>NC_081846.1:59881179-60189908 GCF_963259705.1 Myotis daubentonii
AGGTATCTGGGGTTTGTTTAGCTTCTATAATTGCAACATTGTTGCTTTGAGTGCAGCTCAGAGCCGGGCCGCGGCAGGCGGGGAACCTTGGCTTCCTCCATCACTGGAGCAACCAAGCCTCATGTTCGCTTCAGCTGCCTGGCTGCCGGCCGCCATCTTGGTTGGCAGTTAATTTGCATATTGCCCTGATTAGCCAATGGGAAGCATAGCGGAGGTATGGTTAATGACCATGTTTGTCTATTATTAGATAGGATTAGAGAAATCAGAATTTTATTTTTATTTCTAACAATAGCAATTCAGGGAGAGTTTCTTTTTAATTTGACAATTAGAGAAATATTAAATGAATAATGCATTAAATTTGGGAAATTAAGCTTCTGCTTTCCAAGCCAATTTTCCAAGAGACACAGAATATATATACTCTTAATAAACCATGCCCCTCATGAATTTTTGTTCATTCCTATAGATAAATCTCTACTATACCTTTTCTTTTGTGTGAGATTAGGACTGAGGTCTGTACCTTGAAAATAAATCTGCATACAATGGCCAAGGGTATTACGACACTCTATAGATCTAATACCGTGTAAACACAAGCCTATTTGACTCTAGGGCTTTTCTAATTGGGGTTGAGAATCTCAACTAATATAATCACATGAACAGCATATTCTGATAGAAAGTCAAGACTCTTCATTGGAAATGCAAACTTAAGAGGCTTCATGCTGTCAGTACTTTCACATTTGTAAACACATAGTGGTTGTTGGTGACTGTCTCTTGAGGTGCACAGAAGAGGTCCTAGTTAGTTAGACCTGATGTGACTAATTAGGTGACACTCTGTCTTCTTGAGGCTTGCATTTCAGATGTTATGCAGAATGTCTCAAAGATCATTAATTACTACCCACTCCTGGTGATTCATTTTGGAACAAACAATTAGAAAAAATCTAAAATGTATTTTTCATGGCTTTAAAAACATAAAATATGAAAGTGAATTACTTATGGGCATAGGCACTTAACACCTATTTTTTAATCTTTTGCTTGAAAGGAAATAAAGGTCTGGGGGTTCAAAGATTAAAATTTAGATACCTAGAAGCTATTGTTTGAATATGATCTTAAGAACCAGACTCTAGAAACTTCCATCTATGTGCCGGAAAAAACACAACACACTCACACACACAACAATAACAAAACATTTATCACTATTTCTGAAAGAAAAATGATCTCCTAGAGTGGGCACTACCTTATATATAATTCATTTTTTTCTCCCAAGTCACTCTGAAACATTTGTTTTGAAAAGCCTACGTCAGCAAACTAACAACAAAGCTGTCTGTAAAATAAAGGGGTTAGCTTTCAAACTTCTGCACTCTGGAAAGACATGCTAAAGACTGTTGAAATAAATGTTGACAAGGCAAACAATATTATATCCCATAAAAGTGGTAGTATTCGTAGTAGGTTGGGATTTTACATTCACCTATCCAACAAATATTTGAGTGTCTCTTATGTTCCAGGCAGTCTTCTAGGTGCTGGCATACAACAGTGAACAACATCAGAATTGTGTAGCTTATATTCATAGACAATGTAGGAGTTAATTACAAAATGGCTCTAAGTTTTCACCCAATTCTCCATCCAATGCTTCAAAAGCAGTATGATTTTACAGCTCCTCCTCTCAAGAAGTAGAACCTACTTCCCCACATCTTGAATTTTGGCTGGACAGTGGATTTTTCTGCTTCTTCTCTCTTCCTGTGAAGCCTGCCACCCCCAAGAGAAGCTTAAGTATGACCGCCCACCTGCTGGATGGTGAGCGACAACCTGGACAAGAAGAGAGTCATCCCAACCCTTCTGATGAAGCCCTTCTAGAGCAGGTATCAGTCAGCCTACTCTCAAACATCTCAGAAAGCGAACTAAAGATTAGCAGACTGTGTATCAGCCCAAAATTACATGTATGGTCCTAGTCAAGGCAGAAAAAGCTGCCCAGCTAACTTGAAACAATGTGAGTTTTTTTTTAAATATATTTTATTGATTTTTTTTTTTTTTACAGAGAGGAAGGGAGAGGGATAGAGAGTTAGAAACATAGATAAGCTGTCTCCTGCACGCCCCTACTGGGGATGCGCCGCAATCAAGGTACATGCCCTTGACTGGAATCGAACCTGGGACCCTTCAGTCCACAGGTGACGCTCTATCCACTGAGCCAAATTGGCTAGGGTGAAACAATGTGAGTTTTGAAGTGGTTTTCAAACATGGCAATAGGTAACTGATGCAGATGCTACAATTTCTTTCAAAAATATATATGTAAGTAAAAGGAAGATATTATAGTAACATATACATATTGAGTATTTCATATATTATATGTGTACTTGAGTAAAAAAGATGTTATAGTAACATACATACTGCATTCTGCATATGTATATATGGATAGATTTATTGTACATAGAAATGGGTGAAATATGTTAGTATTTCACTAAAGTAAAAATTAAGGGACATGGGGAAGACATGATGTAAAAATTAAAATAGAAATTTACTGTAGATTGATGAGTAGAAGTTATAGATAACTACTTTTATTTTAAACATTGTAAAGTTAGTATTAAGGTAAAATATAATGATGATGATTCACTAAACTTATTTATTTTTTTATTTAGGTAGAATTCACATTTTTGGTTGAAATAAACTATACAAAATTGATTTTCTTTACCAGAAATAGCAGCAATATTTTCTGTATTATTCCTAGATAAACAAAAAAACACATTTTTGTAGGTTTCCCAGGTTTTGCTTATAAATCAAGATGAGGCAATAGATATGCTCATGGAAAAAGACAGATTAAACAGACAAATCAGTTGTCAGTATCCATGGCTTGAGTGTTCAACATATATATACCTGCCAAAAAGATTATGGAGCTATAGGCTCAACAAAGGAATGTAAACAGCAACAACCTGATGTCAGGCAACAATGGCAGGTTCTCCCATTCAATCTTTAACTGTAACTTGTTCTTTTAAGATCACTGAGTAAAGACAAAGTCTACACTGAAATCAATAGTTTTATATTGATAAATGTCTTCTTTAAACAAATATGGACTTTATGTATGTCCTGTGTCGACTCAACCAAAACTTAATTTCTCAGAAATAAATAAGGATATACTGAGAGCAGTTATTTTTCCCTAAATACCTACCAGTAGGAATATTTATTTGTGAATGTTTAAATCATGGAAGAATCTTGAAGTAAAGGAAAATGCTATTGGTGGCATAGAACGTTAGACCCAGTTCAATGTACTCTTTAGATTTTATGACAGTGGAAAAACTCGAAAGAAATTTCATGAACCATGGCATGAAACTCAAATAAGAGAAATGAATTACATTGACTGGTGACATTCCAACAAACAAAATTTATTATAAGTAATCTTACTAATCATACTTAACTAGGTGATAATGATATTATACACAAAGTATAGCAAAAGGATGAGAATTATACTTATGGCAATGTTTAGAATAGAAATTTCTAAAATATTTTCACTGCTCTTGGAAGTGCTTAAATCATGTGACATATGTTTTCTCTGTTTCTTAGGGGTGTGAAGAGAGGACCGCTTTTCTCAATTCTTTTTATAATACTTGGCATTAGGCCTGTGGTCCTGTATGTGTCCCACTACCCCAGGGTTTCACACCCTGTGGTAGGTGCTGATCTGTGCCTATGAAATCATCAGGAAGCAGCATCTCTGCAACATGGAAGTTCCTCTGTTTATACTAGTATACTCTCTACTAGAATATGTCCTTTTTCTACATTCAAATTATGGAATTATAGACCTGGAAAAGATTTTACAGATCATCTAATCCTCGCTCTTCATGTAAAACAAAAACCTTTAATCTTTTATATGATATATAGAGAGTGAGGATTTATGTTCAACAAGATCTATTCTGATCACTTAAAAATGTGATTTTTAAGATTATTTCAATTGTGTGTTCTTTCTGACCATTTTTAAGTAAAACAGTAACATATGCCTGTATAACTCTACATTTCTGATGTTACTTATCATTAATTCTTTTCACATAAATCTCTTCTGGGCACTACATGTAATTACTGAGGCCATAACAGATGGAGAAGAGTCATTGCCTGAGTTATTACTAAGGCTGGCCAGGTTTAGCAGCCAGCGCAAAGGGAACGCAGTAGATGGCTGTCCCAGAAGAAGTGCACAGATGGACAGCTTTCTCAGTTGTCTGGGACATTAATAGAATGGAAAGCATTTATATACAGCTTATGGGTATTAACTGGTCTATAACAAATGCTGAGGCAGTTTTTCCTGCTGAGTGGCATTCTAGCATGACATAGCACAGAAAATTGGTAGATGATTTCTCTTTGCCTTCCTATATTATTTACCTGTATCTTAGATTTGACTCTTCCATGGTAGAGCCCTATCTCAAGTGATTGTGATCATTGGGGATTGGGTAAATCTCATTAAACTGTGTGTGTACAAAATAAGGTCTTCCAGAATTTTTTTCCTAAACATATTTGAAATTGAAAATGTTGTAGGAATTTAATGTTTCATATTATTTAATAAATATAATAAAGAGAAATGATAGTTTATTTGATGATTCAGAAATTATGATTTCTGTTTCTGATAAACACTCATGTAGAAATTGAATTTTGAAAACAAAATTCATATTGTCAATAACCTAAAATACAAGTGCAGGAAGAAAATATTCCCATATTCTTAAAATCCTTCCTTGCTTAATAGTATAACTTATTTTTATAAATTATGTATTTATCTTTTCTTTTTCTTTACATTTTGATGTTATAGAATAAAAGGTCAAGTATTAATTTGCCTAAAACACTCTATTATTTTGAAAATAAAGTTAATATTTCAAATGTTGAGAAACTAATCTCTGCTTAGAAATATTTTAATTTTCATGATAAGACTATTTCTTTTCTTTTGGATAAAAGAGTAAATATGTTTTCTAGAGTACACAGAGATGTCACCTTCCATCAACATAGAAAAACTTACCCAGAGTGGTAATTCTGGAAAATTTGGGATAAGTAAGTTTTATACCATTCATCAACATTTATACTATAAACAAGTTAAGTGGGCTATAAGGGTGATAGTAAATAAAAGCTTTTAAAAATAATCTAGGTTATGCAATTTTCTAGCAAACATAAACACATCATCATATATTATGCAATATAATTAAAGTATTGACTATCAGAATTTTATATTTATTGAGATATATATATAGATTTTTCTAAAATTGCAAAATGAATGTATCATGAATTGAAATTACTTAGGTATGCAAACACAAACAATAATCTCACTTTTCTAGTCTCACCCAAGTGATTAAATTTACCATACAGACTTATTTGTAAACTAGAGACCCAGTGCACGAAATTTGTGCACGGGGAGAGAGGGGAGTGTCCCTCAGCCCATCCTGTACCCTCTCCAATCTGGGGCCCCTTGAGGGATGTCTGACTGCCCATTTAGGATCAGGCCTAAATGGGCAGTCAGACATCCCTCTCACAATCCAGGACTCCTGGCTACCAACTGCTCACCTGCCTGCCGGCCTGATTGCACCTAACTGCTTCTGCCTGCCAGCCTGATCACCCCCTAACCACTCCCCTACCAGCCTGATCGGTGCTTAACTGCTCCCCTGCCAGCCCGATTGCCCCCAACTGCCCTCCCCTGCCAGCCCTATTGCCCCCAACTGCCCTCCCCTGCAGGCCTGGTTTCCCCCGACTGTCCTCCCCTGCAGGCCTGGTTACCCACAACTGTCCTCCCCTGCTGGCCTGATTGCCCACAACTGCCCTCCCCTGCTGGCCATCTTGTGTCCATATGGGGGCGGCCATCTTTGACCACATAGGGGTCATCTTGTGTGTTGGGGTGATGGTCAATTTGCATATTACTCTTTTATTAGATAGGATTGCTTTTGTTCCATAAAATTTATGTCATTGCTTGAAATGAAAAGGACTGTCTTCTTGGGAAAGGGGAAAACATCCCCTGACATCCAGGATCTTTTATAATCTCCTGAGCCGTGGTGTTGGTATGAGCTGACTGGATGCTCACAGTTAGGCCTTGGTGTACTAGTAACAATTTCACATAACATCACTGTCAGACAATGCCATTCTGTGACCTGGTGGATCAAGATAAAAACATTCCATATCATATCTGAACACAGACAACACATGGACATTCTATAACCAGAAAATATCAGCTATCCCCTTGTCCCAGCTGATGTGAATGACTGCCACTTCTTTACAATTACTGTATAGTTTTGCTTCAGCCTAATATGACCTCCTAGATAAGAGTTAGATATTCAGTCATAGTATTCCTCCTGCCTCTCATAGCATCTCATCTAGAGCAAAATCTGTTTCTTTAAATCCTCAGTCTCCACCCAAATCACCAAACATGAGGCAAAATCCTGTCCTAGTCCTTTCCAAAACCTCTTGTTGAAGTGTCTCAGGATTCCCCATGGCATGGATTCTCCCTTGTCACATTGAGCACTGAGATATCTACATGCAGCCATACCTAATTCCCTAACTATGCACTTCAAACCACACCATTTTAATTTATTCACTATTTGTTTAAAATAATTATGTTAAATATCCTTTTAAAATTATTTTATTGTTCCTTTCATATGATCTCTATTTAATCAAAACTCATTGTTACCTCCACACAGTGGTCCCCCAGATCACTCCATTTAAAGTCTGTAAGAGACTTTCCGTATTTGTCAGTCCCTGCACATACTTGCTCAGCCTACTTGGAGGCTAGCAGCAGACAGTTCCTAGACACATCAATACTCCCCTGTACCTCCCTGCCTGAGAGTGTCCTCCTTTCATTAAAGCGTGCCCAGCCAGTGCCAGGAGCTGAATGAAGGGGCTTAGGGCATCTATTAATGCCCAGAAGCAATAATTAGGGATGGGAGCTGTTAGTTGAATAGCCCAGCTTTCTCTTCCTTCTTTGGGACAATGCTGAACTGTGCTATTTAGTTGTTCAGTGGGTTCCTAGTAGAATTGAGCTGTAGTCGTCACCTGCTCCTATTAATGCTCCCTCTATTGACCTTCTTCTCTTCCTTATTTCCTCACTCTCCTCCCATGCTTGCTGTGAACACCTAAATAAATCAAATGCACCTAAATGCTATTGGAAGAACTTAGTGAGCACTCTGGTTAGAAATCTGGAATCAAATCACTCCACATTCAAATGGTGATAATGAGCCTGTTGTTGGTGAAATCCTAGCTTGGAGAAGCATCATGATTGCTCAACCTTTCTTCACTTGCAGAATATTGTCCTAAGGTGTATATATACCTTAAGAAATTGTTTTAGCATTGGAAGATCTGAGAGCAATACTAATTATAACAATTAAGGACCTGATTGGATTTCCTAGCCAACAAAGTCATACCAAAGGGGGTGGGGGGGGGGGGAGAGAGAGAGAGAGAGAGAGAGAGAGAGAGAGAGAGAGAGAGAGGTTTAGGTTAGTCAACTATCAACTCAGGGCATGCTGTAAAAACGAAGAGCCTCCATAATACAGAAACTTTCATTTCCTCTCACTAGGAAGGAGATAGTGCTGGCAGTAAAGCCCAAGATTTAACGGTTAAAGAATACAGAGAAGGAGAAACTAAGATGGTGGCATAGATAAATAAACACCGGGAAATTGCTGCTTCCCACAACAATTGATAAATGCATCAAAAACACAAGCCGGACATCATCCAGAACTACAGGAGAGCTGGCTGAGTGTAAATTCTACAACTAGAAGGAAAGAAAAGCACACTGAGAGCCAGAGGAGCTGCGGAGGTGGAGTGCAGAGGTACGGGGGCATGGGCGCGGAAAGGGTCTGGCACCTGAGGATGCGGCTGTCTTTTTGAATCCGGAGGGAGACACAAGCTCCCGACGGCTCTGAAATCCAGTTCTGGGAAGTCTCTGGGGACCCAGGACTCATACGGGGAGAAACTGGTCTGTCTGGCAGCGGGCGAGCTTGAGGGCAGCTTTCCCTCAGAGGTGCTTGCAGCCATTGCCGGGGACACTGGGACTCGCGACTCCTTAGGGCGAGGCTGAGGATCCGCCATAGCTGCCTGCTCCACCCTTTGATTCCTTGAGACCCTGCCCGGCCCAGGCTGCGGCAGAGGCTTTTGCATATGAATGCCCCGGCCATTTGCAACCTGTAATTACCTAACCACAGCCTGGCCAGATAGACCCAGAGCTTCCAAGAGAAAGCCCAAGGCCCCATAGCGGCTTGCATTGCTACACAGCTGAACATCATCACGGTACTTCCAAACTCCAAAAAAAGGAAGGGGAATCTGCAGTTCTCTTCGTAGCTCCTGCTGTGTAACCTCAGGCAGAGGCTAAATTAGCACATCCTTAGATCCAAGAGCCACTGTACCCAGTGGTCAGAGGGGGACTATCCAGATCACAACTCCTCAGATCCATAAGGGACACACTCAGGGTGCAGTCTCAGTGAGCACCAAAGCCCCACTGAAGCAAGTCTTGCCCCAGAAGGGTGTCTCCAGCACAGAAGTCCTCCCACTGCAGACACAGCTGATTCTCACTGCCAATTGGCCTGGAGGTCAATTCCTCCCAGTGATCCTACAACAACCAAGGCATAGCTACAACAAGACTGTGCACAAAGCCCACAAGGGGATGCACCAAGAGTATCCACCTCAGGTAACTGGGGAGGCTGAGCCACTGGGCCCTACAGGACACCTAGCACACAAAGCCACTCTATCAACAAAGGGAAGCAGCCAAAATGCGGAGACAAAGAAACAGGTCACAAATGGCAGAAACGGAGGAAAGCAAACGACTGGTTATAGAGTTCAAGGCCACGTTTATAAGGTTTTTCAAGAATTTTATGGAAACCGCCAATAAATTTAATGAGTCCCTCAATAAGTATAGTGAGACCATGGAGGACATGAAAAAGGACCAACTAGAAATTAAGCATACACTGACTGAAATAAAGAATAATTTACAGAGATCCAACAGCAGACAAGAGGATCCCAAGAATCAAGTCAAAGATTTGAAATACAAAGAAACAAAAAATACCCAACCAAAAAAGAAAAAAGAGATTCCAAAAATATGAAGATAGTGTAAGGAGCCTCTGGGACAACTTCAAGCATACCAACATCAGAATTATAGGGGTACCAGAAGAAGAGAGAGGGCAAGATATTGAAAACCTATTTGAAGAAATAATGACAGAAAACTTCCCCCACCTGGTGAAAGAAATAGACTTACAGGTCCAGGAAGCGCAGAGAACCCCAAACAAAAGGAATCCAAAGAGGACCACACCAAGACACATCATAATTAAAATGCCAAGAGCAAAAGACAAAGAGAGAATCTTAAAAGCAGCAAGAGAAAGACAGTCAGTTACCTACAAGGGAGTACCCATATGACTGTCAGCTGATTTTTCAACAGAAACCATGCAGGCCAGAAGAGAGTGGCAAGAAATATTCAAAGTGATGAATAGCAAGAACCTGCAACCAAGATTACTTTATCCAGCAAAGCTATCATTCAGAATAGAAGGTCAGATAAAGAGCTTCACGGATAAGAAAAAGCTAAAGGAGTTCATCACCACCAAACCAGCATTATATGAAATGCTGAAAGGTATTCTTTAAGAAGAGGAAGAAGAAAAAGGAACTCTTACCATTTGCCACAGCATGGATGGAACTGGAGAGCGGATAAATACCACATGATCTCACTCATTTGTGGAATATAATGAACAACATAAACTGATGAACAAGGACTGATACAGAGACGGAGAGGCATTGATTGGACTGTCGGGCCTTGGAGGGAAGGTAGGGGAGGGTGGGGGTAAGGGGGAGAGATCAACCAAAGGACTTACATGCAGGCATATAGGCCTAACCAATGGACACGGACAACGGGGGGGCGGGGGGGCAGTGGTGGTGAGGGCATGAGCGGGGGGTGGGGGGGTAGAGGGTAACGTGGGGACAAGGACACATATGTAATATCTTAATCAATAAAAATATATTAAAAAAAAAGAATACAGAGAAGCTTGGATTAATTATTCTGGCAAAACTCACATGCAGGGGCCAGAAAATTATGGCCCATGAATAGAATATAGCCCACACCCTTTTCTTTAAAGTTGTATTAAAACATATTATTGAAAGTATTATAGATGTCCCTCTTTTATCTATTGACCCCTTCTGGCCAGCCCCTTCCCCATCCTATTGTTTGTGTCCATGGGTTATACATATATGCATACAAGTTCTTTGGTTGATCTCTTCCCACCCTCCTCTCCCACCCCATCCACTCCCACCCAGCCTTCCCTCTGAGATTTCGCTGTTTGTTGTTTTTTTAATTGATAAGGGGAAATGAGAAAATGAAGTTTTTATGGTGTATGAGGTTATCCTATGCAAGCTTAAATAAACAGAATTTCATATTCTTTGCTTTTATCTTTATTCATGTTGCTGAAAATATATACCAAGAGAGATGAATTCTCAGAAGACTCTTTCCTAAGATTGTGATGACTCTTTCTGGGGATAGAGTACTGTAGGAAAATGCATCTTCATGATACTTGTGTCATTAGTGATACTTGGGATTTTGAAAAATGAAAAAAGACATTTAAATTGAGTACCTTGGAAAGTAATTGGCAAATTCTAGAGAAAGACGATGTGATTGTGGGTTCAGAATTACTTGAAAAGAATTTTCTTAACTGGAAACAGCTACATCTCAAGAAAACTTTTAATTAACAATGTTAAATCAGGAAGGTATTTAAAAGATTATTGGATCTCATATGTTTTATGTTGTGGATGATAAACTGTAATCTATCTGCTACGTCAGATCACAACTGTCAGCTGGTCTTGTTTGTGCCCTTCGCCATTACGTTCTTCTTTTAATTCAGTTTCCATAACAAGCAATCTTGGTTTATTTCCATTCCTTATTTTTGATGATTTCTCTAGGAAATAGGAATAATCAGAATTATCAAGAAAAAGATTTATTTTGTGATTTATGTCACTATTTTCCATATTAGGGGGGAAAAAAGCTTTTTTTTTACTCATATGCGGTAACCTAAGATTTTCCTCTGGAATCAGCAGAATCTGGAAAGCAATAGCACATTTCATTATGAATTGTGAAATCTCTCTGTGGATTACCCATTAGATGGCAATGTCATCATACATATCTGGAGGTGCAGATCTACTGCTAAGCAATACTAAGAAAAATAACATTGCTTTTTTTCATTTTCACTGTTTAAAACATAATTTTTATTACACAATGCTACTGTACAGCTAAAAGGTGATTGTGAGCAAGGGAATGCTCTTGTGTGGGTGTGTACATACTGGGTTTGAACGTTATCTTTGCACTTCTGTACTAAACCTTGATTCCTCTTTTAAAACTAAAATTAAAATGGTGAACTCAACCTTGATAACTTTTCATAAAATCTGGCCAGCTCATGAAGAGATGTGTGGAATAGAAGTGGGAATTCTATTGACATATTACTCCACTCAGTGGAAATGAAAAATCTTTTATTATACTTAATTATTGTATTATTTTCCATATGAACAACTGTAAACCTACTATTATCCTACTCTGTATTTGGTTTTCACTGGGTCTTGTGGGTTTGCCTTGGATAGTAATAAAGAAAATATTAGAACCTAAAGATATGAAGAGGTCCATCTGGATATCATTGTTCAAACAATATATTTGAATATTACAAATCTAGGTAACATATATGAACTGCCCAACTTTTTTGAGTGAACCTAGTAGGCCAGGTGAATAAGAGTGAAATTGTGGCATGTGGTCTACTCTAGGGATAGTCTCCAGAAGTCATTGAAAATATGATGCTTAGTGCTATTGTGCTTATCAAGGACTCACAGTAATGTTGAAGCTAAAAAAAAAATGTTTGGATCAAAAAGTAACAAAAAGCGATATTGGAAAATAGACTAATGTCTATAAAAAATAACATTGCATGGTTGTTATTAATTGCTAAGTTAATATTGTAGGAACTTTATTAGAATCAATTGCATTTAAAATAATTTGTGAGATTTCTCATTTTGCAAGAATTTCAAAGTACATACTGACTGCTGAAAAATTATAGCCAATTATCAAGTACATGCATTACTCATATCATTAAATAATTTAGAAAACAAAATTGCTAAACTCTTTTAAAAATTATTGTAGAAAAGTTTCAATATAGAATGTCAAATGCAATTTTATTATGGTCATACTAGAGGCCCAGTGCATGAATTTTTGCATGGGTGGGGTCCCTCTGTACGAAGACAAAGATTCATAGGGAGAAAGTTATATGATGAAAACAGAGATTGGAATCATGCATTTCAAGCCAAGAAATATCAAAGATTGTCAGCAAACCACCAGAACCTTGATTTCACTCCTGCACTCCCAAACGGTGAGACAATAAATTTCTGTTGGTTTAAGCCACCTAGTTTATGGTCCTTTGTTATAGTAGCCCTGGGAAACTAATCAACCAGCAATCTAAATATTTACTGACTTTTTAAAAAAAAAAAAAATACAGGCCATACTTCAGATGATTTTGAATGGTTTTGGATATCATATTTTGGATTCCTGATTTACTAGAGTGTCAAAATTGCAAAAGACCTTAAAAATTAGTATTCAGGTTCATTTTATAATCAACTTAACTAAATTTAAATGTGGTAAAATGGTGTCTAAAGTACTAAAAGAGGTAATAGTGCCTAAGTCAGTGATGGCGAAACTATGACATGCGTGTCAGAGGTGACACGTGAACTCATTTTGGGTGACACACATCGACAGAGACAAAAAATTGCATAATTCAAATATTTGTCTCTCGCAACGGCCAGAGTTGGGCATCATCTGAGTAACATTATTACTCACGTTACTCATGATCAATGCAGTTCTAAAACCGGATGTAAACATGTACATCGGTGTTGCGTAGCAAAGATACATAGTGAAAACATCCAACATACATTGTTCCAATATTGACATTAATATAAGTCAAAGGTTAAGAATTGTACTCTAAAGAGATTAGTCTTTACTCATGACATTTTATTTTTACTCGAGTGACAAAATGCCCAATTCTGGAAGCGGCCTCGTTATTGTCAACATGTGACTCGGGTAAGCTTCCCCTGCGTTCGGGTGCATTCGGCAAACGGACGCACTTGATCGCCATGTTCGTTAGGAGACAGGAGTGGGAGGGTTAGAAGAAAAAGATATACAGTGCAACAGTGCTCGACGAGACATTCTGCATGTCGGATAATTGAGTACAGCACCATATATTTGTTGGTTATACATACTATCTTTAAATTGTTTTGCACCAGGAGTCAGTGCAACAACACTGCAAAAAGTTAATAGGTAAGAAACCTATCAACCTTTTATAAAAAACACCGTGATTTATTATTATTTATTTTTGCAGCCTTGTGATGGAGAATCAAAAAATAAAAAAGCAAGAATGAATGATAAAGGAAGTGGAAGTAGCAGTAGCCGACCCTTTCAAGACATATGGACTGAGATGTATGGGATTGTCGAAAGAAACAACAGATCATTGTGCATACTGTGCAATGAAAAGGTAGTAAAAGAGTCCTCCAGCTGTCCAGTCACTGCGGTGGTTCTCCACCAGGTCTGAGATCTGAGCCCCAGCCAACCAGGTCACAGCAAGAAATGCCAGCAGAAGTCCAGCTCAGGACTCACTGGTCATGTCTGGGTCTACTGTGCATTTGGCTCATGGGCCCACATGTGTGTGGTTGGCTGTGATTTTGTTCTGCAGACAAATTTCATGATTCCTAGTGGAGGCAGCCTGTGTTTGTGCTGTCCGTTTTCAGGAGACCTCAGCGACAGGCATCAGCACTAACAGCAGTGCCTTCTCTCCTCACTCCAGGGTCTGTTCAGTGGCACTGTCTTCTCTATGTGTGGGAAACTGTTTATTGCCTTCACTATCTGATAAGCATAGACAGAGAACTCCCCGAAACCCCCCGAAGGCTGGGTGCCTTTGAAGCCCTAGCAAAGGTCGGAGCTAGGCGCCACCTCTATTTGTCCAGACAGTGGTAGCTGAAACTACTCCCCCATTTATTATTATGTAAATCCTTGCTGATGGGCTAGTGTGCTTGTTACTAGGGGGTCACCTGCCTAAGGGCTATGCTATGGGTGCATCCCAGATCAATAAAAGCTTGGTGAGGCCTGAGCATGGAGGAAGTCCTTCGGGACTTGCCGCCTGGTCCCCCAATATTGCAAAATTATCTCGTCTCTTTTTCTCTCATTTGCTGTGCGGCTCCTCTTTCAGATACTGAACCCTACTCCACGCAGAACGTGGAGGGAGTCTTACTCGACATCTGGCGCCCGACGGGTAATCTGGAAGTGCAGGCCTCACTGGGGCGAGAAAAGGAAGTTTTCACCGAAAAGGTGTGGAAAACTCACCGAAAAAAGGTGAGGGGAATTCTACCACACACAATGCCCAGGATCAACTACAGAAGCCCGGGTCTGCAAGTATACTGGGAAAGTTTTCTTAACCAGGCTAACAAACAGGGCAGGATTTGGCTTTAAAAAAGTATATTCGGCTTTAAAAAGGTATATTTAGCTTTTAAAAAGTAAGAAACTTTATTATAGACTTTTGATTTGCATGCTTAAGGAGTTAAAATTTTATAAGGTAATCTCTTATAGCTTTTGCATGTTATTATAGAACATAACCCTTGGTTTCTTGAAAAAGGTACATTAGATCTTAAAAGTTTGCCAAAAAAGTTAATCAGAACTTGCCAAAAATTGTTTCCCCTTGTGGAAAACGGTATTTCATTTGCTAGAGGCTTTAGGAGAGGTCAAGGAGGATAAATCTCCTCCCCTTGCACCCTCCGCTCCTTAAGAAGAGCAGAAAGAAAAGAAAAAATGGGAGAAATGGCCTTCATGGCTCCCTCCACCTCCATGTCCTAATCCTGAAATGTTTAATTCTCCATGAATAGAATCACCTGTGCAAAAAGGCCAAATTATAAAGAAATTGGAATATTAAAAGGTACTCTTTTAGATCAGGCTGAAAAAATAGTGCCATAGTCATCTTAATGAGTTTTCTTATCTTAATTTGTATTTGGAATCTAAAATCTGTAATAAGAAATGAAACCCCGCTACTGAATCTGCCTCTGGTGTGGAGAGATTCAAAGGTGGCAAGAACAGGCAGAATTATAAGCTCTCCCACAATGAGATTACTTAATGTTTTATTTTAAAAATTACCGGAGAACATCTTATGACAATCAAACTTTGGCTAAGATAACCTTGGGTGCTAGCCATTGCTTTAGAAAGCGAAATAGGGAAAAACTTAAAATGTCTTTTTCAATTAAGCATGACTTTGGGAAAAATACGCCATCTGAGTCATTTGCTGAAACTTCCCCCAAAGCAGGATGTGGGGAAAGGGAAGAAGGGAACACATGGTGATCCAATGTGGACGCCCTCTCCCCAAGTATTCTAAAATTAAAGTCCTTCTTGTAATTGAAAAGCTTTTACAAATTTATAAATGCATCCGGGATTTCTGTGCACATGTAAAGGGAAAAGGCCAGTTTAAAAATGAGTGCGCATAGTTTTGAGCTGAGCTTGACCTTTTGCTGTGTACAGAATAAAAACCTGAGACTGTTTTGGCCTTAAAAATGGTGGAGATGAACCTGAGAAAGAAACACAGGCTGGTTTCCCAAGGCAATTTAAAGTAGCTCTTTTGAAATTTCCTGCCCCTGAGGCAAGTACCACCAGGAAGTTGATAGTCAAGTTTACATTTGAATAGCTATGGGTTTGCTTCATGACGTCCCCAGCAGGAAAATTGTGACCATTTTGAAATTTAGCAGCTATGCCAGGCTTATTGGCTGGAAACTTAAAACTTTTAAGTTCAAATCATCTAAAAGTATTGAGATTTACAATACTGAAATGTTGATCTGAGTATGCCTAGTATGAAGTCTAGATGATAGATGTTAACCTATTAATTGAAAATGCCTTACATTTTATTTGAAATGTATCCTTAAATGTAAAAGTGTTGATTTGAAGAATGCTAAGCATTTAATTTGCTACCTAAGATTTAAAGCTCTGAAAGTTTGAAGTGCAAATTGAATCGGGAGAAAATTAAATATCTAATGTATAACTTGTTTTTGAAAAAATAAAATGTGTTTTCTCTTAAATGATTAGGAATTCAAAATATGTTACTTCTTGGTCTGATTTAAAAAAGAGGATTAATTTTGTGATCTCAACTGAAATTTTTAATACAAAAACCAGTTTAAATTTGATTAATATTCCTGAAGATAATTATAAAGGGTATAAACAGCTAATGAGATTTCTGTTTGTCTACAATATAATGTTGGCCATCTATCTTTTAGGGATTTTGGTTTGCTCTTCCCTTGTTTATTGTGAGAATAAGGAAATCATCTTTTCTGTCAGAGAACAGTTTAGACAGCCACAATGTTGAGCTGTGTGACTTGACAGCCGCCATGTTGGCCGCATGGCTTACCACGCCCCCTGGGGCCGCCATCTTGAAACAGCAAAGGCCCCGCCCTCTGATTTAGCCAATCACAAAAGGAATGTCTTCTCACTGAGGCAGGATGGAATTTCAGGGGTGGAGCTTTAAGGCGGAATTTCACTACAGAAATGCGGATGGGGCAGAAAGTGTTTCTAATCTCTTAAATCTAGAAAACCCTGCTTTCCTTAAACTAAGGACAATTAAAGGTTATATGTTCCCTCCCTAAACAAAAGTTAAATAGCTTATGTCAAAGCATTAAAAGGGACTGATAACAGTAATCCAATTTCTGTGACCCCAGCCAAAATTTTAAAACCAGTTTAAATTTAACTGATATCTCTTAATAATTATAATAAGTATATAATTTTTAAATCATATATATATTTATATATATTTGATGGTCTTTAAAGTTGTATTTCAAAACTATAACCAAGGAATGACTTTGAGAAATTTCATGGGCCCTGAAATGTTTTCAAAGGTTTATTCTCTCTTTTTAAAGAATTTTTTAATTTAGCTAAATTTAATACACTTGAAATCACATGGAAAGCTTTATCAAATAAAAATTAATGAATATATTTTAAGTTTTTGCCTCTGAGAAAGGGCAAAACAAGTTATTTTGTTTAATATTTATTAAAATACAGCAGTGAAATTTTAAGATGTAATTTGAAATAACAAAAGCTCCTCACTACTGCATTTTAAATTAGGCTGGAAGTGGTGCAGCATTTGCCCCTTGTGAATCAAAAGTTTACTAAATACTAAATTTACTTGCTTTGCTTTTTAAAAAAATACTTACTTAAATTACTATCCTTATAAGCAATTGAATCCTAGTAAAGTAAATTCTTCTGTAAAGTTATTATTTTTTTTTAAATATATTTTATTGAATTTTTACAGAGAGGAAGGGAGAGAGATAGAGAGTTAGAAACATCAATGTGAGAGAAACATTGATCAGCTGCCTCCTGCGCATTCCCTACTGGGGACATGCCCGCAACCAAGGTACATGCCCTTGACCAGAATCGAACCTGGGACCCTTGAGTCCGCAGGCCGACGCTCTATCCATTGAGCCAAACCAGTTAGGGCCTTCTGTAAAGTTATTGAAGGCTTCCCATGATCCCTCTGTATATACAAATAAGCCAAAAGGGAATGCTGTTTAAAAATATTATTTTAAATTTAATAAAAAGGAGAAATTTTAATATTTTGAAATATCTTCCACTAATATTTACAGGATAATCTAATGATTTGCTGTTAAAATACAAAATCTGAAAATAAGTACAGTCACCATAAATGTTTAATGACTTTGACTTGAAATACATGGCCTTGTGGCACTATCAGTCAACGTCCAAGAAGTAACCCTATAAGTTACTTGGTGTAAAAAAGAAAGACTTTTCTTTTTTAAGTTAAAGTTCTCCAAGTGTAATCCAGCTGGAGGAAGACAAACCAGACAAGCAACAGCCCAGTGACCACGTGGGGCACGGTAAAGTGAAGTATGGTAACAATTCTTTCAGATAAAAACTATAGTTTCATACTGATCTTAAAAGGCACATTTTTCCTTTACCTGGGAAGGACAGCACAGCTATCCCAAGGTCAGGGGGCTCCAGTTAGCATGTCAACTCAGTGTTCTGGAGATCCAAAACTGTAATTTAGATAACATGCCTAAGTTTAACCTAGGTTACCAAGGACTCTAGATAATGTGTTTACCCAAAACTGTAATTTGGATAGCATGCTGTCTCTGCTTCTGTAAATTGCTTTTTTTTTTGAAAAAAAGGTTCCTCATTCCAAACCTTGAGACAGCCAGTTTAGAAAATTAAGTTGTCATGACCTAGAACAAAGAATATTCTTACATGGTATTATTCTACAAGTTTCATTAATATTTTTTGATGCTTTGCAACTGTATATTGTGTATTTATCCCAAACAAACTTACAAATTAATTCTTTAACATGAAGGGATTTATTCCCTCCTGGGAAGGCACTTGGGCATTCTGTATTGACCTCTCTCAATTTTTTTTTTTTTTTTGGCAAGAGGAATCCAGTTGCCTACAGCTGTTACCTGAGCTCTCCGTTCAAGCTGGGATCATGAAAAGCTGGTACCATGGATCTGTCTCTTGCCCAATGGCATAAGCTGGGCCCTCTCTGGAGAAGAAACCTGGGTTCCCTATGATCAATGCTGGGACCCCGCCAGCAGGTGAGGGGATCCAAAAGCAGTTGCTGGGCATGGAGGCCAGAGGGACATAGGTTAGTTACCAAGGAGACAGAACTGAACCTCACATCACCCTACTTGGCCCAGAGATGGTTGGTAGTCAAAGACGGATAAGACCCCACAGGGTGGGGCAACTAAGACAGGCACAGCCGGGGGCCAGTAGGAGAAAACTTGGGGCTCAACAGAGGTGGGGCACAGATCCTCACCCCCGCCCCCAATGATGCAGGGGCTTGAACACTCGCCCCTTCTGAGGAAGGTCTCCTGTCCCCATGGCTGCTTCTTGCTTCCCATGCCCAGCCCAGATCAGGAACCAAATAACAAAAGAGATTTGGTCCAGCTGAAATCAGAATCCAGATAAACGGAGGCTTGGCTAACAGAGCCTATGTCTAAATCTAGCCTAACAACAGGAATTCTTGGGCCTCCTCAAGGATGTAAAGTGATCCTTTCAATTAATATTTACAATGTAAATTAAGATTATTGTTAAAATATTAAATTTAGAGTGGTGCCTGGTACGCGGTGCCTTGTTGTCTTGTATTTTGTGCCTTTAAATCAACGCAGCAGATCCAAACAACAGCAGCCTCCTGAGCACCACACCCTCTGTCTGAGGAACAGCAGCTGTACGTGAAACCTCCCCCTACAAGCCAGAAGAGCTACCACAGCTGTGAACAGCACCCACCAGAGGAGCTACTGCCAACTGAGAAGCAGCTGCTACCACAACCGCCCGAAGAGCAACCACAGCCCAAGGAGTCACGGCCACCAAGGGAGCAGCCACTGAACGACTCAACGTCTAGATATGTCAGTGAGATCAAACATGGGTAGACAAAGAAACCCCCAAAGGAAAGAAAAAGATGACTCGCCAGAAAAGCAGCTAAGTGATACAGAGGCATGCAACCTGACTGAAAAACAATTCAGAATAAAGGTTCATAAACTGGATGGAGGAAAAAATCAATAACATATGGAAGAAGCTAGAAGAAACAGATGAAAAAATCAACAACTTAAGTAAGACCCAAGAAGAAATGAAGAGTGATATAACTGCAATAAAAAACACCATTGAAAGTATCAACAGTAGACTAGGAGAAGCGGAGGACTGAATTAGTGAATTAGAAGACAAGGAAGCAAAACACACCAAAACTGTACTGCAATTGGAGAAAAAAATTAAAAGACAGGAGGAGAGCCTAAGGGAGCTTTGGGAAAACATGAAACGAAACAACATATGAATAATAGGGGTGCCAGAACAAACAGAAAGAGGAACAAGGATTAGAAAACCTACTCAAAGAAATAATATCAGAAAACTTCCCTGAGGTGGGGAAGAAAAAAGTCACACAAGCCCAGAGAGTCCCAAACAAGGTAAACACGAAAAGACCCATACCAAGACACATCATAATTACCATGGCAAATGTTCAGGACAAAGAGAGAAACTTACAAGCTGCGAGAGAGACGGAAAGTTACATACAAGGGATCTCCCATTATATTATCAAATGACTTCTCAACAGAAACGCATCAGGCCAGAAAAGAATGGACGGAAATTTACAAAGTGATGCAAAGCACAGGACTGAATCCAAGAATACTCTATCCAGCAAGGCTATCATTCAAAATTGAAGGGGAAATAAGAAGCTTCACAGACAAAGAAAGACTAAGGGAGTTTATCACCACCAAGCCAGCAATGCAAGAAATGCTAAAGGGTCTGGTGTAAAAAGAAGAAATAAAAAGCTCAGAAAGAAAACAGCCACACAAAAAAAGAAATGGCTACAAACAAGTACCTTTCAATAATAACTTTAAACGTAAACGGACTAAATGCTCAAACCAAAAGACATCGAGTGGCTGAATGGATAAAAAAACATGACCCATACATCTGCTGTCTACAAGAGACCCACCTCATTAGAAGGGACTCACACAGACTGAAAGTGAAGGGATGGAAAAATATCTTTCAGGCAAATGGAAAGGAACAGAAAGCTGGGGTAGCAATACTTATATCAGACAAAATAGACCTCAAAGTGAAGGCCATAACAAGAGATAAGGAAGGCCACTTCATAATACTAAAGGGATCAATACAACAAGAAGATATAACCCTGGTAAACATATATGCACCCAATGCAGGAGCACCCAAATTCATTAAAAAAAACTCCTGGAAGATATCAAAGGAGAGATCGACAACAATACAATCATAGTAGGGGACTTTAATACACCACTGACAGCACTGGGTAAGTCCTATAGACAAACAATCAGCAAAGATACAGCAATCCTAAATGACTCACTAGATCAGATGGACTTAATAGACATCTTCAGAACACTTCACCCCAAAGCCAGGGAATATACATTCTACTCAAATGCTCATAAGACATACTCAAAAATAGACCACATATTGGGACACAAGCAAAGTATCCCCAAATTCAAGAAGATTGAAATCATAAAAAGCATCTTCGCAGACCATGATGGCATAATATTAGAAATAAACTACAATAAAAACAACCCAAAATACTCAAACACCTGGAAGCTGAATACCATGCTATTAAATATTGATTGGGTTACCAATGAGATCAAAGAAGAAATTAAAAACATCCTGGAAACTAATGACAATGAAAACACAACAATCCAAAACCAAGGGGACGCAATGAAAGCAGTCCTGAGAGGGAAGTTTATAGCTCTACAGGCCTATCTCAAAAAACAAGAAAAAATGGTAGTAAATCATCTAACTCTACAACTCAAAGAATTAGAAAGACAGCAACAAGAAAACCCCAGAGTGAGCAGAAGGAAGGAGATAATAAAGATTAGAGCAGAAATAAATGACATAGAGACCAAAATAACAATACAGAAAATCAATGAAACCAAGAGCTGGTTCTTTGAAAGGATAAACAAGATTGACAAACCTCTAGCCAGACTCACCAAGAAGCAAAGAGAGAGGACCCAAATAAACAAAATCAGAAATGATAGAGGCGAAATAACAACAGACCCCACAGAAATACAAATGATTGTTAAAAAATACTATGGACAGCTCTACTCCAACAAACTAGACAACCTGGAGGAAATGGACAAATTCCTAGAAAAATACAACATTCCAAAACTCAATCAGGAAGAATCTAAAAATCTCAACAGGCCAATAACTATGGAAGAAATTGAAGCAGTCATCAAAAAGCTTCCATCAAACAAAAGCCCAGGACCAGACGGCTTCACAGGGGAGTTTTACCAAACATTCAAGGAAGAACTAAAACCTATCCTCCTCAGACTACTACAAAAAATTCAAGAGGAAGGAACACTTCCAAGCTCATTCTATGAAGCCAGCATCACCCTAATACCAAAACCAGGTAAAGACAATACAATGAAAGAGAATTACAGGCCAATATCCCTCATGAACATAGATACCAAAATCCTCAACAAAATCTTAGCAAATCGGATCCAGCAGTACATCAGAAAGATCATACACCATGACCAAGTAGGATTTATCCCAGGGATGCAAGGATGGTACAATATCCGCAAATCAATAAACGTGATACATCACATAAACAAATTGAAAGAAAAAAACCACATGGTCATATCAATTGATGCAGAAAAAGCATTTGACAAAATTCAACACCCATTTTTGATAAAAACTCTCAGCAAGGTGGGAGTAGAAGGATCATACCTCAACATAATAAAAGCCATATATGACAGGCCCACAGCCAGCATCATACTCAATGGACAAAAACTAACACCATTTTCCCTAAGAACAGGAACAAGACAGGGATGCCCACTCTCTCCACTCCTGTTCAACATAGTACTGGAAGTGTTAGCCATTGCAATTTGGCAAGAAGAAGAAATAAAAGGCATCCAAATTGGAAAAGAGGAAGTAAAACTGTCCTTATTTGCAGACGACATGATATTATACATACAAAACCCTAGAGACTCCATCAAAAAGCTACTAGACTTAATACATGAATTTGGCAATGTAGCAGGATACAAAATTAACCCCAAGAAATCTGAGGCATTTCTACACACCAGTAGTGAACTTTCAGAAAGAGAGATTATAAAAACAACCCCGTTTACCATCGCACCAAAAAAATTAAGCTACCTAGGAATAAACTTAACTAAAGAGGTAAAAGACCTCTACTCAGAAAACTACAGGACGTTGAAAAAAGATATAGAGGAAGACATAAACAGATGGAAGAACATACAGTGTTCATGGATTGGTAGAATCAACATCATCAAAATGTCCATACTACCCAAAGCAATCTATAAATTCAACGCACTTCCCATTAAAATACCAACAGCATACTTCAGAGATCTAGAGCGAACTCTCCAAAAATTCATCTGGAATAAAAAAAGACCCCGAATAGCTGCAGCAATCCTGAAAAAGAACAAATTAGGTGGGATCTCAATACCAGATATCAAGTTGTATTACAAAGCCACTGTTCTCAAAACTGCCTGGTACTGGCACAAGAATAGGCATATAGATCAATGGAATAGAATAGAGAGCCCAGAAATCGGCCCGAACCAATATGCTCAATTAATATTTGACAAAGGAGGCAAGAACATACAATGGAGCCAAGATAGTCTCTTCAATAAATGGTGTTGGGAAAATTGGATGGATATATGCAAGAAAATGAAACTAGACCACCAACTTACACCATACACAAAAATAAACTCAAAATGGATAAAGGACTTAAATGTACGACAGTAAACCATAAAAATTCTAGAAGAATCCAAAGGCCACAAAATCTCAGACATATGCCAAAGCAATTTCTTCACTGATACAGCTCCTAGGGCACTTGAAACTAAAGAGAAAATGAACAAATGGGACTACATCAAAATAAAAAGCTTCTGCACAGCAAAAGAAACCATCAACAAAACAACGAGAAAACCCACTGTGTGGGAAAACATATTTGCCAATGTCATATCTGATAAGGGCCTAATCTCCAAAATTTATAGGGAACTCATACAACTTAACAAAAGGAAGATAAACAATCCAATCAAAAAATGGGCAAAGGACCTAAATAGACACCTTTCAAAAGAGGACATTCAGAACGCCAAGAGACATATGAAAACATGCTCAAAGTCACTAATCATCCGAGAGATGCAAATCAAAACAGCAATGAGGTACCATCTCACACCTGTTAGACTGGCTATCATCAACAAATCAACAAACGACAAGTGCTGGAGAGGATGTGGAGAAAAAGGAACACTTGTGCACTGCTGGTGGGAATGCAGACTGGTGCAGCCACTATGGAAGACAGTATGGAGTTTCCTCAAAAAACTGAAAATGAAACTCCCATTTGACCCTGTGATCCCACTTCTAGGAATATATCCCAAGAAACCAGAAACACCAATCAGAAAGGATATATGCACCCCTATGTTCATAGCAGCACAATTCACCATAGCTAAGATCTGGAAACAGCCTAAGTGCCCATCAGTAGATGAATGGATTAGAAAACTGTGGTACATCTACACGATGGAATACTATGCTGCTGTAAAAAGGAAGGAACTCTTACCATTTGCAACGGCATGGATGGAACTGGAGAGCATTATGCTAAGTGAAATAAGCCAGTCAATGAAGGAAAAATACCACATGATCTCACTCATTCGTGGATAATAGAGACCATTATAAACTTTTGAACAATAATAGATACAGAGGCAGAGCTGCCTCAAACAGATTGTCAAACTGCAGCGGGAAGGCCGGGGAGGGTTGGGGGGCAGGAGGTAGGGGGTAAGAGATCAACCAAAGGGCTTGTATGCATGCATATAAGCATAACCAATGGACATAGGACACTGGGGGATAGGGGAGGCTAGGGGACTGTCTAGGGCCGGGGGGGGGGGGGGGGAAATGGACACATATGTAATACCCTTTGTAATACTTTAAGCAATAAAAAATAAATAAAATAAAAATAAATAAATAAATAAATAAATAAATAAATGTTTGACCAAAAAATATATATATATTAAATTTGACAGTAACATAGTTGTCAAGTTTTCAAATTAAATTTGGCTAACTTGAAAGAAGTAATTGTTCAAAAAGTATTAACCAAAATTTTCATTTCAAAGTAAAATTGCTTAACATGCAATCAACCTAAAGCAGTCATATTTTTGTGCAGAAAAAATAAAAATTTAAAGTTATCTAGACTACATTAAAAAATTTTCCATAAGCCTCCTAATTAAATCAAAAAAGGGGGATAGTGGAAGAATACCATGTAAGGAAAAATATCCTGTAACTAAATTACATCGAGAAAAAAATTTTTTTTTTCATTTTGTAATGCTAACAGCAAGACACCCATGAAAAACATATGTGGTGTCAAAATAAGCCAAAGGAAAATCATTTGGGCAAATATAAAAAGGATTCCCCAAGTAAAATTTCCTTTATTAACCTTTGGTCGAGAATATGTTTATATACTTTCAGAGAACAACTCCAAGACCATGTGGATTCCTGCAACAAGGGATCCCGGAGAGAAACTGACCAGATTTCTCCAGCCACAAAGACAGGAGAGACAGTTCAGAGATGGAGATGGTGAAGACGCCTTGCCATGCTAGCAGTCAGCAGCTGTGCGGCGCTGCAGGGTGCCCAGGACCAAACCAGAGAGGACTGGACCTGCATTTGTGCACCATCCAGAACCAGCATTTCATTGCTGGCATGTACACATGAACTGTTGGACATTGATTTTGGGACTTAAACATTTTTTGTTCTTATATGTTTATTTCTGTTTTTTTAAGGAAAAAATAAGGGGGAGATGTGGGAAATTGTTTATTGCCTTCACTATCTGATAAAGCATAGACAGAGAACCCCCTGAAGGCTGGGTGCCTTTGAAGCCCTAGCAAAGGTCGGAGCTAGGCGCCACCTCTGTTTGTCCAGACAGTGGTAGCTGAATCTACTCCCCCATTTATTATTATGTAAATCCTTGCTGATGGGCTAGTCTGCTTGTTACTAGGGGGTCACCTGCCTAAGGGCTATGCTATGGGTGCATCCCAGATCAATAAAAGCTTGGTGAGGCCTGAGCATGGAGGAAGTCCTTCGGGACTTGCCGCCTGGTCCCCCAATATTGCAAAATTATCTCGTGTCTTTTCTCTCATTTGCTGTGTGGCTCCTCTTTCAGATACCGAACCCTACTCCATGTAGAACGTGGAGGGAGTCTTACTCGCCACTATGTAACTCAGTTCCCCAGAGTCAGAGCCTGGCACACACAATGGGTGCTCAGGGGTGTCTGCAGGGTGAGTGACTGACAGGAGAAGGATGGGGAACTAGAGGAAAGCTGTGCAGGCCAAGAGCTCCACATGGCAGCAGCGGGCTGGCCACAGCTGGCCTCTCTCACACCACCAAGAGCCACCCATTCATCCCACAGATGTCTAAGGAGCAATGATTGTCCGTGGCTTCAAAGAGCCTCTGGTCCTGCAGACCACAACGATGTCAGACAAATACAGAACAGAGTGATATTGGGGGGCAGGCTTACTGAAGTGGGGACATTGGGAGCTGGTGGTCATAAGGAAGATCACTGGGGGTGTGGTGAAGTGAAGGGGTGCCATGAGGGCAGGAATGGGGCCATGGAGACATGGTGTAGTGAGGGAAGGCACTTGCTGTCTGGGAATGGTTCTCTGTGGAAGGACCCCGACCCTCAGAGAAACGTCACTTGGTGGCAGCTGCCATGACGTGACAGGGTTAGGTGTGATGGGCCCATGTTTATTTCTCTCCCGGCTCCAAGACCCAAAAGAGCCTATGCATCCTTCTTCAGTGCTTTTTGGGCTTGAAAATGTCTAACTCCCAGGCCTGGCCTCTTTCCCTCTAATCACATTCTTAGATTTAATCTCCACCCAGTAGCTGAGCTAATCCCATCTTCCCCAGGGGAGACCCACCCTTTTCTCCTGGGAGGGACAGAAGATGCAATGGCTGCCTTTGCCCTCTAGGATGGCACTGTCTGTCCTCCAGCTTGTCTCCTTTTAAACCCTAAATTCACCCACAGAAGAGTCTTTCCATCTCTCTTCTTTCCAAGAGAAAACATCCATCTGTTACATGGCCCTGGGTCATTCTCAGGGTTCCATTAGGATGGCCCACCCCCACCCTGCCCAGCCCTGACCCTGCTTCCCATGGAGATTCTTACCTGACCTCCCTCAGAGAAGCCTTGGGGTCTACAGGGACAGCCACATTCTCACTTGCCCACCCCTTAATCCCTGTGGAACTCTTGACCTGCTATGTCACCTGACATAAAACCTCCCTTGACGCATGGACACATTTCATTTGTTTTCTTTGGGGATGACACCAAATGGTGTCAGCTGTGGGTGTTGGCTGTTTAACTGTGGATACATTTGGAGTACTCTAATGTGGCCAAAGACCCCCAGCCACCATGCTCTCAGGTTGTGTTTTTTCCTGTTTAACATCAGGAACCCATTACACCTTTGCTGGAAGCCCGTCCATCTTTGCTGCTTGACATAGTAGCTGCAGGGAAGAAACATCTGCACAGCATATGTGTCAAGGGACCTGGCATATATGGCATGTTCTTAATATGTTTGCTCACCTTCTTGGTGCTATGTGTTTTAACCAAAGTCACCTCTCTGAGAAAGGTTGTTTCCCCAGGTAGGGATTTTTCCCTGAAGTTAGGGAGGGAATAAAACCCCTTAACTAAATGTCAGGCGGGTAGTTAATCACTTTAACTAGGAAGAATCACCCTTAAGCTACATAATCTTTACTCCCTGGAATGGAGATAAGAAACGCCCTAACCTTTGGAATAGGAATTGATAGGATTAAAATCAACTGGTATAAATACAGATGTAACAAGACAATAAAACACAGAACTTGGCTGGAGAACCTGGCTAGAGATCCTGGCTAGGCTGCTGATCAACTGAACACTGTCTCCGTGTTATTCCTTCTTCGCGGACTCCGTCCACACCTTTGGGGACCCCTGGACCTGCTGGGGTTGGACCCCAACACACCTTCACTGTCTCACACTGAGGATGACAACTGGGGACCATCAGTCAACCTCAGTCAGTGCCTGTGGAAGGAATCAATGAGACAGGCCTCAACCTAGCCCCTCCCTAACTTTCTCTCAATCCATTAATCTGGATTAAGGGGTGGAGACTGAGGTTTCTGATTGGATGTTAGCTTTTGAAAAGGTGTATAAAAACCTCAGGCTCCAGAGGAGAGATTCAGAGTCCTTCAGCTCTGCAGTCAGTGCCGTGGTTCTCCACCAGGTCTGAGATCTGAGCCCCAGCAAACCCAGTCACAGCAGTCGTTTCGGAAGGATTCCTTTCTGAGAACTTTGAAGATGGACATCCAGACTCCATCCACACTCCTTCAGCTGGCAGGAGAGAGCCTGCTGAGGGACCAGGCCTCAGCCATCGCAGCTCTGGACTACCTGCCGGCTGAGCTCTTCCCGCCGCTGTTCATTCAGGCCTACCGTAGGAGAATCCCGGAGCCCCTGAAGGCGATGGTGCAGGCCTGGCCCTTCACTGTCCTCCCTCTGGGGGGCCTGCTGCAGCTGCCTGGGCTCATGGTCTTAAAAGCCGTGTTGGATGGGCTTGACATTCTGCTTGCCCAGGAGGTTAGGCCCAGGAGATGGAAACTGCGGGTGCTGGATTTAAGGAGCACAGGTGCCAACTTCTGGAGAATGTGGTGTGGAGACAGCACCTGGAATTGCTCATGGAAAGTACCAGTGGCTGTGCACAGCTCCAGCCCCAACAAGGAGCACCCCTTGGCTCCCTTGGAGGTGTTCCTAGACCTTAACTTCAACGAAAGTGACGACGGGGATGAGTTTCTCAAGTACATCATCCAATGGGCCCAGCAGAGGGAAGGGTCGCTACACCTGTGCTGCAAGGCGCTAAGGATTTCTGAGGTGCCCTTCCAGAGGGTCAGCAAGGTCCTGGATAGGGTG
This sequence comes from Myotis daubentonii, assembly GCF_963259705.1. Taxonomy (NCBI): domain Eukaryota; kingdom Metazoa; phylum Chordata; class Mammalia; order Chiroptera; family Vespertilionidae; genus Myotis; species Myotis daubentonii. The sequence continues at coordinate 59,909,571 of NC_081846.1, forward strand.
AAGCTGGAGTGCATCCAGGAGGTGGAAGTGAACTGCACCTGGGACCTGCCCACCCTGGGGACGTTTGCTCTTTACCTGGGTCATATGAGTAACCTGCAGAGACTCTCTCTCTCCCACATTCACGTGTTGACAGAGGAGGAGGACCCGGAGGAGGAACAGGAGCGGGAAGAGGAAGAGGAGTTGGAAGAGGAAGAGGAGTTGGAAGAGGAAGAGGAGTTGGAAGAGGAAGAGGAGTTGGAAGAGGAAGAGGAGTTGGAAGAGGAAGAGGAGCTGGAAGAGGAAGAGGAGTTGGAAGAGGAAGAGGAGTTGGAAGAGGAAGAGGATTGGGACAGGAAACAGCAGGAGGAGCAGCGATCCTTTTCCCAATTCCTCTCTCAGATGCTCAGGCTGCGGCACCTCCGGGATCTCAACATGGATTGTCCCTCCTTCCTCCAAGGCCGTCTGGACCAGATACTCAGGTGCCTGCAGACCCCCTTGGACAAACTCTCCATAGATAATTGCCAGAGGCTGACGCATTCAGACCTGACACACATGTTCCAGTGCCCGAACCTCAGGCAGCTGAAGTCCCTGCATCTGTTTCGCCTCAGCCTGGCGGATTTTAGTCTTGAGCCCCTCCAAGCTCTGCTGGAGGCAGTGGCACCCACCCTCCAGGACCTGCGCCTAGATAACTGTGGGATGGTGGACTCCCAAGTCGAGGCCATCCTACCTGTCCTGAGCCGCTGTCAGCAGCTCAGGGACTTCACCATCTCTATGAACAACTTTTGCGTGGCCACCGTGGAGAAGCTGCTGCGCCACACGGCCGGGCTGCGCAGTTTGGAGCTCGAGCTGTACCCCGTCCCTCTGGAGTGTTACAGGATCCAGGGGATCCTCAACCAGGAGAGACTTGCCCAGATCCGGGCTGAGCTCAAGGTGTTACTGAGGGAGTTAGGACAGACCAGGACCATCTATATTTGTGGCAAGTGCTGTCACACATGTGGCAACACTAACGTTTATGACGTGGCATTTTCATGACGTGTACCCATGCTGTGCCCCTGTACTGACCCTGCCCAGTGGGATCACTCAGCAGAAGCTTTGTTCTGGGTCCTTGGAAGCTGTAATATAGAACCGGGTGTATTATGCAGGGGGCACCCACGTTCCAGATTCATGCTCCTGTGGACTGGGAAAGGAAGGGACCAAGCCCAGGTCCACGATTACAGGGGCAAATGTTGGGGAGTTCATGGGACCTCATGGGGCAAGTGTCCTAGAATCAGAAATAAGAATCTGATTAGCTTGGGGGGGGGAGGGTTTGTGCTCCAGCTGCATGTGTGGGAGTTAATGCTGAGATGTATGGTTGTAAAGGAATGATCAGAAATAAAGACAATTTCAAAGGTCAACCCCCCCCCCCCAAAAAAAAACAAACAAACAAAAAACCGGTAGTAAGCAGAACGTGGAATATAAAGAGACATTTTGAAACTAATCATTGTCAGCTCTTGAAAAAAAGTATCGATGAAAGGAAGGAATACATTTCTAGGCAGCTACACCTCTATAAAAATCAATCAAATTCCATCATTAAATTTGTAAGATGCTCTACAAATTAACATGAGCAAGTTACTGTATTGCTCACTCCATAGCTCAGCATGGGAAAGCCCACAGTGACGGAGAATTTCTTAAAGAAATATTTCTAAGATGTGCACCAGCTCTATTTCACGATATGAAAAATAAAGATGATATTATTAAAAGAATTTCTGAGTTACCATTCAGTAGAAATACTATCAAAGACAGAATAATAGATCTTAACAAAAACGTACAACATCAATTAAAAAAAGACTTAAATAGTTGTAAATATTTTCGATTTCTCTTGATGAAACTACTGATGTCACATCAAATGCTCAGTTGGCCATTATTGCTAGATATTCTGATGGTCTCACAATGAGAGAAGAGTTGATAAAGTTAGAATCAGTGCCAATAAGTACATCAGGAAATGAAATATGTACGGTTGTTATAAAAAAATTCAGTGACCTAAACATTGATATCTCTAAAATTGTGTCAGTCACAACAGATGGGGCACCAAATATGGTGGGGAAAAAATGTGGGATCCCTGAAATTGTTTTTGGAAGCTATCAGATATCCATTTGTACCTTTTCATTGCATTATCCACCAGGAGGTGTTGTGTGCCAAATCGGGATTCTCAGAATTGAATGATTTAATGTCACGTGTAACAAAATTGTGAATTTTATAGCTTCTCGACCCCTTCATAAGCGAGAATTTACTGCACTCTTACAGGAAGTTGATTCAACCTACAGTGGACTACTGATGTTCAATAATGTGAGATGGCTGAGTCGAGGTAAAGTACTTGAGCAATTTGTGGAGTGCTTTGAAGAAATTACGGTATTTATTGAGAATGAGGATCTGGCAAACTTTCCTCAGATCAATGATCTTAAGTCAGTCAGCAATTTGATGTTTTTACAGATCTCTCTGTTCATATGAATGAATTGAACTTAAAATTACAAGGTTTTGGCAAAAGTATTGACATTATGTTTGGATACATCAAATCTTTTGAAAGTAAACTTAAAATTTTCAAATGAGATATTGAAACTAAAACTTATAAGTATTTTCCTCGGATTAAAAAGTATTTCGAGAAGGCCACTACAATGAGTGTAATGGAGTCCATACTTCTATACCAGAATATAGTAAACTCATTATTTGAACAGTTCAGCAAAAGATTCGACCAATTTAGAAGCTTAGAACAGACCATTAAAATAATTAAGTAGCCAGATGTAGTTGTTTACAGTACTTTGAAATTAAGGGATTTCCAATGGATGCAAATTGAAGATTTAGAGATGCAACTTGCAGATTTTCAAGGTAGCATTTGGACTCATGTGTTTGTCGACTTAAGGTTGAAACTTGAAAATCTGGAAGGAAATCATTTGAGTAATGAAGAAGAGTGCAACTACAAACAAGAAATTTTGAGTGCTTAGAACAGAGTACCTGACACTTTTAACGACATAAAAATCTAGCGATAGCCTTGCTAACAGTTTTTTCATCAACATATTTTTATGAGACTTTGTTCTCAGCATTAAATAATATTAAAATGAACAAAAGAAACCGGCTAACAGATGAAGTTAGTGGGGCTTGTTTGGCCTTGAAGTGCACCAAGTATGAACCTGCAATCGAAGAATTAGACAAACTTAAGCACCAAAAAAGTCACTAATTTCTAGTTTTCGTACCATTTGATTATCATTGTTTTTATTATTATTTTTTCCTAAATGTACATTGTTTTTCTGTTTTTGTTCATTCTATACATATTTTTGGTTGATTTTTCTTTGTTAAATGGCATTTAAATATATAAAATAAATATCAAAAATATAAATCTTTTTTTTACTATGGTTGCAAATATCAAAAAAAATCATGAATATTTCTATATGTTACACAGCACCAGAGTTAAGTTAGGGTTTTTCAAAATTTTGACACTCTGAGCTCAAAAGGTTCACCATCACTGGCCTAAGTGGTCATAAAGTACAAATAAGTTTATTCTCAGAATGATTCCATTTTCCTATGGTTATGTGAGCACACATTTAGGACCATTAAGAAGTCAGGATAGTGACTTTGATACCTAGGGCAATGAAAATGAATGTCTCTTTCCCACTCCTCATAACAATATCCCAGGAGTGTAACTTGCACTGGACAAAATATCATTGCCCAATCACATACTTTGTTTTTAAGTAGAGGGTTCTTAACAAACACCAACTAACGCACCTACAGCCAGGCACTCAATTCAAAGCAGCATCTTGCCTTCACTGCTTTCAGCCATGTTCTTATTTTTGAATTTATTCCATTGTCCTCCCAGTTTTTAATCACTCCAGGAACAAAGATGTGTGAGAATAGACTATATGTCAGTCGCTTGCTATTCAGTGGTGAACAAGACAAATGAATAAAATCCTGCTCTTAGGTGACTTAGTACATGTGACTTTAGATGTTGTCACCAAAGCCCTTCTATGGTACCCCGGATGGGAAAACTGAACTCAAGTTTCCCTAACCATGTACTTGATATCTCTTCAGGATCCAGTGTATTCTCAGCTCTGGGTTTTCCACACGCCTGTCCTCAGTTGAAAGTCCTTCCTGATCCATCGCCAGTCTCTGAGACCTCCCATCTGATGCATATCTATCTAAGGAGGGCTCCTTCATATATCCTTAGAAAGAAGAGAGAGAGCACTGCTGAGTTGGCTTGATGGCTTACCCAAGAAGCAAGGTTGACATAAGTTCAACCATTAAAGTCACTGGTATGTCACAGAGGCTGAATAAAAATTTATTTAGTTCTGGAGTGAACAATAGTTTATTGCTTAATCTGTTTACTTTTATCCCAGAATGTTAATTAAATTAAAATTTCAGCTTATATTTATTGATGTTTCATTATAATATTTTCATCATACTGGATTTGAACAATGCACTAAGCATTGAAAATAGTTCTACTCAACTCACTCAACTGAACTACTGCCTTTAAAATACATTTATGTAATAAAAACATATTGTGGTGATTTTACCAACAGAATTACTTTGAGTCAAACTACAAAGGGTAAGCCATTCACTGACACATAAAAAAATACAGATTAATTCTCTCTTTATTAGAGGGCAGATAATGCAAGGACTTCTCAGATGATGTTCTTTTTTCATCATAAACTTCCAGGGATTTGGCATCTTTCCTAACTCTTCTAGCCTCTCTATTTATTATTGTTTATCCCAACATTTTTGTTCCTTGCTCACATTTTCTCTTAGCTCCATTTTGCAAGCACTGCAGACAGACCAGTTTTTCTGTCAGTACTGGTGCCACTAAAGACCAAGAACATATTTCAAATAATGTTCTTTTGCCATTAACGCTAATTTCTGTATAACTGCACTTAGAAATTAAAAGTATTTGTGTGTTATATAAAATATATGTGTATGTATATTTGTATTATCCTATATGATAAAGCAGTAATATGCAAATTGACCGTCATGCCCTCACACAAGATGGGCACCAAGCTGTGGTCACAAGATGGCAGCCCCCATGTCATCACAAGATGGCCACCATAAGATGGCTGGCAGGGGAGGGCAGTTGTGGTCGATCAGGTCAACAGGGGAGGGCAGTTGGGGGTGACCAGGCCTGCAGGAGTGGGAAGGCAGTTGAGGGGGGGGACCAAACCATCAAGGGAGGTCAGTTAGGGGTGACCGGGGTGGCATGGGAGGGCAGTTGTGGGCAAAGGGGCCAGCATGGGAGCAGTTAGGCATCAATCAGGCTGTCAGGGGAGTGGTTAGGGCAGCCATGGGCAAACTATGGCCCGCGGGCCGTATCCGGCCCGTTTGAAATGAATAAAACTTAAAAAAAAAAGACCGTACCCTTTTATGTAATGATGTTTACTTTGAATTTATATTAGTTCACACAAACACTCCATTCATGCTTTTGTTCCGGCCCTCCGGTCCAGTTTAAGAACCCATTGTGGCCCTCGAGTCAAAAAGTTTGCCCACCCCTGGGTTAGGGGGTAATCAGGCTTACAGGCAGAAGTGGTTAGGGGCAATCAGGCAGGCAGGCAAGCGGTTGGGAGCCATCAGTCCCAGATTGTGAGAGAGATGTCCGACTGCCAGTTTAGGCCCAATCCCTGGCAGTCAGACATCCCCTGAAGGGTCCCAGATTAGAGAGGGTGCAGACTGGGCTGAGGGACAACCGCCTCTAGTGCATGAATTTCGTGCACCAGGCCTGTAGTTTTTACATATACATACATATATAATAGTTTGCCACCATTATTAGCCACTGTGGCTTATAACATTCTACCATAGAAAAGGACCACTCCAATCATGAACCTCACTTCCAACCCTCAATACATACAACTTTATTTTGTGCCACCCTCTATTTTTTCTAATATATTTTAAATTTATACAATTTAATACCATGTTTATGTTATTTACCTCTTTTCAAAATAGAGTCTGTTTTCTTTATGCCTAGATCCAAGTATGGTTCATCAACTGCTGGAAACCAAGTGAAATTCGAAATTGTTTTTTTCATGCTGATATTGATAATGCATATTCTATAAGCCAATTACATTAGAATTTGTTTTCCCTTATTTTTAATGTACTCTCCATATTCCAAAGTTAATTTAAATTATTTTATTTATTTTTCTTAAAAATTTTTAAGAAATGTTTATTGATTGTAGAGAGAGAGGAAGGGAAAGGGAGAGAGAGAAAGAGACATGAATGAGAAGAAACATTGTTTGGCTGCCTCCTGTACACACACCCCATCTCTACTGGGGTACTGGGGATCAAGCCTGAAACCCAGGCTTGTGCCCTGACCATGAATTGAACTGGCAACCTCCTGGTGCATGGAATGATGCTCAACTGAGCCACTCCAGCCAGGCTAAATTATTTTTAGAATATAATTATTTTCTAGTCTTCTTTGGAATCCTAAACTTTATAAATGCTATTATTTTTCTGAAAAAGTTTAATCTGTGTTCCAAAGAACTGAGTTAAAGCACGTCTAATGTAACACAATTTATTGCATGGATTATAAGTATGATTTTACATATGCTGAGATATTCACTTCTTTATTTCACATATTAATAATATACCAAACAAAACTCACAGTAAAATGAAAGCAAACCACTTCAAAATAAGCTTCTGTATTTCCCATAGAGACCAATTAGGTTTATAATGCTAAGACATTTCTCAAACTTATTTGGAAACATTGAAAGATGAGTTATCAGAGAAAATTACAATTCATTCCCCCTGGATTTAATTATAGGATGTAATTCAAAATATAAGGCAATGTGTGTGGAAGACAAGCAAATCTCTTTGGGAATTTATTGCAAGATAGCCACACAACTTTACCCAGTTCCATATTTCACTTGAACACTTTTCATTAATTTAGGAAGAAAGTATACTATGTCTTCAAAAAGTAGAATTTAAATGCTACCTCACTGACCATCATCACACTCAATAGTTTTATATGACAGAACCACACTTGGAAAAAAAAAGAGTTACAATAAAACCACAAGCCAATGGTTTATTTTTATAGTCAATTGCACGTGTCTAAATCAACCACTGAATCTTTTATTTTTGATCTGCATTTATTCTTTTTGTCACTCATTTCTAAATGGTTGTATTTTTAATTCAATTATTCCTAAATGTTAATACCAGTCCTGAAGATATTTAAAAACCAGGTTGGATTGTTCTCTAAAAACTTAAAGCTTGTTGCTGAAGAACAGTATGTCATTTTGCAAAACCCTTCGAATCCTATAGCTATTCTTCTTATCTTCATATTAAATTAAGATTTCTTGAAATAGCACATTGTTGAACAACCATACTCAGATATGCTTTTTCAACTACCAAGTGCACAATAGCCAAGAAGAACAAATGCATAAACATAATAAATTGTAAAAAAATTATTTTGTGCATCAGATCACAACACTTTATTTTTTAATATCTTTTTCTTTCTAACTCTTAACAGATAATTTGTCTTAAATTGAAAATACAATCATTTATTCTCATGTGAAGGTTGCATACAAATGAATCAGATTAGATCAGACTCTTGACTCCAGTGTCTACAGATACAGATTCAGGTTAGAACCATATTTAGTTCATCTTCTTTGAAATGGCAGCTTGCAGGGCTTATGTTTGTTTTACGTGCCCCATCCTGAAACCCACGCTCTTTGAGACATATTCCTCTCACGATAGGCCATCAAATCATAAGATCCAAGGCAAATCTTTGTTTGTGGTAACATCATTACCTTCCATTAGCCCAAGTAAGAAATATGGCCGAGCCCAAAATTAACACAGGGAGTAATTATATTTTACTCATATAAGAGGGACAAAATGTTGAAGTTTTACAAAATATAATCCAATGAGCATGTGCATACTTTTATTTTACATTCTCCAACTTTACCTTTATATTTACATTTAAATTGTGGTTATACTTTAGGACTTTTATTTCATTAGCATGATTATTCAATCAAAGTAATTTTTATTGTACAGTCTTTTTTCAATAAACTAGCTATTTTATTATTATAACTAATGAAGTAACTATTCAATGTTATTAATCTAAAATAGGCACACTTTTCCCTAACTGGTTTGGCTCAGTGGATAGAGCTTCAGCCTGCGGACTGAAGGGTCCCAGGTTTGATTCCAGTCAAGGGCATGTACCTTGGTTGTGGGCACATCCCCAGTAGTGGGTGTGCAGGAGGCAGATGATCGATGTTTCTCTCTCATTGATGTTTCTAACTCTCTGTCCCTCTCTCTTCCTCTCTGTAAAAAGTCAATAAAATGTATAAAAAAAAAATAAAATAAGCACACTTTAATAAGTTTCTTTTTAAAATTACTAGACTACATGCTTTCAATCATGAATCAATCTGTTTCTTTCATTTCAAAAATTACTTTTATGCAAAACAATTTGCAGTTTTATGAAAATATGCTTTGAACCATGACAGCTTTGAAGATTTGTGCTTGTGCTCACCAATATTTATTTTAAAACTCCCTTACTCTAAATTAATCTTGGAGTATGATTTTGAGAATTTTTACTCTTTGTATTTTTTCTATATTTTTGTATATCTATTTTTCAAAGAGTAATAGGTGGATATGATTTCTAAGGACCCAGTCTGATGATATAGTTCATATCTATAAAAGAACAATTACATAATTTTATTTTTATCTATTTTTAACATCAACTGATATGCACAAATTTAAATAAAGAAGGCCTTGGATAAATCCTATTAAAATGTTCTACCAAAGATGGAACTCGCTATCAAGCAAAACAAAATTTACAGTTCCTTATTGGGTAATTATAATTATACTTTTAAAAATATATTTTAGAGAGGAAATTTCCATGTGGCCTTTTGTTCCTGGAAAATTTGATTTATAATCAGTCACTTTTATTAAGATTGTCTAGTTCATTTTTTTATTTGAGGCATTAAAGGTTTTTGTTGTTGTTCTTTCTGGTACAATATTGTAAATGAATCTTTCCCAGGACATGGAATAGCACATGGAAAACTGGTGAAATTATGTTATGAAGAATGTATTTTGGAGATCTTAAATAGAATTATATTTTCAAAGCTTTTGCTTCTAATTAGAAAAATGTCTAAAAAACTTGTTTACTAACTCTCAATTAATTAAGTAGCTTACACATTTCTGGATAAAAAGGAAAATATAAAGGTCATTGGTAATATTATTTCAGCCACAATATTTAGGATAGAGTAAGAAGCAAATATTTTAGGATTCTAGTGACTTAGTTATTTCCTATTAGAGCAGATTTTTTCCAACCTTTTGTGGGGATTTGGCTCTTTAGTCTTGGGATTATAACACCTCTTACCACATGGTTCTAATATATTATTGTATATTCTAATACATTTCTATATTCCAAGGAAGTCCATCACTAGAAACTAATTCCAGAGAAAAAGAGATAAAATAAACACAAAGCAAAGTAATCAATCCTACAGAATTAGGTACATTGAAATTAATCATACATATTTAAAGATAAAACTTTACCCGAAGCAACATGGTTGTAGAATGAATATATCTGAATCTAACTTAGTTACTTCATTCTTACACAGGAAATAAAGAAAACAAAACAGATATATTAAACTCTCCAAAAGCCAATCGTTTTCAATAGCATGTTTTGTATAAATTAATAACTGCTCTAGATGCAACTTTATTGTTCTGCAGTTGTTGAGTGCCATGGCTAGGATTTCCAAATTCTTGATTTGAGAATCTGCATTTAGCTGGTAATGGGAAAAGAGAGGGTAACCTGCAGACCTAGCAGGAGATTTTAGGAGTCGTATCACGTTGCCAGTGCCCACATTCTATTGGACAAAATTAATTTAAAAGTACAACTTCGATGCAAGGAAGCTGGGAAACAGAAGGGAAATAAAATGATTGGATAAACATAATGCATGTTTCTGTCTAAAGACAAACCATATTCACTAATTTTCTATTCCAGTCAGACCACAATTCAATGAAACAAAGCTATAGTCAGTTCATATCACTCAACAGAAACTGAACTTTACTGATTTCCCTGAAATGAAACTGTTCTAAGATGCTTACAGGAAGAGTGATGGGAGATGATTTTATAACAACAACCTACAACAAACAACAGTATGATCTCACTAAGGTAGCTAGGATATCAGTATAATAATAAAAAAAACGGGATTTCAGGAAAATTTTAGATATATTACTTTTGAGTTGATATTGACAGATAAGTAGAAACTTATCAGAGTGAGGCAGTATGAAAGCAGAGGCTGAGAAGAATTTAATTAGCAAAGAAAAAGTAGAACAAAAACATAAGGACTCATTAGAGACTTTCAAGTAGTTCAGTCTGATTATTACATAGGGCCCAAGAAGAGAGGAGAGAAAGATTAGTGGGGATTTAAATCATAAAGTCCTTTATAGGTCAGTGAGGATTTCATCTTGGAGATGATAAAGAGCTGTGGGGGCCCTGACCAGAGTATCCCGGCTGTTAAAGGCCCAGGTACCATACACATGTGCAAAGGCAATGACACAGCAGTTTTACTGTATGCACTGTGCAAGTGCACCTTTATCTTATGTAACACTGATGTCACTATTTGTCAAGAAGCCTCTTCTGTCTGAGTTAGTATAAAAATGTGTTGCTGAATAACCGGTGTGTGTGTGGGGGGGGGGCTACTTTGAATGGCTCTTTGGTAACAGTGGCTGCTGTGTCTACAATGGCTGCTTGGTCTTCAATAAAAATAACCCACCTGAATCTGGCTGCTCATGTCTTCTTTCCATCCCCTGCTTCCAAAGAGGTCCTGTCCCTAGCAGAGGGGCTCGGATCCAACAAGATCAATTAATAAATTTTAAGCAAATGACTGGTTAGATTTCAATTTGGAGATAGCATTAATTTCAGAGTGAAGAACTAGAAATAAGGGGACAGGAGTGGGTAAGTGAGGAGACAGATATTGAAATAACAGAGGCAATAAATAAGCTCAGAACTAAACAGTTGGTATAGATTTGAGAAATGTTTAGTAATAGAATTGACAACTCTTGTTAGGTTACTGGATGTAGGAATTTAGGAAAGTTAGGTTTAGGATTGTGGTTAGGCTTCAAGCATTGGCATTTGGGGAAGTAGACATAACAGATGAGTAGAAACTTTTCAGGGTGAAGCAGTATGAAAGTCATGGATCACAGGCCAGGTAGTCACTCTTATCTTTCTCAAATTTTATATGATTTTCTTACGTCTTCTGGTAAAAACTTGTGGAATAGTTTTGGGATAACCAAGTCTTATGGTGGAGATGTTCAGTAAAAGAAGAGAAACACAGAACAGAAAATAAGAGAATTCTCATAAATTGATGTATATTTGGGAGATATTAGCATCTAGAATATCATTGAAACCACAAGTAGATAGTTAAGAAAGCTAGAGAGTATCATATTTAAAAACTTAGCAAGGAAGGAATAGCTCATAAAGAAGAGTAAAATTCAGTAGCTAGAAAGGTAGAATGAAAACCAAAAAATGTTGACATGAAGTCATCAGTATTAAATTAGGGCACAAAATAAAGAAGCATTAGCAATGGGCGTTAAAGTTAATAAATAAAAGATTACAGATGACTTGAACCATAGTGTTTCAATGAAATGATGGTAGAAATCAGTTCCATTGGTTGAAGATGTAAGAAAGAAGGGAGAGATCACGGCAGCGTGTGATGGCTATATTGGACATTGGTGCATATGCTTATAGGGATCAAAAAAAATAGGAACCAGTAAATGCTCCCTGTAGGGTACTTTCACTTTAATTATAATTGTCTTTACAGTGAACACTAAAATCTAGAGAAAACTCTATGAACCATGAACACCACAGAAAAAAAGAATGAAGCACTTAGAACATTTATATTTAAGGTTGGTTAATGAATGCTAATTAGCTGAGATATGTAATAGCGTCTTTAACTCTTGCTCAAAAGCTATATTTATATGATAGATTCACCACATAAAAGTGCAATGGAGAAATGTCATATTTAATAGAATTACATGGACTATATTCCCTGATACTAAAAAAAATAAAACTGAAATTTTGCTTGATGTTTTAGTATTATTCTTGCCTATATTTCTACATTTTAATAGCTAAGTATGTAATTCATTGCATCCACTAAGAGTGCCACATTCTTATAATACCAATGTGTCTGCTTTTTCTCTTCAAATTAATTTCCCTGGAAGTAAATGTTGTAGTGTTCAAAAAATCACTCAGGTGAGTACCTGATTATACTAAGTGTTATGCTAATAACTGAAGATGGATATAAAAATATATATTTTAAGAGCGTTGGCCTGCAGACTGAAAGGTCCCAGGTTCAATTCCGGTCAAGGGCATGTGCCTGGGTTGTGGGCACATCCCCAGTGGGGGATGTGCAGGAGGCAGCTGATCGATGTGTTCTCTCTCGTCGATGTTTCTGGCTCTCTATCTCTCTCCCTTCCTCTCTGTAAAAAATCAATAAAATATATTAAAAAAAAATATATATATATATATATATATATATATATATATATATATATATATATATATATATATATTTTAGCCTCAGCTATCCTAGAGCTTAACCTATAAGAAAATTGAGAAATGTTCACAAAGTAGTACAAAAGGTAGTGTGGGAACAGTTCCATTAGTATATTCTTTATAATTTTAGAGTATCAAAGATCACTTCAATTTGAGGGCACCTGTATGGAGGAGAGGTGATATTTATTTAGCTGGGAGGATTATAAAGTTTTGATTGATTAACACTGGGATAAAAAGTTAAAATAAATGTTCAAAGGGAGGATATGACACTAGAGATGAAAGCCTTAATTAAATAGTGTAGGGACAACTGCTTCAGGGTGAAGCAGTATGAAAGTCATGGATCATAGGCCAGGTAGTCACTCTTATCTTTCTCTGAATATTATATGATTCTCTAATGTCTTCTGGTAAAAACTGGTGGAATATTTTTTGGAATAACCAAGTCTTATGGTGGAGATGTTCAATAAAAAAGGTAGAAACACAGAACAGAAAATAAGAGAATTCTCATAAGTTGCTGTATATTTGGGAGATATTAACATCTAGAACAGGGGTGGGCAGCCCCTGGCATGCGTGCCAAACATGGCACCCCAGTAACTTTTGCTGGCATGCGAAACCCTCTCTTATAATCTTCCATTTACAATTGTGAATCTTTGTTCTCAGTGATGAATTTTGTTAAGTCTTGTAATAGGAGTAGCCTGACGGATGAAAGTAGTAGCTCGTGCATATCTCTGAAGGTCACAAAATATAAACCTGATGTAAAATCTCTGTCATCAGTGATGCAGCAGCAAAAGTCCCACTGATAATATTAAACAGAGTCATAAAGTTTTCTGTTGGACTATCAGTGTGCATGTATACATTAAAAAATAAATGTATTTTTCATCATCATATACTGTGTTTTTGTCACTCAAATGACTTTTATTATTTCTTCAAGGTTCTTCACATACGTACACCTTAAGAGATATCAAGTAGGCGTAACATGTTCTCAAAAAATTAGGGTTGGCACGCAGAAGAATTTTGAGTCAGAGATTTTGCTGGTTTTGGCATGCACTCACAAAAAGGTTGTCCACCCCTGATCTAGAATATCAATGAAACCACAAATGGATAGTTAAGAAAGCTAGAGAGTAGATCTTTTGTAGTAGATCCGGAAATTTAGTGATGTATATTTGAATGAGTATGCTAGTAGTAGGAAAGGAAGGCGGGAGTTATGAAGAGAGATTGCAGGATATATAAAAGGTTCTGAGAACTATTTTACCACTAGTTAGTGAGCACAGATCAGAGGGTGAACATTTACTGCCACAAGAAATGGAAAATTGAAGGGTCTAAAGGCATTTAAGTTATTCCAGTGTAATTCTGCACAGTCTTACTAAAATAGTTCTTACATCTGCATTGTGGCCTTTGATTTCAATTCTTACTCTTTGGAGAAAGTGAACCCTCATCCAGCAGCCATTTGTTGTTTGGCTGCACAGCTCTTTAACAGGAATTCATCACATCCTTACCACTCCCTAGATTCAGTTTTCTGTCAAGATTTTTCTTAGAAAATTTCCACTCATGTGGCGTGAACCAGGCATCCATAATCTGCTGCTTTATAACTGTCTCTGTATAGAAATTGTACATAAAAGTAAAAAGACAAAGTGATAGTAATCTCTATGCATAGAGATTGCAGGTGAAAAGATGTACATGAAACAAGAACTAGAAGGGAATATTAGATATTTTTTCCACACAAAGGTAATAATATAATATTAATAATAAAATGTTGACTATGATTAGCCCACTTGGTAATAGAGGAAGCTGAAGCTTAGAGAGGAGTAGGTTAAGAAATATTTTAAGTGTAATCTGACTCTGCAAACTATATTCTAAGATGTACAGTGATTATCTATATATATAAAACCCTAATATGGAAATAGACCAAACAGTGGAACAACTGAACAACCAGTCACTATGACATCTGCTGACCACCAGGGGGTATGCCTGGAACATGGTGGGCATCCGCAGCAGGAGGCAGAGCGTGGAACATGACAGGCGGCGCCATGGTGGGATGGTGGAGCAGTTGAGTGGGGGCACCAGACCAAGGCAGGGTGCCGGTTGCTGTCATCAGGGCGAGCCTCTGGTGGTTACTGAAAATTCTTTGCGCCCATACACCACAGTCCTGCCCGGAGCCCATACCTACTGCCAGTGCCAGCCCCACTCACACCCGCAGCCAGTGCCTGGTGTCAATCCCGATTGTTTGGCACCATCAGCTGGTGTGAGTGGCTGCTGCTGGCCCCCATTGCCCCTCAAGGCTTCTCCACCTCCCCCTGCTCCTGAGGGGCTATTGGGGCAGCAGCCACTGCTCACACTGGCTGATGGTGCTGGCCCTGCTCGCACCCGCTGCTGGTGCCTGCCTTAATCACTCCGCGCTATCAACGGGTGCAAGTGGGGCTGGTGTCAGCACGTGGGAGCAGTGGTGGTGGGAGTGAGGCTGCTGGCAGAGAAGAGACCGGGGGCATGGTGGGAGGGACCAGGCAGGGGTGCGGAAAATGGACCAAGACCCACCCCTGTGCCCACCACAGCCTCGCAGCCCACAGTTCCTTTCAAGGTGCATGAATTCATGCACTGGGGCCCTAGTATACTAGCATGCATATATATATGAAGTAACTGTCTCTATAGCATACTGTCCTATGAAATGAGGTAGCAGAATTAACACCTGAACCGAATATGTTAAAATGCTTCCAATTGTAAGTAAAAGAACACTTGACAACAGGTCCTATAAAAAACAGGAGCCTATTTTTTTCTCATATTATAGAAAGTCTAGAGATAGTTTGTCCCATTGATGGCTTCAAGTCTTTCCTAAATTTCTACTCTTCCATCTTCAGTATGTCACTATTACCACCTCTCAAGGTCACACAAAAATGACTATGAAGGATCTAATTGTTCTCATACAACAGTCTACAAAATCAGAGAGGATAGGTCCTCCTGTCTCCTCCCATCCCCTCAGATAACTTCTGTTGCAGTTTGTTTACATTTAATTGGGATCTTCAAATAGTAGACATCAAATATAGTCTATAGACAAAATATAGGTATATAATCCTATATAATAAAAGCTTAATATGCTAAGTGTCTGGTTGGTCAGTTGGCCGTTCAACCAATCAAAGTGTAATATGCTAATGAATGGTAAGGCCACTCAATCACTTGCTATGATGTGCACTGACCACCAGGGGCCAGAAACTCTGACTGGTAGGTTAGCTTGCTACTGGGATCCAGTTGATCAGGACTGAGCAACATGGGCTGGACACACCCTGGAGCCCTCCAACGGTCTCTCCCTGGCTGGCCAACCTCCCTCGTCGCTCCCCAGCTCCGATCATGCACTGGTGGGGTTCCTCAGCTTGGCCTGCACCCTCTCGCAATCTGGGACCCCTCGGGGATGTCAGAGAGTCAGTTTTGGCCCGATCCCACAGGCCTAGCTGAGGGACCCCACTGGTGCACAAATTCAATTAATAAAGATGATTATGTCCAGCAAGTCATAGAGTAACTATATGGATACATCCATTAAATTTCTTATATTTCAAATATTTCAAATATGAGAATGTTGACTACAATTATATGATACAATATTGCTTCATCTCAAATTTTAATACCATGTAGATTTCAAAAATTTTTCATACCAGATCTTAAGTGACAAAAGATAACTTAAGAAAAAGTTGCATCAAAGAGAAAAATTAGTATATGTATATATTATTCCAAAGATTCTAAAGATTATGTATACAGATTTTGAAGAGCCATCTATTTATATAAAAACCCTGGGTGTAACATCATGACCAAGGCTCAACCAACTAGAGGAAGTCAGTCCTGCAGGGGTTGTCTTGGCAATGTCTGTGCCCTCCCTGAGCTGTTTCCTGGAGTTGTTTCTGGTAAGAGCAAGGTGTGAGGCAGGAACCGGCCCTCAGAGCGTGGACCCACTGAGTCCTGGGTAGCTTCTCCAAGGACTGCACCCTCCCCGAGCTGTTTTCTGGAGCTGTTTCTGGTGAGGGCAAGGTTTGAGGCAAGAACCAGCCCTCGGAGTTTGGAGGCATATCTTTATAAAGTTTTAATACATTATATTAGAGGTCATGGTGGTAGTTTTACCCACAGTGTCTACAAGAATTGCTGCAAATTTACTTCTCAGTGGAAGCACCTTTCATTCCCAATATAAGTTACCGATTCCATTAAATGAAACTTCAATTTCTAGACTCAATATAAACAGTAAAGTTGCTAAAACTATTAAAAAGGCCCAACTTATTGATGAATGCACCATGGCATCCAGTCATGCTATAAACGCCATAGACAGATTACTAAGAGAAATTATGAATTTGAATGTTGTATTTGGTGGGAAAGTTCTCCTTCTTGGAGGGGATTTTCGACAATGTCTCAGTATTGTACCGCATGCTATGCGATCGGCCATAGTACAAACAAGTTTAAAGTAATGTTTCAGAAAGTTGTCTCTTACAACAAATATGAGATCAGAGGATTCTGCATATAGTGGATGGTTAGTAAAACTTGGAGATAGAAAACTTGATAGCAGTTTTCATTTAGGAATGGATATTACTGGAATCCCCTGTGAAATGATTTGTAATGGATCTATTATTGAAGCTACCTTTGGAAATAGTATATCTATAGATAATATTAAAAATATATATAAACATGCAATTATTTGTTCTAAAAATGAGCATGTTCAAAAATTAAATGAAGAAATTTTGGATATACTCGGAGATTTTCACACATATTTGAGTGATGATTCCATTGATTCAACAGATGATACTGAAAAGGAAAATTTTTTAATAGTATTACTCCTTCGGGAATGCCGTGTCATGACTTAAAATTGAAAATGGATGCAATCATGCTATTGAGAAATCTCAATAGTAAATGGGGTCTTTGTAATGGTACCAGATGTATTATCAAAAGATTACAACCTAACATTATCGAAGCTGAAGTATTAACAGGATCTGCAAAGGGAGAGGTTGTTCTGATTCCAAGAATTGATTTGTCCCCAAACAAATCCCAGAGCTGGATGGGATGTAGAGACAATAAGATTCAGTCTTCTTAAAGGAGGATGTTGGCAGGAGCTAGGCAGTCTCCCTGTTGCTAATGAGGAACATGAGTCAGAGTGACTTGTTCCAGTGGGACTAGACCAAATGACTTGCCACACTGTAAGGAAGATTTAAGACTGATGGAAGTATAAATTGTTGAAACTTGAATGATTCATTCTCAACAAGTGCTAAAACTTATGAATCATTCCTGAAGTTAGAAAACAGTCATGAATGCTAACAAATTAGTATCTGGGGAACTTATGCTAGGCCTGCTGGGTATAGGGCTCATAATACTCTTCATGCTTGTAGCATAATTGGCTCAAAATCCACCATGGATCTAAAACTGTATGTGGTCACCATCTATAGCTTTACCAAAAAACCCCCAAAAAACCTGAAAAGAGAAAAACAGTTTAAAAGGATAGAGACTGCCATTTTTCTGCATACTTGAGACAGATATTTTATATTTAAAATGAAATGTGTGAGTCTCTTAGTTGATTAGTGCATACAGTAGATATGGTGAGTAGATTTGTGATGACATGAATGTTAATCATCCAACAAGTAAGTTGCATTACATTACAACAGAAATACATAAAAGGTCATGTCTGATGATAATCAGCTTTGGAAGAAACCACAGTTCCCGAATAATAATAACCTTCAGTTCCAGGAAATGCAAATCATAGAAATGTTATAAAGAGATGAAAGTGAATATCAGTGTCTGATAGGGTAGTCTATTAATGGATGTAATGGAAATAAAGATGTTTCTAGTGAAAAAATCTATAAAAATGAAAATGGTACAGCTGTTTATATTCATCTGTCTTTTACAGTCAGCTCAGTGAGACTAAGAGAACAGTGGTTTCCTAAGCTACATATGTGGGTTTAAAGATTCAAGGCACTTCATTGAATCTTATTTTCCTTATTCTATTAAATAATATTTTTTTAACTTTTCACATTTGAGCTGTTATATTTGTTTGCATCTCAATTATGTTTCTGAGGAAAATCATCGCATTTTATAGTGATTAAATTTCTAATATATTCTAATTTTTAAATGCAAAGCATGTTAAAAGACTGATAAAATAATGCTGCATTGCAATGTTATTTACAATATCCAAGGTTTGGAAGAAGCCCAAGTGCCCATCAGTAGATAAGGGAATAAAAAGGCTGTGGTACATTTACACAATGAATACTACTAGGTCATAAACAAGAAGGGAATCTTACCCTTTGCTACAGCATGGATGGAGCTGGAGAACATTATGCTAAGTGAAATAAGCCAGTCAGAGAAAGACAAGTACCATATGATTTCACTGATATGTAGAATCTAATGAACAAAATAAACTAACAAATAAAATAGAAACAGACTCATGGATACAGAAAACAGAATGAGAGTTGTCAGAGGGGAAGAGGTTTGGGGACTGGGTGAAAAGGTAAAGGGATTAAGCAAAATAACATACAAAATTCAGACACAGACAACAGTATGGTGATTCCTGGAATGAAAGGGTTGTTGGAAGGTACAAGAATGTGAAGAGGGGATAAATGGTGATGAAAAAGAGACTTGACTTGGGGTGGTGAGCACATAATACAATATACAGATGTTGTATTAGAGAACTGTACACATGAAAACCTATATAATTTTATTAACCAATGTCACCCCAATAAGTTCAATAAAAAAGCAAACATTTTAGAAAAGATTAATGAAATAGAAACTTCCAACTTAATTTCTTAGTATAAAGGGAATGCCCATATAATTACTACATAGGCCAAGTAATACCATGTTGCTGGCCCTTCAAAGACCCCTGTCCCTATTTTGTATACTTTCCTTATAATAATCTCATTCTTGCCCCATAAATGGTACCACCCTTTTGAATTTTATGATAAGGAAAGAAAATCTTGCTTTGCTGTTATTGTGTTTTACTATCTCAAGAAACTCATCACTAGTTTTGTTTTCTTTGTTTTTATAATTTTAAAGCTTTAGTTAAAAGGAATCTTGGAGTATATATTTTTTGTGTGTTTATCTTCTTTTATTCAAATACTAAAACAATAATTTCACTATACAGATTCAACTTCAGATTTGAACAGGCAGAAGAAAGAATCAATGAACTTGAAGAAAAGGCATTTGAAATTACCCAGTTTGAGGATTGGAGTACAGGTGGGTCCCAGTTTGAGGATTGGGGCACAGGTGGGGTGAACAGAACCTAAGGGATTTAAAGGACACCATTAAAAATAACAAAATATACATAGTTCAAGTCCCAGGAAGAGAAAGAGATTGAGAAATGGACGGAAAAATTATTTGAAAAAATAATGACTGAAAACTTTCTACATTTGATGAAGATATGAACCCATACATGTAAGAATTATAATGAGCATGAAGCAGGATATACTCCAAGAGATCTCCATACCAAGTAATGCTATAATTTAACTGCTGAATGACAAAAACAAAGCCCAGGCCCAGATGGCTTCACTGGTAAATTCTATCAAACATAAAAAGAAGAATTAACAACAACCTACCCACATCCTTTTAAAAATTAGAAGACACTCTTTCTGTCACCTTCTATGAGTCCAACATTGATATCAAAGCCAAAGGTATAAGAAAAGGAAACTGCAGACTAATGTATTTTATGAATATAGGTACAAAAAATACTCAACAAAGCATTAGCAAACTAAATCACCAGCACATTGAATTGGTAATACATCATGACCAAGTGTGATTCATCGCAGGTATGCAAGTTTGGTTCAACATAAGAAATCAGGTTAATAGAATGAAAGAAAAATAAAGATCGCACAGGATCATTTCAATAGATGTAGAAAAGCACTTGCTAATACTTTACTACTCTTTTATGGTTAAAACACTCAGCAAACTTCTAGCAGTAGAAGGTAATTTACATAATTCAATAAAGGGCATTTACCCCAAATCTGCATTTTACAATATAGTAGCTAGTGAAAGATTGAAAGTTTTCCCCTTAAGATTTGAAATAAAACATAGACACCTGCTTTCAATTTTGTATTTGATGTCTTAGGCAGAACAATTAGGTAATTAGACAAACACCGTTCCATCACTCCAAATATTTTCTTGTGCCTTTTGTAACCCATCTATTACCACCACAACTATCTCCTGATAACCACTAGTTTATTTTTTGTCATTTAATTTTGACTTTTTCAGAATGTTATATAAATTCAATCATATAGAATGTAGCCATTGAATTTGGCTTTGTCATTTTGCATAATACATTAGAGATTCATCTACCTTGCTATCTATACCATTGCTTTGTTTCATTTTATTGTCAAATAGCATTCCAATGTATAAATATAGCACAATTAATTAATCCACTAACCAGTTGAAGGACCAGTGTTCTAGGTTTTGGTGATTACAAATAGAGTTATTTTTAAAATTTACATGCATATATTTTGCATAAACACATGCTTGGATTTAATCTATTTCCTCCTGAGTGAGCATTGTAGTTTGTGTTTTTAAAGACTTAGTCACTTTCATCCAAGTTATCAAATGTATAAGCATAAGATTGGTCATAATATTCCCTTATTGTCTTTTTTTGTTTTTATGCATGATATCTATGGATTCTGTAAGCATTCTAAACACATTTGCTTAAAGTAATTTTTAAGACTGTTTAATTATTTAATCATTTAGATAAAACCGTTTTCTTCATTGTTTCTTGGCATTAGATTTCTTTGTGCCATTTGGGATTTTTGTTTGCTTGCTGATTTTTGAGGAAGGTTCAGCATTGTTAGATGCCCCGTCATACTCACCCATGACTTTTCCTGTGCTCTGCCATTTCCTTTGGGGATGCGACACAAAGTTATATTTTATATTGATGATCAGGGCCTTCTCAATCGTTATCATTTGGGGAATTTTGAAATAGCAGCCAGACAGGTTATGACTTTCAATCCTGGTTGCATGTTTGTATATCTTTTCTTCTATCACTCCGATGTGGTGCCTTCATATGGGCCAAAACCCCAAGAGGCTGGCCACTTATTCAGATTTATTCAGATTCCTTTCATGAGCTGGATGTTCCCTTTCCAGGCATTCTTTTGAAGAGATGTTTTTATTTAAGCTGAGTCTTTTACAGTGAAAAAAAACAACAACACTTCTTTGTCTACCTTATTTTTCAGGTACTGAGCTTCTGGCTACTACCTGTTTCTACCCAGATACAGAGACAAGCAGATCTGCAGTATCAGCTCTACCCCATAGTTCATTTGTGTAATAGTTCATTCTATTTCAGGTATATGTTGATTTTTAGATTTTTTTTGTGTGTGAATACAGTTCAATATTTCTAATATTCTCTTTTAAAACATTTTTAAAAAATATTGTTTAATTGATTTCAGAGAGGAAAGGAAAGAGAGAGAGAGAGAAAGAAGCATCAATGATGACAGAGAATAATTGATCATCTGCCTCCTGCATGCCCCCTACTGAGGATCAAGCTCACAACCCCAGGCATGTGCCAGACTGGGAATCAAACAATGACCTCCTGGTTCATAAGTTTCAAACACTGAGCCACATCCTCTGGGTTCTAATGCTCTTTTTTGTTATTGTTTTATTGCTTAAAGTATTACAAAGGGTATTACAGATGTGTCCTTTTCTTCTCCCACCCTTGACAATCCCCTGGCCTCCCCTACCCCCCAGTGTCTTATGTCCTTTTTATCTGTTATCTATTTGTATGAAAAAAGGAGTTGTCTCAAAGTATCTTGCAGAGCTATCTTCATCAGAAGTTCAACCTCTGTTTTCTTCAAAATTCCTTGTCTCTGATTTTATAAAATTGCGATTTATCTGAGAATTTTGTGGTTACAAATACAGCAGGATAAGATAAGGTAATTTATATGACTCTGCACACTGATTAAGTATGTAAATAAAGTAAAAATGATAAAAAGCTGATATATTATTAAACAAATGAGTTTACTTAAAAATAGATATTCATGATATTACTTGACCAAATTAGAATTTCTAAATATAATTATGTCAATTGGTTTGAATAGAGCCCTGTAGAAAATGTTCTAAAGAGAGAACTGTAGAAAAATCAGATAACTGTGAGAACAAAAGGGGACGGGAGGCCAGATATGAATCGTGGTATGTTTTCCAAAGAAACATTTAACAATATGAATTGTGCATAAGATAAAATTTCTGTGTCATTAAACTAACTTATTTACTCAGACAGCCTCAAGTGAATTTTGTGTTCTTGTGTAGAGTTTAACAGACTTTGCTGTTAGTGAAAAGAATTTATATCAGGAATGTATCAATAGAGAATATTGCATCTTTTATTAATAAAGTATTTAAAGTAAAAAAGAACACATATTTACTTAGTTCCTGGGTTTGACTCAATAGAAAATTTTATTCAAAATGTTGAAAGAATGAAACACTATTTCTGTAGGGAGGGGCTGTAGGGTTAAGCCTCAGACCGACACAAACAAGTCCCAGATTAGAGGGCACAGACCTCTTAGCATAATTAGGCTTGACCTTATAACATCCCTAGATCTTATCTGGGTAGCTAATGGGCTGAGGGAGATGCAGCAAGTGCTGCCAAAACAAATGAAACTCACAAGAACATTGTAACTATGGTGAACACTACCTTGTTTACCTCTGGCTATAAAATAAAGGCTCTGCTTGCTGTCTTGGTCTCTCTCTGTGGCCTTAGCCAGGCACAGAATATCCACCTAGACCAGTGATGGCGAACCTATGACACGCGTGACAGAGGTGACACGCGAACTCATTTTTTTGGTTGATTTTTCTTTGTTAAATGGCATTTAAATATATAAAATAAATATCAAAAATATAAGTCTTTGTTTGACTATGGTTGCAAATATTAAAAAATGTCTATATGTGACACGGCACCAGAGTTAAGTTAGGGTGTTTCAAAATGCTGACACGCCGAGCTCAAAAGGTTCGCCATCACTGACCTAGACCCAGCTTATTCCCTTTGTCTGTCTTTTCTACATCTTTCTCCACCCCCCTCAGGCTCACCGAACCCTTGGTTGGTCTTGGCTGACCTGGCCCAGCACAATTTCTAGTACACTAGCAGAAGACTAAACACTAAATCTTTACTAACCATCCCTAGGCTTTTTTTTTTTCCTTCCTTTTTTATGCTGCTATTGATGGTGGCAGTTTATAAAGCTACTAGAGGCCCAATGCACAAAATTCGTGCAAGAGTAGGCTTTCCTTCCCCCAGCTACTGGCACCGGCCTCCCTCTGGCACCTGGGATCCGGGCTTCCCTCGCAGCGCCGGCTTTGTCTGGAAGGTCATCCGGCCTAACTAACATATTATGCTTTTATTATTATAAATGGCTGGTGCAACCACTATGGAAAACAGTGTGGAGTTTCCTCAAAAGATTAAAAAATGGAACTACCATTTGACCCAGTGATCCCACTTCTAAGAATATATCCTAAGAATCAGGAAACATAAAGGATATATGCACCCCTATGTTCATAGCAATATTATTTATAATAGCTAAGATCTGGAAACAGCCCAAGTGCCCATTAATAGATGAGTGGATAAAAAAGCTGTGGTACATTTACACGATGGAATACTATGCAGCTGTAAAAGAGAAGGCTCTCTTACCCTTTGTGATGGCATGGAGGGACATGGAAATTATTATACTAAGCAAAACAAGCCAATCAGAGAAAAACATGGAAATATGTGAATAAAATGACAGAGAATTCAAGATTGCAGTTTTGAAAAAACTCAATGAGATGCAAGAAAATATAGGTAGGCAGTTTAATAATCTCTGAAAATAAATCAACAAACAAAGGGGGCACTTTACTGAGGAGGTTCTGTGGATATTTCTCGTATTTTTCTTAGTTTTCTTGGTTAAACAAAGTACAGATCAACTTCTTAGAAAAATATAGTTCCTCTAATAGCTTTAGCATTCATAACCTATGAAGTATATTAGAACATGGAAAACAAGTTTTTCTGAGAAGTATGACAAGATATGAGAACTGAAGAGACAAATGTATTATCTAGGGAACTCTGGCATCATATTTAGTAATGTGGATAAGGCATGCTAACTGGAATTACATGTTCTTCTAAGATATCCTGGCATTATAATGTTAATGTCAACACAAGAATGGCAGTGACAACAGGAGTTATGACTAATTGCATACATCCTCCATGTTAGATTTATTTTCTTTGAAAAGGCTTTTTATTTAATATTGGAAACAGTAAATAAATAAGCAAATAAATACATGGGAAATCATACAGATGATTAAATTACTTACACATTATATACAGCAAATAATGTGAGTGAAAAAGTGAGGAATAAAGATTGGTTATAACATTTTCCCCCGTTTTATTGAAATATAATTGACCTATAACAACATTTTATAAGTGGAAGGTGTTATGTCAGGTTTGTGCACGAATTATCTTATTGAGTAGCTATAGTAACTCTACAAGCATGAAAGATTTGAGGCACAGAGGAGTTACGTAACATGATTGTCACAAAGATAATAACTTGCGGAACAGATATTTCAATCTGGGGAGTATGATTTGTGAGTCCCCTTCTTATTCAGTGCCTTGAACAATAGTGTGATTGTATCTTGGGTAGGAACAGGCTTTGAAATAGAATAATATGCCCTCCTGCTTTGTCTTAGCTTAGATGGTGGGTAAGTAAACTCTTCCAGGCTTTCTCCTTTCCTTCAAGCTTTGCAGCATAGCTTAAAGTTAGAGAATGCAAAGTGGGAGCATAGTCTGTTCTCAATCATGTGATTTTAATATTTACAGAACTGGGGAAATTTCGTTCCCTCTTTGAACGATATTTTTATCTAAACAATTCAAATGGACTTCATACAAGTGTTGTCACTATTAATGAGGTAGTATGATATCTGTAAAGTTCTGAGCATTGTGCCAAAGCAAATGGTCAGTGAGTAGTAGCTCACATTTTTTTGAATTGTGGTAAGAACATTTAACATGTGATCTACCCTTTTAACAATTTTTACATGTATAATATAGAATTTTTAACTATAGGCCAGATATTATACAGCATATGTATAGCACTTAACCATAAATGATTGGAACATTATATCTTATTACAGCAACTCCCCATTTCCCTCTCCAAAAAGTTTATACATGTTTTTGCATAGAGCAGGATTTCAATTTTTAAAGCAGAATAATTACATGTAAACTGGATATTCACCTACAAAGGAATGGATTTGGATACATCTTATATAAAATAACCCAAAGTGGATTAAAGACTTAAAGGTCAGACTGAAACCATAAAATTTCTAGAAGAAAATATAAGGGAAACGTTTATGACATTGGTCTTGGTAATGATTCCTTGGGTATGGCACCAAAGCACAAACAGTAGCAAAAATAGACAAGTGGGATTACATCAAACTAAGCAACTTCTGCACAGTGAAAAAAAAAAAACAGTTAACCACATGAAAAGGCAACCTACAATGGAAGAAAATATTGCAACCTTTATATCTGAAAAAGAGTTAATATCCAAAATATACAATGACCTCTTTTAACTCAGTAGAAAAAAACAACAACAAGAACATACCACAAATCAACTATTTTAAAAATTGACATATTCCAGCCGAGACCGGTTTGGCTCAGTGGATAGAGCGTCGGCCTGCAGACCGAAAGGTCCCAGGTTCGATTCCGGTCAAGGGCATGTACCTGGGTTGCGGGCACATCTCCAATGGGAGATGTGCAGGAGGCAGCTGATCGATGTTTCTCTCTCATCGATGTTTCTAATTCTCTATCTCTCTCCCTTCCTCTCTGTAAAAAATCAATAAAATATATTTTTTAAAAAAATTGACATATTCCAAAGAAGACATGCAAATTGCTAACAGATATTTTAAAATGATCAAAATCACTAATCATCAGGGAAATGCAAATTAAACCAATGATAAGATAAGCTCACATCTGTTAGAGTAGCTATTATAAAAAATGCAAAAGATATTAATTGTTGGTTAAGATGTGGAGAAATTAGAACTCTTGGTGGGAATGTAAAATAATGGCAATTGAATGTTGGAAAGTCGCTTGTCTTACTTCACAGCACTATGTTAGAAAGTTATCCATTTGAGTTCAAATCACATTCATTGTGTAGTTGAATGCTTCTCAAATTATTCCACTTATGGCTAAACTACTTGAGAATTCAAAAAATATTCACAATCATTTTATGTTTAAAAATGAATTGTAACAGTAAATTACTTTTATATCAGTTATAAAGGGGGGCAATATATAATGCAGTAGATGACATGTGATAGTAGACACTACATGTGAAATATTATGGTAAATTATTCAGTGATTCATTCAATACACGTGGCTGGCTACCATGATCAGATAGCAAGTGAGAGGTAAATATTTCTGCCTGCAAAAGAATTGAGCATTTTTAGTATAAGAAGACAGATAAAGTTTGATGGCATGCTTCTCTCTAAAGTCAATAATGTCCTTAGAACTTAGAAACATGCTTAATATTATAACATGTAAAAATAGATTAAAATATATGAAAATTACCATGTTTTCATTGAATTGATTTTAACATTTTCTTGGTTACATTTTATACAGAGTTGATCATCTAAGCCTTAAAACGCTGCAGCAAGAAGGAAGAGACTGACGCATACTTGGGTTTATAATTTGGTTTGAAGAAATCATCTGGCTGAGCGTAAAGAAACATCTGCATCCTTGTCCTCTTCAAGAAACTATGGCTAATTTTTGTGCAGAACAAAGAATAGAGTAATTAGGGTGTTTGGTTAGTATTTAAAGAGATTTTTACTTCAAAAAAGAGAACATATAGTTCTCTGATAAGATGTTGGGCAATCCTGGCTTAATATCTGTGATTTTCTCCAGAACACTGAAATAATAGAAAGGGGTTTGTTTTTCCACTTTATTCAAGATCAGTGCAATTATCATTGCTCTCTAGATTTTATATAAATATTTTTGTGATAACACTGGCATCTATTTATATACATGCTTAGAGTATTATACAACTTGATTTTGTTTTATTTACATATTGGAAAGGTATAGATCCTCATTAACCTATTATTAGTTAGCACAACTATATTGTTCTGAACCACAGTTTCTCAACTTCCACTGAGAGGACTCTTTGCAGACTGGGAACAGTCTGTGCGTTGTGGGATGCTTAGCAGTAGCCAGGGCCTCTACCCACTAGATGGCAGAGATAACGCTTCTCTTTATGGTTTTGACAACCAAACCACTGTTTCAGACAATTCCAAATGTCCCCTAAGGAGCAAAATCACACCCAGTTGAAAACCACTGCTAAATTGAAGGTTGAATAAGTGTTTATGTTTCAAATTCATCATTATTCCATCCATGTGCTGAGCATATGCTCTGTAACAAGCACGGTTCGATGCTATTTCGAAAACCAGAAAAAAAACTTATAAAACTTTCAGGGTCAAAGATGCATCTAAACTTATATAAAATGTTAACATTCCTTACCTCCTCTATTGAGGCCATATTTTTCATTTGTAGTATAGTTAGGTTCATTTTTTGTGGTATGTATAGTATTTCATTTTGCGTTCCAACCATATTTTGGTTGGTTTTAATTATCTCCTCCTTAGGAGCCACATGGATGTTAATATGGTTCTAAGAGTAAAAGCTATACGAAATACAGTGGTGTCCTCTCCTCTTCATCCCTATTACTCCATTTCTAATTTTTTTTACTTTTCAACCTTTCCCCATGCAGCCCCTATATGTAGCCAAGCCTTTAATTTCTGGTTTAGCCTTCCTAATTTTCTTTTGCACAAATGAAATATCTATATCTATAATAATAAAAGTGTAATATGCTAATTAGACCGGACAGCCAAACAACCTTCCAACATCATTCCGGACGAAGCTGCGGAGGTGGGGACCAAGGCAGAGGCAGTTAGGGGCAAGCAGGTAGTCAGGCCAGCAGTTAGGGGTGATCAGACAGGCAGGCAGAATGATTAGGGGCGATCAGGCAGGCAGGTGAGCAGTTAGGGGTGATTAGGCAGGCAGGAAGGCAGGTGAGCAATTAGGAGCCAGCAGTCCCAGATTGCAAGAGAGTGCAGGCCGGGCTGAGAGCCCCCCACCCCTGTGCACGAATTTTGTGCACTGGGCCTCTAAAATATATATATATATAAACCAATGAGACTGAACAACTGAATGACCGGTCAACTGGTCACTATGATGCACACTGACCACCAGGGGGAAGACACTCAACACTAGTCAGTGAGCTTACCGAGCAGTTGCAGTGGGAGGCGGTGGCAGTGGGGCTGGGATGAGCAGAGCATTGGGGGCTCCTCCCCAGCCGCCTGCCACTTCCTGCACTACTACATCCCTCGGGGGATGTCGGACTGCCAGTTTCTGCTCTATCCCTGCAGACTGCCTCACCACCGCTGCTGCGCCTGCCAGCTGTGAGCCTGGCTTCTGACTGAGTGGTGGTCCCCTTGTGAGAGAGCACTGACCACCAAAGGGGCAGCTCCTGTGTTGAGCATCTGCCCCCTGGTGGTCAGTGCACATCATAGCCACCAGTCATTCCACCAGTTGTTCCACCATTTGGTCGATTTGCCTATTAGGCTCTTTTTATATAGAATTTTATTTTCAAAATCTGGTATCCTAGTACAATTACATTACTATATTTTCCTCCTCTCATCTCTCTTCTCCTCATTTTTTGTTTGTACTATTTCTATTTTGTCACAACATGCAACATTTGCTTATTAGTCTTTACTTTTTTCATTTTTGTGATATTGAAGGGTTTTGTAAGATTCCTAGTTTAATGGTGTCCTCTTCTGCCAGTAGAGCAAAAGCCAGGGAGTTTGACTGAGGGGTGTGTTGACAGAGGGAATAAAACCCCTGGGGGGGATCGTACTTGTTTGGAAAATCAAGGTAGGGACTGCCTCCTTTGGCAAGGTCCCCTCAGAGGCCCCAGACCTTTCGGAGAATCCTCCTTACAGACATTCCAACCAAGCCCCATGCTTCTCCACATCAGGTGAACTTGTAGAATAAATTTTGTGGACAAGACAGAAAAACATAATTAATAATTATGTACATAATCTTATTTATTCAGTCCCACTGCTTACTACATTTTATCATCATTTTTATTTTAATGTCAATAATGAATATGAAAAATGTGTGCATAGAAGGTAAGAACAATTTTACAGAAAATCTCAAATGACCCTAAGGTTGAATGGCACTCTAAGTTATTCAACTTTTATCTGCAGACCCTGCATATGTGATATCCAACCACTGCATGGAGATCTCAGTGACAGCGTCCTCTCAGCACCCATCGCAGCTGCTTTGGAATATATTTGATTTTTAAAACAATAGTTACTTACTTATAGACAAATGTTGCCTTTCTGTGGCTTCAACTGATGCAATGTTTTCTCTATTAACTAAGATTACAGTTAATAGCTATTTGTAAGTGTATCTCTTTAATGGCTATCTTTTCCAACAGAACTGTGGAAATGGTAGTGAAGTATACCATATCTTCATGGTTCACTGTAATATTTCTCAGCATATAGCATAGTGGCTAACAAAAAAATCAGTAAATATCTGTTTAAAATGTGAATAACCTTGAGGCACATACATAACAGATCTAGACTTTCTAAAATATACCAACTTTTAAAATATTAGAAAATATCAGGTACTCTAAATACTATGGCACTTTTAACTACTTTTTAAATGGTGGAAGTTTGAGCCTTTTTTTCATCATAATCACCTTGAGGTTCAGTTGGTTGAGCATTGTCCCATGCACCCAGGAAGTCACTGGTTCGATTCCCAGTCAGGGCACATGCCTGGGTTGTGGGCTCATATCTCTCTTTCCTTCTTCCTTCCATTCTCTAAAATCAATAAAACCGTATTTTTAAAAGAAGATCAAAGGCAAAAAAAATAAAATAAATAAAAAAGGAGTTAGAACAGGGAAGCAGAGTTTCGAATAATGTGCTTTGAAGATAGAGGCAGAGGCAGGGAAGGTGGCCAGCCTTTGGAAGCTGGAAAAGGCAAGGAAACATTCTCCCAGGAAGCTTCTGGGAGGAACACGGCCCTGCCAACACCTTTTTTCAGACTTCCAGACTGTAAGAAAATAAATTTGCCTTTCTTTCAAGACACTAAATGTATAATTTGTTACAGAAGTAATAGGACTCTAGTATATCATGCTTCCTCATCTGCTAGGGGCATTGCAAGTGCTCAATAAATGCTGTCTGTTACAATGGGGTTCTTTTTCTAAAGTATAATACATAAATACTAGTATAGGATCCAATGGGGTACAGTCCACTGGCATTATGTAGAAGTATAGATAGAAAGACTATCAAAAAGAAAAAAATAATTATGAATTCTTCAGAGTGTTATAGCATCTGGAAATGTAAAGAAGAAAAACAAATTCTGCAGAGTATTTAAGCAATGAGTGATAATCATCAGTTTTGCAGAACCAATTCACACAGCAGAATTTATATTGCATATTCTGAGAGAGTGAATGACTTTTTTTTGAAAGGTAACAGAATGAATTAATGATGATAGTTTGTGAATTTATAGATTTTGAAGTTAGTTTTCTCACAGGTTCTAAAATTATGATATCTGGGGAAATATAGATCTGCTACATTGCTTTAAAATAACAGTACATGATAAAATTAGAGACAAATTATACATATAA
Organism: Myotis daubentonii; assembly: GCF_963259705.1. Classification (NCBI taxonomy): domain Eukaryota; kingdom Metazoa; phylum Chordata; class Mammalia; order Chiroptera; family Vespertilionidae; genus Myotis; species Myotis daubentonii. Next base: position 59,940,669 of record NC_081846.1, read on the forward strand.
CATCCATTTTGTCTTAAAAGGAAATGGAGATTTGCAAGTGCATAAACTGACAGCTTCTTGCTGTGTAAGAATGGAAACAGATTAAATTAAAATAGATTTCTCCTCTTATCACATTAGATTTTCCATGTTTCCATAGTATCAAATAACTCTAAATCCATTGTTAATGTAGGATACCAGGCATCTTCACATAACTTACATTTTACATCTGAACTTTCTTTTGTGTCTACTGACATCTGGCCCTAAATCTGATTTTTTTTTTATTGGTTACTCCTCCTCCTCCTCCTCCTCCTTCTTCTTCTTCTTTTTTTGTCAATCCTCACCCAAGAATATTTTTCCATGGATTTTTTTAGAGTGTGGAAAGGAGGGGGAGAGACAGAGAGAGAGAAACATGGATGTGAGAGAGACATATCACCCTTACCAGGGCCATCGATTGAGTCTGCAACTGAGTTATGTGTCCTTGACTGGATCTAAAAGCTTGTTCTAATATTGATGATGTAAATTTGATCATTTGAATAACTGATGCCTGTTCAATTTTCTCCGTTGTAGTGTTACTAGTTTTCTTTTTGTAATTGATAATTAATTTATGTTAAGATACTTTATGACTACATAAATATACCATTCCTCATCAAAATTTTTCCCACTAGTTTTTCATCCACTAATTCTTGACTGAAATAAGTAATATGATGATTGTCAAGTGGTAATTTTTTTTACTACCTTTTCTTATGCATTTATTAGTTGGCATTATATTTTGGGGAAAAAGAAGGAGGAATAAACCACAATAAATGAGATTGATTATTTACTGGAGATGGGTCTGATAAGATGGAAGAGATAAAAGAGGTGTCAATATTTCTGTGACAATACCCATTGAACAAAGTAAAGGAATTAGTCCATACAGAAAAATAAATAAATAAATAAATAGCCTCTATTTTTATCTAGACATCTACTATATTTTTCCTTCTGTCATATGCAAAGATAGCCTGCTTTTTCCACTAAAAACCTATCTTTATTTTTTCAAATGTATTTTTTATTGATTTCAGAGAGGAAGGAAAAAAGAAATAGAAACATCTAGGATGAGAGAGAATCATTGACCAGCCGCCCCCTGAATATCCCCTACTGGGAATCGAGTCCACATTCCGGGCATGTGCCTTGACTGGAAATCAAACCATGACCTCCTTGTTCATTGGTTGACAACCACTGACCCACACTGGCTAGCCGACAGTACATTCCTTTTTTAATTTTTTACACAGTTACATAGTATTTTATGTATACATGACCATTATTGACTCAACCTATGTATTTCTTTGTTACTCAATTTTTTAAATTAATACTTAATGCCACAGAAAAAATACCATCTTGTACTTTTGTTTTTTAATTTTTGGTGATAAAGTTGCAGGGTAAGTTCCCAACAGTGATACAGAAGCCCCCCTCTTATCCAGTTTCATTTCCTATAGTTAGCCCCGGTCACCCACGACACAAAAATATTAATTAAAAATTCTATAAGTGAATTAGTTTTCAATCGTAATGCCATTCTGAGTAGTATGTTTAAGTCTGGAGCCATCCCGCTCTGCCCGCCAGGGCCACGAATCCTCCCTTTGTCCAGAGTATTCGCACTGCACATGCTCCCTGCAATGAGTCACTCAGTGACCCCCACCGTTATCAGATCAGCAGTGTGGCATCGCAGTGCTCGTGTTCAAGTAACGCCTATTTTACGTAATATTGGCCCCAAATCAGAAGAGCAGGGATACTGACAATCATATACCAAAGAGGAGCTGTGAAGTTCTTTTTTTAAGTGAAAAGTTGAAAGTTTTCAACTTAAGGCATCTTGTTACCTCACGTCACCTTTATAAGAATAGTGAGTACAGTAAAATAAGATATTTTGAGAGAGACCACATTCGCATGTCTTTTGTTACAGTATATTATTATTGTCTATTAACCAGCGGTTCTCAACCTGTGGGTCGCGACCCCTTTGGCGGTCAAACGACCCTTTCACAGGGGTCGCCTAAGACCATCCTGCATCTCAGATATTTACATTACAATTCATAACAGTAGCAACATTACAGTTATGAAGTAGCAATGAAAATAATTTTATGTTTGGTCACAACATGAGGAACTTGTTTAAAGAGCCAGAAGGTTGAGAACCACTGAGACTCTATTTTATTGTTAGAATTGTTGATCTCTTACCGTGCCTAATTTATAAATAAACCTTATCATACTTATGTATTACAGAAAAAACATACTAAGGTGTAGTACTACCTATGATAGTCAGCAAATAGTATCGAAAAGGGTTATTGCGGAGACAGGCTCTCAACTAGAGCAGATATGCCCCTCAGAGAGGAGAGTGTTGCCCCAACCTAACTCCCAACAGTCACAACTACCCTCAGAGCAGTAAAGTCCCTCCATTAACACACTCTTCTCTGAGGAGTTCTCTGTGCTTCACAGAGAAACACAGTTCGTAATTGCAAACAGGAGAATGCAAATAATATAATCCTTTATCTTCCCTCCTTGTCTAAGATTAAATTTTTAAACTACAAGCATAAAAACTCTAATAGAAATTCTTAATTATAATGTGGAACAAACACATAGTTTTTCCTGAAAGGATAAGCAAAGGGAAAATATCAGGCATACATAAACATCTGAAAGAAGGACATTTACATGAAGATGAATAAATAAATGCTCACCTCTTAAAGAAACACTCTAGTAAACAGCCATTATTAGAAAATGCAAAACACATTTTACAAAGCTGAAATATGGAAAAAGCATCTGGCAAAAATCAATACAAATTCATTATAAAAATACTCAGCTAAACAGGACTAGGAGAGCGAAGACTTACGCAGATGATGTTTAGACACTGGTTTATTTGATTATTGAACAACAAAGGAAGAACTCTGAGAGTTGCCTTCCATAGGTAAACATATTTTAGAGTGCCACTAATGTTCATTTGGAAAATCATTAATATTTTTATAATTATTTGATTATTATTAACTAAAGATCATTTAAATTCTATGAACATAAAATATTTCACCAATGCAAAATATTTTATAAAAGGAAATTTATTTTAAAAATATACCTTTCTCTAGGTACAAGTCTTTAAGTCAGATTACTATATTTCATTTGTTTTATTACTATAGTACTCAGATATAATTGTGTTACACATATTAATTAGATTCATGAATAGATCTATCACTAATTAAAATGTCTGCATATGCAGGTAACATATCTCTATATTTATATTATCTTACATTCAGATAAAATCAGATTTTCTTAAAATAATTTTTAAAAATAATTTCATTACTTTGTTCCAGCCTCAGGAATTAAATTATGATCAGTCTTTAAATGCCCAGCCTTCTTTAGGTAGCAATAGTAACATTCATATTAGAAAGGATTCTGATAACTAAATATATAAATAATTATATAATTAATAGAGGCCCAGTGCACAAAAATTTGTGCACTCGGGGGGGTGGGGGTCCCTCAGCCTGGCCTGTGCCCATTCACAGTCCAGGACCCCTTGGGGGATGTCCACCTGTCAACTTAGGCCCACTCCCTGGGGGATCAGGCCTAAGCTTGCAGTCAGATATCCTTCTGGAAGCCAGGGAGCCCCTGGGGGATGTGCGACTAAAGGCTTAGGCCCCCAAGGGATCAGGTCTAAACCGTTAGTTGGACATTCTTAGTGCTGCCACGGAGGTGGGAGAGGCTCCTGCCACCATCTCTGTGCTGGCCAGCCATGAGCCAGCTCTGGCTGAGTGGCACTCCCCATATGGAAGTGCACTGATCACCAGGGGGCAGCTTCTGCATTAAGCGTCTGCCCCTGGTGGCCAGTGTGCATCATAGCAACCGGTCATTCTGCCATTCAGTCAATGTGCATATTAGCCTTTTATTATTATTATATAGGATGTCCCTATTTCCCCCCTTTTGCCCCCTCTACCCAGCTCTTGCCCCCCACTTCTCTCTGGCCATCACCATTCTGCTGTCTGTGTCCATGGGCTGTGCATATATTTTCTTTGGCTAATCCCTTCTTTAAATTCACTTCTTTAAATTTTTATTTTCAGATAAGTGCTTATAACTGCACTATTATATATTTTCTATTATATCATTTAGAATTAAGATATTTTTTAATTGAACCCTTGTAAATTTTAGCACAATTTAATAAATTATGCTAGAAGCAATTAGGAGATTTTTCATGTAATGCAGATACATTTCAATTAATATTTTATTAATTTTTAATTTTTAAATGTTTTAATTTGAAATAATCTCATACATGTAAAAAAAACTATAAAATACTACAACATATTATATGTACCCTTCACCCAATTTCTTAGTGTTAATAATTTAAACATAACCATTATACAACTAACAGAATTTGGAATATATTTTTTTTATAATCTCTTTAATGTTACTTAATCCACTTACTTTGTTTTTGTTCATCTTCACCCAAGGATATTTTTCCATTGAATTTTAGAGAGAGTGAAGGGAAAGGGAGAGACACATTGATTGGTTGCCTCCTGTACATGCTCTGATAGGGACTGGGGATCAAGCCAGCAACTGAGGTAAATGCCCTTGACTGGAATCAAACCTGGAACCCTTCAGTCCATGGGCTAATGCTCTATCCACTGAGCAAAACAGGCTGCAGCTTAATTCATTTACTTTTAATCTATATGTGTCTTTATATTTTAAGTGGGTTTTGTTTTTGATTCACCCTCATAATCTGTCCTTTAATTGGTGCATTTATGCCACTGACTTTCAGAGTGCTTACTGATACAGTTATTGCCATATCAGGTGGCTTCTGGGGCTTCTGGGTTCCGCCCTGCCTTGCTGCCCAGGACCCGATCGCGTCCCCCGCGGCAAAGCAGGCCGGCTTCTGGGTCTTCTGGGGCTGCCCTGGATGGCGGCATGCTTGGCGGCTTGCCCTGTCCTGCCCTGCCTGCAGTATGCAAATTAGCTGCCATCTTTGTTGGGGGTTAATTTGCATATCATGCTGCTTAGCCAATGGGAGGTGTAGTGAAGGTACGGTCAATTACCATGTTGGTCTATTATTAGATAGGATTGTTACATTGCAAATTTATTGTTAATATTACCATTAGGCATTAAGGAAAACATTCTCACCAAGATGCTCTGTAGCCTTAATAGCAAAGTGTTAATGATCTGCAGTAATGAGAACAATCCTTCAGTCTATGATTAATTTAAAGCCCTCATTTTAATCTCCAACTCTCAAGTTTTAAGAGGATCATATAGTAGCACCATTTACTGATTTAAACTTCCCACTTGGTCCATTCCTTACAAGCCCTGTGGTGTTAATAAGCAGTGAAATGACTGAAAAGTGGGCAAGGCAAAGATGGGAGATAAATAAAGAAAATGAATGGTCCCAAAAGTAGATAATTGAGAGTTGATAGCTATTCCTAAAGCCATAACAACTGTATCCTTTCTTTTATAAAAAGGAACCCAGCTTGTTTCCCAAAGCATTGGAGGTACATTATTTGGTAGTCAATACAGAGAGAACTTTATAGAATTATGTGTTTAAATTTCAAAGAGAACTTTCAGATGATGTGCACCAATATTGTTACTATGGAGATGGGAAAATTGAGACTCAAGGTGATTATGTGGCCCTATTACAATCAAAGTAATTGGAAGAATCCTTCAGTGGATTATTCCTCTCAAGGATTTTTGGAACAAGTGTCACTACTCTATTTCTTAATTAAATTCATTGGGGTGACATTGGTTAATATGATTACTAATATATAGGCTTAAAGTGTACAATTCTATGCTAAATCATCTTTGTATTGCATTGTGTTCCCACCACCCAAAGTCAAATCGTCTTCCATCACCATATATTTGACTCCCTTTACCGTTAGTAGTCCCCTCAACACATTCCCTCTGGTAGCCATCACACTGTTGTCTGCATCTATGAGTTTTTGTTAGTTTATTTTTCTCGTTTGTTCATTTGTTGCTTTCAGTTTTATATCATGCATATGAGTAAAATCATATGGTTCTTAACTTTATTTGACTGACTTATTTCACTTAGCATGATATTCTCAAGATCCATCTATGCTGTCACAAATGGCAGTATTTCATCTCTGACAATTGTCTTTATCATGCTTCTCTGTTTGCTAACTTGTGTTTCCTCTTTGTTCTTTAGGCCTTCTACTTATTTCTCTCCACCAAACATATCAATGTCATATGCCATACTAAAATCAATTGTATAATCCTTTTTAAAAATGTAATAGTAAATTGTAAATGTCATCATAATAAATGTAAATAGTAAATGTCATAAATATTGTAAGAGGAGAAAACAAACATCAAAACATCATCAACTACATAAAGGATTTGAGTCTATGCATAGATTGGTATTTAATAGTGTTAAATATGCCCAATTTCCACAAATAGACTTGTATATATATATATATATATATATATATATATATATACATATATACATATATACATATATATGTATATATATATATATATAATAGATAGATAGATAGATAGATAGATAGATAGATAGATAGATATTTTTAAATATGTTTTTGCTGATTTCAGAGAAGAAGGAAGAGGAAGAGAGAGGTAGAAAAATTAATGATGAGATAGAATCATTGACCTGCTGCTTCCTGCACGGCCCCCACTGGGGATTGAGCCCGCAACCAGGGTATGTGCCCTTGACAAGAATTGAACCTGGGGAGAACCAAGATGGCGGCGATATAGGCAGACGTGTCCCAGGTCGTGTCCCGGAGCAAATGTAAGCTGAAGCTAGTAACACTCACACCGAATTGGCGAAATTGCTCAGCTGGTGAGAGGGTTTGCAGCCGGGAAGAGCAGAACTCCCCTGGTAAGGTAAAAAAAAACCAGGGATTTGGGCAGGAAAGTTTGCCAGACCTCTGAACCCAGAGAGTCGGAGGGAGACCGCGTGGCAGACAGCCGCGTCCTTTGGGACAGGCACAGCCCCTGACGGGGGAAAGGAGAACTGCGGGATTCTTGGAGCCACCAGGGAAATTGAGAGCTGGGTTCTGTGATCACGGAGGACTGAGCCTAAAGGGGGCAGCCTGAAGAGCTGACCTGACCATGCAGTCCCGGTAAGAGAAGAAGCTTACAGAAACCAAGCCTTCCCCGTTTCCGCGGCCGGCATTTGTTTGTTTGTTTACACTGAATCCTGTTCATGGGACATTTCGGATACAGACACTCACCTGTGCTGAAGAGAGGGAGAGTGTGCTGAGGAGTGGAATCTGGGGAGAGACTGGGGAAAGAGGGGGAGCCGGGAGAGGTGGTAGTGAATTGAGTGCTGAGACACCCCTGAGGCCAGGACTGGGGCAGCCACCCGCTCCTGAGGGTGAGTCTCCTCCCCCCAGCCCCCAGGCAAGGAGCACAGCCACACCCAGATTCCACCCTGAACGAGATCAAGGATTAAGATAACCTGATCAGTCCCTGGGAGTTAACAGGGTCTGGCCTATAGGGGGATTTTCAATCCCAGCAACAACATAGCGCCGGTAACTATCTACTACGCAGTCAGCTCTGGGCAGTGAACTTCCACTCGACAGAGAGGCCCTATAGCCTCAGAGGCCAACCCCAGAACACTGCCACCCAGAGGCTGACCCACAAACTGACTCTTTGCTAAACACAAAATAAGGCAGTCTGGAAAATAAATGCGGCATGCTTTAAAATAAGGACTGTGGTTTACAACACAGAGGAACAGTATATCGCAGGGAATCTCAACACTCTCCTGAATACCTGGAAGGTCTAAGGCGAGCCACACTGAAGAATAGAAGAAACGAAGGACATTCACTACTGCAATTTTTTTTTCTTTTTTCACTTTTTAACTAAGAAACCAATTTTTTTTTTATTTTTTTTTTCTGTTCTTTTTTTTTTTTTCTTCTTTTTCCATCACCTGATTTTACCCTTTTAATTACTACCTTCTTATTTTTAACCAGTATTATTACTGCTACCATTTTACCATTTTTTTAAAGTGCCATTTTATTTTTTCTTTATTTTATTTTGGGATTAGTGTTCACCATTCTATTTTCATCGTTATATTATTGGTTGTTTCTAGTTTGTATTCATATCCAGGGAGCTGTTGCTGGAATTTGTTGGGATTAATGGCTGTTCTATAGGAGTATTCTCCTCATATAAAAAGTCTCTTCCCCTCTTCCACTTCATTCTCTCTTTTCGCTCTTTTTTTTTTCTTTTCTTTTCTTTTCTCGCTTTTATTTTCCCCCTTCCTTTTTCCCAATTTCATTTTTGCACTCCCTTTTTTTGGTCCCTACTTTTCTTTTCCTTTCTCTCTTTTATCTTTTTCTCTTCCTTCTTCCTTATCCCCTAATTCTCTTAATTCAGGTGGTCACCTTTACTTGGGGTTATTAATATCGTAAATATATTTGTGTATAGTGCCTGGTACGTGGTGCCTTGTTGTGTTGTATTTTGTGCCTTTAAATCAACGCAGCAGATCCAAGCAACAGCAACCTCCTGAGCACCACATCCTCTGCTGAGGAACAGCAGCTGTACGTGAAACCTCGCCCCACCAGCCAGAAGAGCCACCACAGCTGTGAACAGCACCCACCAGAGGAGCTGCTGACAACTGAAGAGCAGCTGCTACCGCAACCGCCCGAAGAGCAACCACAGACCAAGGAGTCACTGCCACCAAGGGAGCAACCACTGAGCAACTCAACGTGTAGATATGTCATTGAGATCAAACATGGGTAGACAAAGAAACCCCCAAAGGAAAGAGAAGGAGGACTCTCCAGAAAAGCAGCTAAGTAATACAGAGGCATGCAACATGACAGATAAAGAATTCAGAATAAGGATCCTAGAGTGCATAAACCGGATGGAGGAAAAAATCGACAACCTCTTCAAGAAGCAAGAAGAAACAGATGAAAAAATCGATAACATATGGAAGAAGCTAGAAGAAACAGATGAAAAAATCGATAACATATGGAAGAAGCTAGAAGAAACAGATGAAAAAATCAACAACCTAAGTAAGACCCAAGAGGAAATGAAGAGTGATATAGCTGCAATGAAAAACTCCATTGAAAGTATCAACAGTAGACTAGGAGAAGCAGAGGACCGAATAAGTGAATTAGAAGACAAGGAAGCAAAACACACCCAAAATGTACTGCAATTGGAGAAAAAAATTAAAAGACAGGAGGAGAGCCTAAGGGAGCTTTGGGACAACATGAAACGAAACAACATACGAATAATAGGAGTACCAGAACAACAAAAGGATGAACAAGGATTAGAAAACCTACTCGAAGAAATAATATCAGAAAACTTTCCTGAGGTGGGGAAGAAAAAAGTCACACAAGCCCAGAGAGTCCCAAACAAGGTGAACCCGAAAAGACCAACCCCAAGACACATCATAATCACCATGGCAAATGTTCAGGACAAAGAGAGAATCTTACAGGCTGCAAGAGAGAGACGGAAAGTTACATACAAGGGATCTCCCATTAGATTGTCAAATGACTTCTCAACAGAAACACATCAGGCAAGAAAAGAATGGACTGAAATTTACAAAGTGATGCAAAGCAAAGGACTGAATCCAAGAATACTCTATCCAGCAAGGCTATCATTCAAACTTGAAGGGGAAATAAGAAGCTTCACAGACAAAAAAAGGCTAAGGGAGTTTGTCACCACCAAGCCAGCATTGCAAGGAATGCTAAAGGGACTGATATAAAAATAAGAAATAAAAAGTTCAGAAAGAAAACAGCCACACACAAAAAAAGAAATGGCTACAAACAAGTACCTTTCAATAATAACTTTAAACGTAAACGGACTAAATGCTCCAACTAAAAGACATCGAGTGGCTGAATGGATAAAAAAACATGACCCATACATCTGCTGTCTACAAGAAACCCACCTCATTAGAAGGGACTCACACAGACTGAAAGTGAAAGGATGGAAAAATATCTTTCAGGCAAATGGAAAGGAAAAGAAAGCTGGGGTAGCAATACTTATATCGGACAAAATAGACCTCAAAGTGAAGGCCTTAACAAGAGATAAGGAAGGCCACTTCATAATACTAAAGGGATCAATACAACAAGAAGATATAACCCTGGTAAACATATATGCACCCAATGTAGGAGCACCCAAATTCATAAAAAAACTCCTGGAAAATATCAAAGGAGAGATCGACAACAATACAATCATAGTAGGGGACTTTAATACACCATTGACAGCACTGGATAAGTCCTATAGACAAACAACCAGCAAAGATATAGCAATCCTAAATGATTCACTAGATCAGATGGACTTAATAGACATCTTCAGAACACTTCACCCCAAAGCCAGAGAATATACGTTCTTCTCAGGTGCTCATGGGACATATTCAAAAATAGACCACATACTGGGTCACAAGCAAAGTATCCCCAAATTCAAGAAGATTGAAATCATAAAAAGCGTCTTCGCAGACCACGATGGCATAATATTAGAAATAAACTACAATAAAAACAACCCAAAATACTCAAACACCTGGAAGCTGAATAGCATGCTATTAAATATTGATTGGGTTACCAATGAGATCAAAGAAGAAATTAAAAACATCCTGGAAACTAATGACAATGAAAACACAACAATCCAAAACCTATGGGACACATTGAAAGCAGTCCTGAGAGGGAAGTTTATAGCTCTACAGGCCTATCTCAAAAAACAAGAAAAAATGGTAGTAAATCATCTAACTCTACAACTCAAAGAATTAGAAAGAGAGCAACAAGAAAACCCCAGAGTGAGCAGAAGGAAGGAGATAATAAAGATTAGAGCAGAAATAAATGACATAGAGACCAAAAAAACAATACAGAAAATCAATGAAACCAAGAGCTGGTTCTTTGAAAGGATAAACAAGATTGATAAACCTCTAGCCAGACTCACCAAGAAGCAGAGAGAGAGGACCCAAATAAATAAAATCAGAAACGATAGAGGCGAAATAACAACAGACCCCACAGAAATACAAATGATTGTTAAAAAATACTATGGACAGCTTTACTCCAACAAACTAGACAACCTGGAGGAAATGGACAAATTCCTAGAAAAATACAACATTCCAAAACTCAATCAGGAAGAATCTAAAAATCTCAACAGGCCAATAACTATGGAAGAAATTGAAGCAGTCATCAAAAAGCTTCCATCAAACAAAAGCCCAGGACCAGATGGCTTCACAGGGGAGTTTTACCAAACATTCAAGGAAGAACTAAAACCTATCCTCCTCAGACTACTACAAAAAATTCAAGAGGAAGGAACACTTCCAAGCTCATTCTATGAAGCCAGCATCACCCTAATACCAAAACCAGGTAAAGACAACACAATGAAAGAGAATTACAGGCCAATATCCCTCATGAACATAGATGCCAAAATCCTCAACAAAATCTTAGCAAATCGGATCCAGCAGTACATCAGAAAGATCATACACCATGACCAAGTAGGATTTATCCCAGGGATGCAAGGATGGTACAATATCCGCAAATCAATAAACGTGATACATCACATAAACAAATTGAAAGAAAAAAACCACATGGTCATATCAATTGATGCAGAAAAAGCATTTGACAAAATTCAACACCCATTTTTGATAAAAACTCTCAGCAAGGTGGGAGTAGAAGGATCATACCTCAACATAATAAAAGCCATATATGACAGGCCCACAGCCAACATCATACTCAATGGACAAAAACTAACACCATTTCCCCTAAGAACAGGAACAAGACAGGGATGCCCCCTCTCACCACTCCTGTTCAACATAGTACTGGAAGTGTTAGCCATTGCAATTCGGCAAGAAGAAGAAATAAAAGGCATCCAAATTGGAAAAGAGGAAGTAAAACTGTCCTTATTTGCAGACGACATGATATTATACATACAAAACCCTAGAGATTCCATCAAAAAGCTACTAGCCTTAATACATGAATTTGGCAATGTAGCAGGATACAAAATTAACCCCAAGAAATCTGAGGCATTTCTATATACCAATAGTGAACTTTCAGAAAGAGAGATTATAAAAACAATCCCGTTTACCATTGCACCAAAAAAATTAAGCTACCTAGGAATAAACTTAACTAAAGAGGTAAAAGACCTCTACTCAGAAAACTACAGGACGTTGAAAAAAGACATAGAGGAAGACATAAACAGATGGAAGAACATACCGTGTTCATGGATTGGTAGAATCAACATCATTAAAATGTCCATACTACCCAAAGCAATCTATAAATTCAACGCACTTCCCATTAAAATACCAACAGCATACTTCAGAGATCTAGAACGAACATTCCAAAAATTCATCTGGAATAAAAGAAGACCCCGAATAGCTGCAGCAATCCTGAAAAAGAACAAAGTAGGTGGGATCTCAATACCAGATATCAAGTTGTATTACAAAGCCACTGTTCTCAAAACTGCCTGGTACTGGCACAAGAATAGGCATATAGATCAATGGAATAGAATAGAGAGCCCAGAAATCGGCCCGAACCAATATGCTCAATTAATATTTGACAAAGGAGGCAAGAACATACAATGGAGCCAAGATAGTCTCTTCAATAAATGGTGTTGGGAAAATTGGACAGATATATGCAAGAAAATGAAACTAGACCACCAACTTACACCATACACAAAAATAAACTCAAAATGGATAAAGGACTTAAATGTACGACAGGATACCATAAAAATTCTAGAAGAATCCAAAGGCAAGAAAATTTCAGACATATGCCGAAGCAATTTCTTCACTGATACAGCTCCTAGGGCACTTGAAACTAAAGAAAAAATGAACAAATGGGACTACATCAAAATAAAAAGCTTCTGCACAGCAAAAGAAACCATCAACAAAACAACGAGAAAACCCACTGTGTGGGAAAACATATTTGCCAATGACATATCTGATAAGGGCCTAATCTCCAAAATTTATAGGGAACTCATACAACTTAACAAAAGGAAGATAAACAATCCAATCAAAAAATGGGCAAAGGACCTAAATAGACACCTTTCAAAAGAGGACATTCAGAAAGCCAAGAGACATATGAAAACATGCTCAAAGTCACTAATCATCCGAGAGATGCAAATCAAAACAGCAATGAGGTACCATCTCACACCTGTCAGACTGGCTATCATCAACAAATCAACAAACGACAAGTGCTGGAGAGGTTGTGGAGAAAAAGGAACACTTGTGCACTGCTGGTGGGAATGCAGACTGGTGCAGCCACTATGGAAGACAGTATGGAGTTTCCTCAAAAAACTGAAAATGGAACTCCCATTTGACCCTGTGATCCCACTTCTAGGAATATATCCCAAGAAACCAGAAACACCAATCAGAAAGGATATATGCACCCCTATGTTCATAGCAGCACAATTCACCATAGCTAAGATCTGGAAACAGCCTAAGTGCCCATCAGTAGATGAATGGATTAGAAAACTGTGGTACATCTACACGATGGAATACTATGCTGCTGTAAAAAGGAAGGAACTCTTACCATTTGCAACGTCATGGATGGAACTGGAGAGCATTATGCTAAGTGAAATAAGCCAGTCAATAAAGGAAAAATACCACATGATCTCACTCATTCATGGACAATAGAGACCATTATAAACTTTTGAACAATAATAGATACAGAGGCAGAGCTGCCTCAAACAGATTGTCAAACTGCAGCGGGAAGGCCGGGGAGGGTTGGGGGGCAGGAGGTAGGGGGGTAAGAGATCAACTAAAGGACTTGTATGCATGCATATAAGCATAACCAATGGACATAAGACACTGGGTGATAGGGGAGGCTAGGGGACTGTCTAGGGCGGGGGGATAAAATGGATACATATGTAATACCCTTTGTAATACTTTAAGTAAAAAAAAAAAAAAAAAAAAAAAAAAAAAAAAAAAAGAATTGAACCTGGGACTCTAGTTCACAGGCCAACACTCTACCCACTGAACCAAATCAGTTATGGCAAGACTTGTACTTATATTAAGAAATTTATATGTGAAATCAAAGTGGACTGTCAATTATGACTGATTTTAAACTTTTGAACACTGTGTAGTCACCCAATAAAATTTTGATGACTTGTTAATTTATATACACTAGAAATAATTGTGTTTTTACCTCTGAAAATCTATGCTTCAGACATGTTTATACTTTTTAAACCATTAGCACAAACATCTAACACTAAAATACATCACTTATGTACTATTCTTTCTAGCTAAAGTGAAAATAATAAAATCCTAAAATAAGGAGACAATGGAAAATGAGAATATGGCTAGATATGTGAAATATCCTAGGTGCATAACCTGAAAAGTAGCCTTAAAAATTGTCTAGCAATTCTCTGGCCGGTTTGGCTCAGTGGATAGAGCGTCGGCCTATGAACTGAAAGGTCCCGGGTTCGATTCCGGTCAAGGGCACATGCCTGTGTTGCAGGCTCCATCCCCAGTGGTTCTCTCTCATCATTTGATGTTTCTATCTACCTCTCCCTCTCCCTTCCTCTCTCTGAAATCAATAAAAAATATATTAAAAAAAATTGTCTAGCAAAATGCTCTACTTCTACTACCATAGGAATTCCATTTTAGTGTTTAACCTCTGAAAGAAACTCCTGAAGAACACTTTCTCTGAGCAGGTCACCTCTATATTTTTAAATCCAACTCTGATTTTACCTCTCAATTATATATTTTATATTAATTTGAGATTTGCTGTCTGTATGAAAATATAAAATTTAATAATGATAATTCTCTTCTTTCATCTCCCCACCCTGCTTCCCCCCCACACACAGAATAACATTTTCTATTTCTCTAACTTTTCAACTCTTCTCCCATAACCTAACATCCCAAAACTTCATCGTTCAGTTCATGTCTTTGCACACACTCCATTTTTTTTAATGACTCTGAAACTGCAAACCTCCAAACTCAACATAATGCATTAGATGCACGCTCATTTAGGAAAAGTAATATGTGAACATTATTGTGTGTTTCTGGACCTATTTTCAAAATAAGGAAAGTAACAGAGGATTAGCTCTTATAAGATACAATTTTATCACCTAATATTTTTTAATAAGAAAGTTTTCTCCCAGGTCTGTACTTAAAATACTTATTTATTTTTAATCAGAAAAAGAATATTACATTTATTCCTCACAAAATAGCTTTCTAGACACTGATGAATAATAAGACATTTTTTTTCTAATGGAATTTACAGGCCAGTAGGGGGCACACAGGAAACATCTAGCACACACTAGACAATGAAATATTCATGGAATAAATGAATAAACTAATTATAATGCAAAAAAGAATTAAATAAGCATCCTAATGAAGATTAAACAAGTCTTTATTATAGCAGAAAAAAGGAAAGTTAATTTTATTTTAACCCAAGACATCAAGAAAGATTTCATTGCATAAGACATTTTACTAAGTTTGCAAAGATGAAAGAAAATGTTGTAACACTTTTTGTATTGCATTATAATTTTTATTTTCCTTGTCTAGCTCTGTTATGTAACTGTGTTTCTTTTATGGCAATGACCTATTCTAATATTTAATGTCCTTCTACCCCAAAATAATACCTGAGGTACTTTAGACACCACATTCTTGTTGAATGGATGAGTGAATTACAGAGAATGTTGGAAATATAATAAGGTTGAGAAAATATTATAAGTAACAGTAGGTTCACTTTTCAGTGTAGTTGTAATGGAGGTGTTGTGGAAAGGTTGGTTAAAAAAGACAGTAGAATGTAAGTTAATGTCTATAATAGCAGTTGTAATTACCATGGTAAGTATATTAATGTGTGGAGCCATCAGGTTATCTAAAAGACAGGTGTTATGATTGGCATGGATTTCTAGAAAAATACTAATCACTGATTAAAATGATGTGACTTAAAATGTTTTATCTTGATCTAGAGGCCCGGTGCATGAAATTTGTGCATGGTGGGGGGTCTCCTCAGCCCAGCCTGCACCCTCTCCAATCTGGGACCCCTCGGGGGATGTTTGATTGCCAGTTTAGGCCTGATCCTGGGGACCGGCCCAAACCGGTAGTCAGACATCCCTCTCACAATCCGGACCACTGGCTGCTAACTGCTTACCTGCCTGCCTGCCTGATAGCCCCTAACTGCCCCCCTTGCTGGCCTGGTCACCCCCAACTGCCCCTCCTGCCAGCCTAGTTGCCTTCAACTGCCCCCCCCCCCCCGCCACTGGTCTGGTCACCTGTAACTGCCTCTCTGCCAGCCTGGTTGCCCCCAACTGCCCTGCCCAGCTGGCCTGGTCATCCTAAATGCCTCCTTGCTGGCCTGGTCACCCCTTGCAGCCCCCACTGCTGAACTAGTCACTCCCAATTGCCTCCCCCGCCACCCTGGTTGCCCCTAACTGCCCCTTCCCCACTGGCCTGGTTGCCCCTTACTGCCTCCCCTGCCGGCCTGGTCCACCCCAACTGCCCCCCCTGCAAGCCTGGTTGCCCTACACAGCCTGCTGTTCGGTCATTTGGTCGCCCCTCACTAAGACCCCTGCCAGCCTGGTCACCCCAGGCAGCCTGCTTGGTCGTCCTTTTTGTTGTGATGGTCACTTAGGCTTTTAGGTATATAGATGGGAAGATGAGATAAGAATCTAAGGTAGTGACCCAAGATAGAGTGAGATGTGTCAAAATTAGGGTAATAGAATAATGTCACAAGAAATTTTTAAGAAGATGTATTATATACAACTCTGATCATGGAGGTATCAATTACAGACTTCTTGGAGAATGTTTTAATTGAGGTATTAAGAAAAGAAATGTCCAAAAACCTACCCTGTGCATCTAAGAAAAACCAAAAGTATTTTAAGGAAAATAATTCCCTAACCTGCTATGTTTACACTCTATTCCTTTTACATCCCTCTTGTCTTTGGTAACTGATTTTCCCTTCATATTTCTCCAGGTTTTGTACTTTCTCTGTGGATCTAAGCTAACCTTTACTTAAACTATTATCTAGTTTATTGTTTATTTTTGTTGTTGTTGTTTTTAATGTCAATTTTCTTTAAGATGTTTATATATTGCAGACAAAGATGTTTTCTGGCTTATTAAATGTTGTGTCCCAATGTTTGGTAGCCTATATTCATATATTAAATGCATATATAAATATTTTTAAAATTATTTTTTCATTGCACAGGTATATACTCAGAGGTAAATTATTTTTTCTCCTATGTCCTGGTCAACAAGTTATTTTGTGATTCATTTAGGCAAACATTTATTAAGTTCATTTGAACATTTTTATGAAACACACTTGAACATTTTTGTGAACTGTTTTGGGTTATAAGGACAGATCATTCTTAAGACCAACACAATCTCCATGAAATTGTTTAAGGTTTCTCTCTCTCTCTCTCTCTCTCTCTCTCTCTCTCTCTCTCTCTCTCTTTCTCTTCTCTCTCTCTCTCTCTCTCTCTCTCTCTCTCTCTCTCTCCCTCTCTCTCCGTTTAATCTAGTCAAAGTGCTATATTTATCAGAGAGAAAAGTGAGACTCAGAGAAGTAAGCTTAGGTTAATCTCAGGGTTGTACAGCTAATTAATGACAAAGGTATGACTAGGTTAGTGCTAGTTAGTGCTTTTTTTTCCCCACCTCTTAAATTTTATTTTTCAATTACAGTTTACATTTGTATTTGTTTCAGGTTTACAACAAGTGGAGTAATTAGACACTCATAAACTTTACAAAGTGGTTACCCCGATACTTTAAGTACCCATCTGGCATCACACATATTACAAGATTACTGACTACATTTCCTATGCTGTACTTCCATACCAGCACGATTCTGTAACTACCAATCTGTACTTCTCCACCCCTTCACCTTTATCACCAGACCCTCAACTACCCTCCCCTCTGTCAAGCATCAGTCTGTTCTCTGTTTCTATTTTGTTTGTTTGTTTATTTTGCTCTTTGGTTCCACCTGTAAGTGAAATCATATGGTATTTGTCTTTCTCTGTCTGACTTATTTCACTTAACATAATGCCCTCTAGATTTATCCACGTTGTTGCAGTTGGTAAGACTTCATTCTGTTAAGGCCAAGGAATATTCCATTGTATATATGTACCAACTTCTTACACTATATAAATAATGAATGAATTCAAAATGGATTAAAGATTAAATGTAAGACTCAGAACCATAAAAAAATCTAGAAAAAAAAAACATGGGCAGTAAAATCACTGACATTTCTCTTAGCAATATTATTTTTCATATATTTCCTTAGGCCAGGGAAACAAAAGAAAGGGACTGCATCCAACGAAAAAGGAAACCATCAACAACAAATAAGATAACTTACTGAGTGGGAGAAGCTATTCCAGACAAGGATACATCTCATTGTTATGGGTGAAGGTCTTGGGGTGCCATGAGGAAAAGAATTTCCTGAGGTACCCATGGAAGCATGGGGTTTCATGTATAACTTTATTGATGATGTAAAATTAAGAGGGTTCCCCTCCAAGTTCCTATCATCTCTTTCTGTCTCACCATGGAAGAAATCCAATCTAATCTTCAGGAGGACCAGAGTTAAAGCCACTGCCCAGAATTTCTGCTCCATAGTAAAGTACAGTCCAGTCCAGCATCTGGCTAGCTTGGCTTGTGTTCCAGCTACAGTCCATTGCATGTGGTGTTCGCACAGCTATGGGGCCATGCAGCTGCTTAAGGCCACATGGCTATGGAAAGAGAACAGGCAAGTGAATGAGCAAGAAGCCAACAAAAGTGATAACAAGAGGCAGAGAGAACAAGAGTGCAAGTGCAAGATAGATGAAACTCTTTGTCTGAGGATTTTAACTTTCCAAGATTTTGCGTGCTTCTGACGGGGTCCACCCACTAACCAATCCACTGTTCCCAGGCTATACTGACAGGTAAGCATCTCCCCTTCATTAACTCAAGTTCTACCATGCATGTGCCTATCTCCCTCTTTGTTCGATTCCCTCCCCAAGTGATCTGCAGGGAATGGACCAGTGGTTCCCTGGAAAGCGTGAAGCTGTAGTTTCCTGGTGAAGGTGCCCTGATGACCATGCTTATAATGTGGGCCTTCCATTTGCTAATTACAATGATAATACCATAAGGGGTTAATATCTAAAATTTATTAGAAACTCATTCAACTCAACAACCAAATAAACCAAACAATCCAATTAAAAAATGAGCCCTAACTGGTTTGGCTCAGTGGATAGAGCGTTGACCTGCAGACTGAAGGGTCCTGGGTTCGTTCCAGTTAAGGGCATGTACTTTGGTTGCTGGCACATCCCCAATCGGGGGTATGCAGGAGGCAGCTGATCGATGTTTCTCTCTCACCGATGTTTCTAACTCTCTATCCCTCTCCCTTCCTCTCTGTAAAAAATCAATAAAATATATTTTTTTAAAAATGGGCAGAGGACCTGAATAATTACTTCTTCAAAGAGGACATACAAATGGCCAATAGACATATGAAAAGATGCTCAACATCACTAATCATTAGAGAAATGAAAATTAAAACCACAATGAGATGTCACCTACACCTGCATGAATGGCTGCCATACATAAATCAACAAGTAACAAATGTTGACAAGGATGTGAAAGGGAACCTTCTTGCACTGTTGGTGGGAATGCAGACTGGTGCAGCCACTATGGAAAACAGTATTAAAATTCCTCAAAAAATTAAAAATGGATCTGCCTTATGACCCAGCCATTTCACTTCTGGGTATATATCAGAAGAAACACAAAATATTAATTCAAATGAATATGTTCACTCCTATGATCATTGCAGCATCCTATATAATAAAAGCGTAATATGCTAAGTGTCCAATCGGTTGACCGTTTGATGGACTGTTCAGTCGGCTGCTCAACCAGTCACTATGACATGTACTGACCATCAGATGCAACGACTGGTAGGTTAGCTTGCTGCTGGGGTCCAGCCGATTGGGACTGGGTGAGAGGCCTGGACACTGGACACGCCCTGGAGCCCTCCCGCAGTCCCTCCCTGACCAGCTCGGGGGGATCGGTCCGATTGCTGGCCAAACCAAAGGATCCCACCCATGCATAAATTTGTGCACCGGGCCTCTAGTTATTTATAATAGCCAAGATATGGAAGTAAACAAATTGACCATCAATACATATATACAATGTTTGCTTGAATTTTAATATAATTTCACTCTCTTGCAGAGATATCCTGAGAAAAAGGAGCTATTAAACTTTTATCCTGTTAACAATACATTTTCTTGATTTTTATCAAATCTAATGCTTCTGCTTCCCTGACTCTTCTTCTGAGCTATCAATCTCTATTTAAATCCCTAATAGAACAGAAATTTAAATATATACAATATATAGAATATACTTTTAAAAATATGATTGTGTGAAATAGGTTGATGATTTCTGGAACATTTTGATTGTTATAAAACATATTTTTGGAATTATCTATAATAATAAAAGCATAATATGCTAATTAGACCAGATATCCTTTCTGATGAAGCTGGTGCTGAGCAGGAAGCCCAGGTCCTGGGTGCCAGAGGGAAGCCGGTGCCGGCAGTCGGGGGAAGGAAGGCCTACTTTTGCATGATTTTCATGCATCGGGCCTCTAGTGTAATATATATGATAGCAAGGAAAATGTTTTCTGTAGAATTTTAATTTCAAGAAAATGTATCTCAATAAATTGGATAAAGAGTAATAAAATCCTTTTTAAGAAAAAAATTATATTATCTATTTTTTCTCTTTTGTCTCAGAAGAGAGTCAAAATTTTGTCTTATTAAGAAATCATTAAGCAAAGCAATCTAGAGGTTTATTAGTGTATGTTAAAATCAGTGAAGTGTTTGTTTCAGTTTGTAATCCCAACCAAAAGAATGTTAGTCATGAGTTTTGATACAATATGTGAGTTTTAACCTGTTACTACTGTGAGGTAGAACAAACTTTCCTTTACCTCAAGTTTCTTCTGGCTGGTCTAATAATCAAGTAGACATGAGATAGATTAACAAGAACAAATAACCAAATTTAGTACATACATATGTATTGGAGACCTGCATACATGAGAGAATCAGAGACCTCATGCAGAAGAGGTTCTGAGATAGGAAGGGAACATGGGTATATAAAAAATCCTGCACTAGGGATAGGGGTCTTCAAAAAGTCATCGCAGGATGATAAGAAGAGTGGAACTTCAGCAAATAGAAGTTGTCCTACCCTATAGATAGGTCAAAAGAAGTTATCTCCATCCCTGACTGGTTTGGCTCAGTGGATAGAGCATTGGCCTGTGGACTGAAGGGTCCCAGGTTCGATTCCGGTCAAGGGCATGTACCTTAGTTGCTGGCATATCCCCAGTAGGAGATGTACAGGAGGCAGCTGATCGATGTTTCTCTCTCATGGATGTTTCTAACTCTCTATTTCTCTCCCTTCCTCTCTGTAAAAAATCAATAAAATATATTTTTTAAAAAAAGAAGTTATCTCCAATAATATCTTATGGATAAGCCTCTAATTTAAATTCTTCTAGGTACTTAAGGGGGTTGGAGGGTGCAGAAGTTTCTCTTGAGCTTGTGGCTAAAGTTGCTTTTAGCTTAAAAAAATCTGCATATCACAGAGCACATCTTGGAGTGATTCATATTGGATCCCCACACTATGCCAGTAATAGACATTTGATAAACACTGAGTAATTGAATAACACTAATGGCAAATTCTTTATTGTTTGGACCAAAGTGAAAAAAAGCTCATTAATTTCAGGTAAATTTAATTTCTAATAGATTCTGCACATAGTTAATAAAAGCTTGAAATACATGAAATTCTTCAGTCCTTTGTATGAAACTTATGAACAATAGTGAAGTATATATTTTAGATATACTTATTAAAAAAGCGAGAATTGCAATCTTTCTGTAAACATTTATTTACAATTCATACATCCAGGACCCCAGTCCATCCTTACATAATAGGATCACTCTATATCTATCTTTAGGAGGTTTGCTGTTTTTCACTTGACAAAGTATCTTAGAGAACTTTCCAAATCAGTGCATTGAGATATAGGCTTTGGACTTATAATTTATTAAACAGATCCTTATTTCCATATTTCATTATAAACTGTGTTGTGAATATTTCTCAGTCTTCACACATGTGCAGATAAAGGGGAAAGAGAGATGGAGAGAGACAGAGAAAGAGAGAGGAGGAGAGAGAGAGAGAGACTAGAAGTTAAAATGCCAGGACAAAATTGATGCATTTTAATGCATAGACAATTTTAATTCCCACCCAAAATGGATGTACAATTTCATACTTCCATCAAATGTGTGATGATATTCACTTCCTCACATATTTATTAATAGTAGATATTGTTGTTTTCTTCAGTGATGATTGAAAAACAATATATGCCACAAATTTTTTATGTTAATTCTTAATTATTTAAAAATACTTATAATAAAGAAGTTATAAACAACAAAAAAAGATTATTTTAGGCTTAGGTAACATACCTATGAGGCATGAAAGGGTCTATGTGGCAGATTACCTCATCTTCTTTTCGGATGAAGGATTACCTCATTGGTGCTAGCCAGAGAATTCTACACTGACCAGTTAAGATTCTATTACTGGGGAAGGTTGCTACCACAATTAGGTTAGGTATTAAGTCTTGGTTTGATTAGCACAAGTGACTATTTGGGCTTTTTGTTTCTTTTTAATGGATTTGGCTCTTCTTTTGTGAACTAGAGTAAACTATTTGATACCAGAATTTCAGTTGTTTGATCTACAAGTCAGGAATGATATTGACTATCTCACAGAGCTGTTGTAAAATAAAATAAATGAAAGTTCATAAAGCATCACACACTATTTTTTAAATATTTCAATTGATTTTTAGAGAGAGAGGGAGGGAGGGAGAGGGAGAAAGAAAACATGGATGTGAGGGGCTTCCCTTTGCATGCTCCTTACTGGGGATTGAGCCCTCAACTGGGCCATGTGCCCTGACTGGGAATTAATTGAACCATGGGACAACACCCAGCCAACTGAGCCACACCGGCCAAGGCCATCTCACACTTTTTAAAGCTGAAATTTTTATGTCTCCTTCTTAAATGTCTCCATGAAGCAGAACGCCTTGATGTTGACTTTATCTCCATACATTTCTGGATCTTTCTCTGCCCCCCGCCCCCTCCTTCAGTCTCCACTAAACTTTCACAGGCTCTGTCATCCTCTCTCACTTAGCTCCTGGCAATAGACTCAAAAATAATCTTTGGTCTTTGTTCCTATACCCACCCCCATCCCCAATTGCTGCCAGAGTTATCTTTCAAAAATGAAGCTGGTAATTTTATTGTATCTCTAATCATCCTTTAGTTTGGTCTCCCACTCTCCAAGTCAGCTGCACTGGGCTGCAAATTATGCGAATACTCCATGTAGTTTCACCATGTCCGGTTCTTTTATGCTGTTTGTTCTGCCTGAAATTACTTTTTTTCCTTCTTAGTTTGACAAAATCTGATTGGTCCATGGTGTTTAGCTCATATAGCACCTTCTCTGATATTCCTTTACTCATACTTTATATAAAGTATTTTCACAAAGGGTTACAGCCCATTGCCTTGATTCCCTCTCTCCTGATAGATGGCACATTTCTACTTTGAGGGAGGAGGTTCCGTTTTTTTCTATGTTGAATTCCAAGAACGTAGCACAATGTGTAGTTTAACATATGGGATTTTAAATTGCACGGTTCTGGAAATCAGAGAGCTCCTATTTAATTAATTGTATTAATAAGCATATTCTGGTTGGGCATGAAATTCATAACAATTCTTTTTCTCTGTTTTATGCTGGAAGCCCATCAGGTTGCCTTTGCCTTCAAGCTGCACTCATATGTTTAGCATTCTTACTAGATTGGGGGGAATATAATCATTTCACATTTAACACTAACATTCTTCATATCTCACTGTCACCTTTGTTCTTCCCCTACATGGTGCTGTAGTTACAAACGAAAGTGTGAATAATAACATTTGGAAAGCAACATTCTGGTGCTTTGTTAAGAAAGAGTGTTACGCTGGTTAGCCTCTACCTTTCACAATGTAATTATCTAACATCAATCACTTAGCTAATAGGATGGTTACTTTTAATCTATAACTTTCTTTGAAATGATATGACTTAACAAGAACTGCACGTTTCGAAACAAGAAACCTAATTAGAAGTTGCAGAGAAAAGATAGACAAATCTTTACCAGAATGTGTATGTTCATTTCTCCCTTAGATTCACATAGACTACCTATGGCTCTTAACAAGAATTCTTTTTAAGGACAGCAAGCTATCGCTGTAAAGTTATATAATAGTCCTCTGAGGTTATTGCGAAACTAGAGGCCCAGTGCATGAAATTTGGCGGGGGGGGGGCGTCTCTCAGCCCTCTCGTAGTCTGGGACCCCTTTCGGAGATAGCCACCTACCGGCTTAGGCTCGATACCCCCAGGGATCAAGTCGAAGCCAGCAGGCAGACATCCCTCTCACAATCCAAGATCCCTCACTCCTTACCACCCACCTGCTCGCTCCTTACTGCTCAGTTCGCTGCTCCTTAGTGCTGCTGTGGAGGGGGAGAGGCTCCCACCACTGCTGCTGCTATTGCCAGCCGTGAGCCCGGCTTCTAGCTGAGCGGCGCTCCCCCTGTGGGAGCACACTGACCACCAGGGGCAGCTCCTGCGTTGAGTGTTTGCCCCTGGTGGTCAGTGCACATCATAGCGACTGGTCATTCTGCTGTAACGGTCACTTTTATTATATAGATTCCTACCAAACTAAAGGGGTTCATTTGCTAGGGTGCATCAAAGCCCAATAAGGTATGAACAGGAGTTTGCAGCAAAGAAAGTAGTAAAGGTTTATTTAGGGAATTGACTACAAGTCCAGAGCTACAGGTGAGCTCCTCTATACTCACACCCACACCCACCCCACCCATGGCCTATAGGGCAGTGATGGCGAACCTATGACACGTGTGTCAGAGGTGACACGTGAACTCATTTTTTTTATTGATTTTTCTTTGTTAAATGGCATTTAAATATATAAAATAAATATCAAAAATATAAATCTTTGTTTTACTATGGTTGCAAATATCAAAAAATTTCTATATGTGACACGGCACCAGAGTTAAGTTAGGGTGTTTCAGAATGCTGACACGCCAAGCTCAAAAGGTTCGCCATCACTGCTAGAGGGAAAAGATTTTATAGGGGGAAATCATTAGTCATGGAAGCTAGGGAGCTGGGATTGTGGGCTCTCCTGATTGGTCGGGAACAGAGTAGGGGATAATTGCTCACTGCATCAGGTCCAGAAGTCAGCCATGGTGTTTCCTATCTGGTTTTGTGAGGATGTGGTCCTTACACTAACATGGGTCTGGTGCTGAAATATAACTGATGTCAAAATGTTACCTTAGTCTGACCAAAACTCTGTTATCATAGTCAATAGACTTGAGGCTTTATTCTTAAGAAAGTTTGACACTGACCTAACTGGAATGGAATGTTCTAAGGGCTTAATGATGAAGGAGGTGGACATGCAGTATGGTGGAAGGATTTGGTAGGAAGGAGGTAAGTGAGTCATAGTGCTGTTAGACTGGACAAAGCTAGCTTGAATTAAGGAAAAAGTCATATTAAAAAATAAAGTTCCTGTGTGCTTACAATATACTTCTTAATTTGGTTTAAAATTTTACCACCAAAGTAGTGAAATAGAAGTTCCAAAACAAGAAGTTTTTGTTTGTTTGTTTGTTTGTTTAATGATAGAAGGAAATGATAATAAACAAAACATATGTAAAAGGTAAGCAGTAGAATTTCAGTGCCTGTCATGGGGCTATTGGGAATTGAGTTGCTATCAACTCAATAAATGTGAGGATATGCACAGTAAGCTCACGCCTTTTCACCGTGCTGTGAGAAGACAAAGTTCCCAGAGACTATTTTGTACCAATGTCAGCCTACAGGTAGCTTATGTGGCTGGGCTGGCCTTTGTGTTTCTTATTATGATCACAAGACATCCTCCACAACAATCATCAGGAAACTTGAAGAAAAAAAAAAAGATGATTATTACAAGTCCTGAAAATTACACGACACATGGGGCCACACAGGAGGTCACGTGGAGAGAGAGAACCAGAGAGAGAGAGGCCTAGTGTTTTGAGGGCTCACTTTTTATTGGTGAATTTAAAACATAAGAGCTAGAATTTAAAGAGCCAGATGAGGAAAAAAACTAGCAGCCCAAATGATCAGCTATCAAAGCAACCAAGATCTCTAAAACAGAAGGATGTTGAGGGAGGCCTGGCTTTTTATCTGAGTTCTGTAACTGACTATAGGCTTATTCATGACAGTCATCTTTGAAGTGGATGCTTCTTTGAAGTGAATGCCTGGGCAATCAGCGCTGAAGTCAGACACTAGCATTGCAAAAGGAAAAGCCAACAGTAGAGCTTACACTACACAATCACCTAGCCTGAAATTGGAATCACATGAAGCTAATCAGCAATGCTGTAAGGCACTTATGAATGTCCTTATATTATTGTAGGTTGAAAGAACAACAATTTGCGGAGAGAAACCAAGATGGCGGCATAGGTTAACGCCAGAGATTGCTGCCTCGAACAACCACTTCAAGAAACAACTAAAAGACGGAACGGACATCATCCAGAACCACAGGAAGGCTGGCTGAGTGGAAATTCTACAACTAGGAGGAAAGAGAATATCATACCCAGACTCAGAGGAGGCGCAGTGCTGAAGTGAAATACTGAGGTGCGGAGTGCACGCGGAGCAGGCTGGAGGCGGAGGGCACGGTTGTTGTTTTCAATCAGGAGGGAGTTTCAGACTCTGAGCTCCAGATCCGGGCGAGTTTCTAGGGACCCAGACTCAAACGGGAGAAGCGGGACTGTCTGGCTTCGGTTGGAACTTGAAGGCAGCTTTCTCTCCGAGGTTTGCAGCGGTTGCTGGGATCGTGAGGCAGAGCCCCTAGGGGCGGAACTGAGAGCAGCTATAACTGCTCGGCCCGCCCTGTAGATCCCCAGGGACCCACCCCGCCCAAGCCCTGCACAGAGCCATTTGCCGGATAGCCTCAGGCAAACGCTAGATTAACACTGCCCTAGAGATCCAGCACAGAAGCTCTCCCACTGCAGACACAGCGGACTCTCATAGCCAGTTAGCCTGGAGGTCAAATCACCCCCGGTATTGCTGACAACAATCAAGGATTAACTACAAGACTGCACACAAAGACCACTAGGGGGTGCACCAAGAAAGCATAAAAAATGCAGAGACAAAGAAACAGGATAAAACTGTCAATGGAGGATATTGAGTTCAGAACCCCACTTTTAAGGTCTCTTAAGAACTGTCTAGAAGCCGCCGATAAATGTAGTGAGATCCTCAAGAAATCTAATGAGACCCTCGATGTTATGATAAAGAACCAACTAGAAATTAAGCATACACTGACTGAAATAAAGAATACTATGCAGACTCCCAACAGCAGACCAGAGGAGCGCAAGAATCAAGGCAAAGATTTGAAATGTGAAGAAGCAAAAAACACCCAACCGGAAAAACAAAATGAAAAAAGAATCCGAAAATACGAAGATAGTGTAAGGAGCCTCTGGGACAGCTTCAAGCGCACCAACATCAGAATTATAGGGGTGCCAGAAGATGAGAGAGACCAAGATATTGAAAACCTATTTGAAGAAATAATGACAGAAAACTTCCCCCACCTGGTGAAAGAAATAGACTTACAGGTCCAGGAAGCGCAGAGAACCCCAAACAAAAGGAATCCAAAGAGGACCACACCAAGACACATCATCATTAAAATGCCAAGAGCAAAAGACAAAGAGAGAATCTTAAAAGCAGCAAGGGAAAGAAAGTCAGTTACCTACAAGGCAATACCCATACGATTTCTCAACAGAAACTTTGCAAGCCAGAAGGGAGTGGCAAGAAATATTCAAAGTGATGAATACCAAGAACCTACAACCAAGATTACTTTATCCAGCAAAGCTATCATTCAGAACTGAAGGTCAGATAAAGAGCTTCACAGATAAGGAAAAGCTAAAGGAGTTCATCACCACCAAACCAGTATTATATGAAATGCTGAAAGGTATCCTTTAAGAGGAGGAAGAAGAAGAAAAAGGTAAAGATACAAATTATGAACAACAAACATGCATCTATCAATAAGTGAATCTAAGAATCAAGTGAATAAATAATCTGGTGATCATAATAGAATCAGGGACATAGAAAGGGAATGGACTGACTATTATTGGGGGGGAAAGGGGTGTGGGAGATGCGGGAAGAGACTGGACAAAAATTGTGCACCTATGGATGAGGACAGTGGGTGGGGAGTGAGGGCGGAGGGTGGGGCAGGAACTGGGAGGAGGGGAGTTATGGGGGGGAAAAAGAGGAACAAATGTAATAATCTGAACAATAAAGATTTAATTAAAAAAATAAAAAGAAATAAAAAGAAAGAACAACAATTTGAAAGATAATTTCAAAGTGCTCACTTAAATACTAGATAAATAAATAGGTACAGTATTTTCCAGCCAGTGTTGCTCAGTGGTTGAGTGCTCCATCTATGCACTAGTTTGATTCCTGGTCAGGGCACATGTTGGTAGGGGGCATGCAGGAGGCAGCCAATTGATGTTTTACTCTCTCATCGATGTTCTATTTTTTTCTCCCTCTCCATTTCTTTCTCTCTATGAGCAAAAAAACCACACCACATTTCTTTAAAGATACAGTATTTTTTTAAAATGACTCAGAGGTTCCATAAAATTCTTCTCAGATTTATGCTCTATCATGTACTAGCCAAATACACTGGGTACAGTACACTGGGTGATTATTTCCTATTATGTAAGAGGTGCTACGTTTTGGACCTAGGGTTTTGGGTTGTGTTGGGGAGATTATTTAAAGGAAGTCATATAAAATACTAAGCACCATGTTTTGCACATTATACATGTCCAATGGATCATAGTCATTTGAGAGAAATGCATAAAGGCATTTTTATAACATGCTTACAATTATAGTTGGCAGATTTCTCTCATTTCCACTGTAACTTAAGAAGGTCTACTATACTAATATCATCAGGAACAGGTATATACAATATGATACACATTTAGGGGAACAAGCACATACATGTATATATCTATACATATAATATATATTTAAAGGATTATATATATAATCATTATATATGTATATGTATGTATATATATAATCATTAATATCTGTTACATTAACAAGTATATGGTAGGTGTTCAATAAATATTTGTTAAGAAAATGAATGCTTGAATATTTTAATCTTTACATCTTTCCTGGACAATTAACACAGATCAACTTTACTTTAATAAGCTAATTTAAACACATGTATCTATTAATGTACATTTATTTATCTAAGTGACCCATTCTTCACTCTTGAGGAACATTCAGGTTGTTTCATATTTTGTCTATTTTAAATAACACCATGATAACAAACAGTACATTAACCTACATACACTTCACTTGGCCAACACCAGAAATTGAGATTGAGAAAGCAGATGCACCAACTGGCAGCCACAGGTTCCCTTCACTTTAATTGTGCTCTGCAATCTAAAAATCAGAAAGTAATTGTCAGAGGGGAGGGAGGTGGGAGACTGGGTGAAAAGGCAAAGGAATTGAGAAATACAGATTGGCAGTAACAGAATAGTCATGGGAATGTAAAGTACAGCACAGCGAATATCCTATATAATAAAAGGCTAATATGCAAATTGTCCCCTCGACCAGGAGTTCCACTGGGAGTTTGACCAGGGGGTGGGGCTGGCTGGCCAACTACCCGAGGCCCCTCCCCTTGGCCTGCCCCACCCCCGATCTGCCCCTATCAGGGCAGATCGGCTGGACCCCACCAGTGCATGAATTCGAGCACAGGTGACAGAATTACTACAATTTATTTCTCTTTAGCTATTCCATTTATTTTTCCAAAGAGCATAGAAAGGCTGTTCTTTTTCAGTTATTATCTCTGCTATTCCTTATGATCTACTTTAGGAAAATAGTTACTCAGAAATCACCACTTTAATATACCAGTTTGGTGACATTGAAAAATTTTCGGTATCTCAGTGTGAATTTTGCCAAATAAAAAACCACATACTGCTTTTTTCTACAAGTCCCTGATTTTGAAGGTAATATAAATGTCTTGATCTAAGGGCCACTTAGTCCACTTAAAATCACATATTGTTAAATTAGATCGAGACATTTAGATTAATGCCCGGCTGCTGTTGCTCAGTGGTTGAGTGTCGACCTATGAACTAGGAGGTCATAGTTTGATTCCAGGTAAGATACCCAGGTTGCAGGCTCTATCCCCAGTAGGGGGCATGCAGGAAGCAGCCAATGATTCTCTCTCATCATTGATGTTTCTAGTTTTCTCCCTTTCCCTTCCCCTCTGAAACCAATAAAAATATATTAAAAAAAGAAAAAGACATTTAGATCAAGTTTCTTAATCTTGGCAGTATTGACATTTTGAGCCAGAAATTTGTTTTATTAGCGTCTCTTGCCTCTACCCATCAGATACAAGTAACAGTCCCAGCTAAGGCCAAAAATGTCTCCAGATTTTGCTAAATGCCCCTGGGTGCCAGATTTGCCCTTGAGATCACTGCCTTAGCCGTTATTTTTAGTGTTTCCACTAGGTGACTACTAGTAAGTTGAACCTTTACAAAGTTGAGATCTAGAGCAGTATATAGTTAACACGATATTCAGACTTAAACAGTCTTACTGAAACTTTGGCTGGAATATTTATTTGTGGAAATATTGTAGCCTAAAGGAGTGACAATGAGGGTAAAAATATATAAGTATGTATGCATGTACTTCTTCCCTTTTGCCTCATGACTGTTAATCCTGGTCCCAATTTAAGAAAGTAAATGAGTATTAGAAGGAAGCCTAACTACTTAAAAAATGCATGATACATAACATTAACTTTATTTTAAGGCAGGCTATGTGACTGCTAATTATACTGCATAAAAACAATCATACATGTAATTATCACATACCTATCTAATGAGTTAGAACACAGACATCCATCTCTAAGAATAAATAAACTTAGATAACAATGTTTTTATATATTGGATTTGCCACTGGAGGGACAAAGAGAGAAAGGAACAGAATATAAAACAAAAGGCAGATATATTTGTAAAGAAATGATGCATATGCCTAAAATATTTGTATTTATACTTATTGAATTAAAATAGAGTGGCCTGGAAATACAGACGGAATTCCAAGATCTATATATTCCAAGCATATTTTGAAATATTACTAAATTTGATGGTTTATTTATTTGATATTTTATTATAAACTTTAGCTTTTATTCAGAGCTTGTCAACATTAATTTGCAAAGGCAAAGTAAGTGCTGTAACTTATTAGTATTCATTGTTACAGAAATTAATTTTTATAAAGCATTTCTTATAATATAGTTTGTTTTAAAAAATTGTATCTCTTTTTCTAAAAATATGTGGTTTAGAAAGTTAAATTGATTACTTAATAAACATAGTAAAATGATATGCAATTTTGGTAAACATAATGACTATTTCTGTTTGGGTTAAATTATGAACTAAAGTGTGAAATATTTTTGATTCATTATTTTTGCTTGAAATTTGGGAGTTTTTGTAGAATATAAGAAGTATATCCATGTTTTATAAGTAATAAGTGAAGAATAAAATTGTATTTAGGTTGGATTTTCTAAGATAAAAATTTATTTCACCAATTTATTTTCTAAGAAAATCTCAAACGAAGAGAAAATAAAAATGCAAGATAATTCCGGAAAGATTAACATACTAGTAAAAGATCCAAACATGCTCAAATGTTTATGTCATATTACTTGATCTCAAAGTTATATAGACAAATACAAAAGAATGTGTATAAAAGTGTTCAATTAAAATGGTTTGTAAGTTGTTATCCAACTATGTGTAATAACTGGTGTTTTGTAAGAGCTACATGAAATTTTATAATTTACTTCTAGTAAAAGTCTTTCATAATTATTTTTTATGGGATTTGCTTTAAATTTAAGTTCATGCCATTTTTAAGCCATAAAAGTAAATGGATCATGTCATTTTCTAACAGAAACTGAAATTATCCATTTTTATCTTGTATGAATCTCTTAATATAATGATTTTACTCTGACATCAGGTTAAACATAAAAAATATTCTCTGATTCTCGTAAGTAACAGACTGGAATGGGTAAAAGAGTTGACTAGTCGCTTCATTTAACAGTTTTATTTTCTACCTTCAATGGGAAAGAGACATTTTCTGTCTTTTTCTCTTATAATCATGAGATCAGTTTTTACTTGCCTTAGAGTCCATTTTACAACTTTCATCCTTTTTTGCTTCTGTCCTTTTAAATACTTGCAAATTATAGGTTGATGAACTGAGCAGTTATTTAAATGCAAAGATATGATTCTAAAATAAAATTATATATTTATGTATTTGTGTAAGGGCTGAAAGACATCTTGTTTGTATATACATATGAAATTGTTACATCTCCTTAGAGCCAGGGTGATAATAGCACCTCGCACTTTTCTTCAGTAACCATATTTGCCAACATATCATTCATTCACTCATTCATTCATCCATTCTTTTACAGATGTCCTTGAGCCAGGACTGCCTTCAGTGACAGAACACGATGGTGAAAAAAACTACAGAGCCCGTGCTTTGGTGGAGCTTTTATTTTCTAGTGTCAGAGGCAGGGGACAAACAAAAATTGGTATGCTAAATAAATTTGATAATGATTGCCTGGAGAAAATAGGACAGGTTAATGACATCTAGAGTGACCTGTGGAAAAAGTAATGTATCATTTTCAAAAATAAAACTTAAAAAAATTATCTTAAGTGAGTCTACATTTGACATGTAACATAAAAAGACAGAAAACAGAGAACTAGAAATAATATATTCATAATGTGATAAAAGCAGACTGGTATTGCATTTTATATCTAATGTTTTATTTTTTTAAGATTTAAAACACATGTCTATTTTATAGAAGATAAGTTGCATGTATAAAGCTAAATTAAGATAAAGAATGGCAGCAAGGTTGTATAGCTGAGAAACCCTGCCCTCTTATAACACTAATTATATAGTCATTGTATTATATTATCCTCTGTAGAGATTAAGCTTTTATGATGGCAGAGAGCAAATTAATACAGAAAAGAATTTTCTGTTAACATTTTTATCTAGAAACATTTTTTTAACTTTTATCTAGCTATTTCCTATGACTAGAATTCTCCACCAGCTTTGCCTAATTTACTCCCAAACCCATTGCAGTTTAAAGAAGACTCCTAGGAAATATTTTCTCATAATCCAAACTAGGTCAGGGTTTATATTTTGTGACTCTCATAATGTCACCTAGATTTCTCCATCACCGTGTTCATGCTTCTGGATGCATCTTTATTTGTGTGACTCTAACTCTACTTCCTCCTCCATGCTGGGCAACTGGCACCATTGTACTTTTAATTTTCAGAAGAAAAAAATATATATATATACATAAACACACACAACCACAGTAAAAATCCTAAAATTCCTCATTTCTTCTTAAAATCATTTCAATTTCCTCCAGGCAATTGCTAAATGCATCTCCTGGTCTTGTTCAGTCTTAAAATAACACATTGAAATTGCCCTCTTTTCATAATCACTCCCTCTTCTGTTTTTCCCTCTTCTCTTTAAAACTAGCAAAAATTAGATTTTTAAAATATTCACCTCCAAATGGTACTCTGATCTGACAGCAAAAACCAGCAGCCAAGCTCCCTGAAGAGAGGATTCTTCCTCTAAGAAGGATGTTTCTGCCACAACAATAAACTCCTTGAGGGCAGAGGACATGGTGATTTCCCTGTCGTTTTTCCCCATCACTCAGCACAGTGCCAGACCCAGCAGAGCCTCTCAATAAATATCTATGGAGTATTCATGAATAAATGATTAAAAAGGAATAAATCACAATTAAAAAGACCCAGTTTGTGGGAAAAAGCATCACCGTTTGTGGGGTGGGGGGTTGTTCCATTATTTTTCTTTTGCACCAGACTGCAAAAAAGCAAAAAATTAATAAGGAATAAAGGAGAAAAAAGGCAGTTGTGAAGTCTCCACTTGAGATTCACACTCCCTTTTGAAGAGGTACTGAATCAGCTCCATCTATATACATAAAAGCCTACGCAAATCCATGCACCGGGCCTTAGTTTTAAATAATTGTAGTAATCCTGGACCTAAGGCCTTTACAGTTAATTTAACGCCAAATACTTAAATAAAAAACTAACACACACACACACACACACACACACACACACACACACACACACTCGGCCGTTATCAGCACCTTGCCTCTCAGCTGCAATTCCCTCTTCACTGCCTGCTGTGTACCAGGGAGGAATCCCACAAAGCATTTCTCCTTTACCTTGAGCCTAACTTACTAGTAAGCTTTCTCAGGAGAGGGCACTAGAGGGACACTGAGGAGCAAGGGCTTTTCTTGGTTCTGGCCACAGCCCTATTGGTCAGCAACATGGATGTGAGAACATTAGGTTGCGCTTTACCCCAGACACACACCTAGACCCATGGCCCCTGAGCAGCACACCTGCCAGGTGATCACCTTTCTGTGCAGGCGCTGACCTCTGGCTGCAGCTGGTCTGTTCCCTGGAGGTTGCTCTCTGCTTCCCCAGGGACAGTGCACCAGCTCTGACCCTGGCGATCACACAGTGGCCTCCAAGGCCTGAGCAACCACCATGGGAGGGGAGGGACCCCTTTTTAAGTTTATTTTTTCTTGGATACTCTCCTTCAGCTCGAGAATTGAATCTTTTCAAATATGACCAGGAAATCACAGCCAACCAGAAATTGAATGATTTACTTGTATCCAGTGAATTTTAAAGATCACCATTATTTTTTAAATTTATATCTTTTAAAGAAATATTTTTTTAAGATGTTGACTCTTTAGTATTTTGCTTGGATGTACATTGCAGGCCTCCAAAATAAGACTGCTAAACTCCTTCTCTGATGATAAAACTGACTTGTCAGAATAAAACTTAACCAAAATTAAGCGTTGGAACCATGCTACAATGGTTGTTTTCTTTTTAAAAAAATACTGTTAATTATTTTTATTACAAATAAACTATAAACTATGGTCATATCTGTGACTACGGACTTTCCAGTATTAAATAATGTAGGCAATACTTCTTAAAAGTACAAAATTTCATTAGTGATTAACAACAGCAGTAGCTATTTCTTTTTTCTACTTTTTTAAAAATCCTCACACAAAGATATTTTCCCCATTGATTTTTAGAGAGTGGAAGGGAGAAAGAGTAGAGGGAGAGAAAGAGAGAAAAACATCAATGTGAAAGAGACACAGGAATTGGTTGCCTCCTACACATGCCCCAACCAGGGCCTAGGATCAAACCTGCAACCCAGGCATGTACCCTTGAAGAGAAATTGAACCCATGACCTTTTGGTGCACAGGCCTGTGCTCTAACCACTGAGATACCAGCCAGGGCAGCAGTAACTATTTCAGTGTTATTACTTTACATCTTTCTTCGCATATATTCTCCACAATCTAACATTTTTTAATGTTTGGATTACAACTGCTAGTAATAAGTTCTACAAGTTTTAGAATTGGCAGAATCCTATGTGGTGACTATGCATGTCTCTCACCTGGGCTTGAGGAAGCATTCATCGCCCTTTGGGCTTACTGATATATTATTTTAAAATGGTCTTCGATATAAAACTCGGTTTTGCATTTGAGGATTCAATAACTCAACTTATGTAATTAAAGGATTTCCTTTTAATTTTCAGAACTCATAATTATCACAATGATTAATAAATTACATTACTGTAATACCCAGTAGCTCCTAGGTATCTAGTGACTTGCCTGGCACTTCCAATTCTAAGCTTATCGGAAGTGTGAAACTTTGTAGGACAGTTTTTCCTACAATATTGCAGAACAAGTATATCTACTTTCCTCTTTTTTAAAAAAATTGTTTACCTTTTTTTCTTTTGGTAATCCTATATAATAAAGAGGTAATATGCAAATTAACCCTCATGCCCTCACAAGATGGCTGCCTACGACCAGCAGGGGGGTTAGTGAGGGACAACCAAACAACTGAACAGCAGGCTGCGTGGGGCGACCAGGCTGGAGAGGGGACATGAAGGATGACCAGGCTGGCAGGGGGGGCCTTTGGGGGCAACCAGGATGGCAGAGGGTACAGTTGGGGGCCACCAGGCCAGCAGGGGGGCAGTTAGGGGCAACCAGGCTGGCAGGGGTGTCACAGTTGGGGGTGACAAGGCTAGCAGGGTGGCAGTTGGGGGCAACCAGGCTGTTGGGGGGGCAGTTAGGGGCAACCAGGCTGGCAGAGGGGGACAGTTGGGGCAACCAGGCCAGCAGGGGGGGCAGTAAGAGATGTCTAGGCCTGTGTGGGGGGGCAGTTAGGAGCGACCAGGCTGGCAGGGAGGGGGCAGTTGGGGGCAACCTGGCTGGCAGCAGGAAGCAGTTAGGGGGCATCAGGAAGCAGTTAGGGGTAAGCAGGAAGGCAGGCAGGTAAGCGGTTAGGAGCCAGCAGTCCAGGATTGTGAGAGGGATCCCGGATTGGAAAGAGTACAGGCTGGGCTGAAGGGATCCTCCTTCCCCCACCCCCTCATGCAAGAATTTCATGCACCAGGCCTCTAGTATATGCATAAAATAAAATTTACCATTTTTGCCACTTTTAAGAATCTAGTTCAAAGACATCCTCATGGCTTTGCAACCATTCCCACCATCCATCTCCAGGATGTTTTTATCTGAAAATAACATTGTTCACCAAAATGTTACAAACTGAAACACTGTACTCATTAAACAGTAACTCCCAATTCCCTTCCTTTTGATCTTTACACACTATTTTCCAACCTGTATTGTTCTAGTCAACAAAAGACCTTGGGCATTATTCCATGACAATAAACATCTGGACAGGACCATAGAACCTTGTACATTCAAATTTATACTCATCCTGAGTTCTCTTCCATTAGAGCAATAACACAGTTTCTTATATAAAGCCATGTGTTCACTTCTCTGTCACCCAGAAGGATTTTGAACTTCATAAGTAGAGAGCACAGCTCTTACTCAAATGTTTATCTTTGGCCACTCATAGTGCCTGGCAGGTAGTAAGTGATCTATAGATGTGTATTGAGTGAATGAATTACTGAATGAAGCAGGTTTATCAGTTGCTTGGACTGAGGAACAAAAGATACTGTCACTGCAGGTTCTGGGCAACAATCTCAGAGAAACAAATTACATTCAGTTATTGAATACCTAAGGCCAAGGGTTTGTTTCATAGTGTAGCTAACAGAGGCACACTACGGTTTCATCGCATGCTTATTAACTGTCTGCAGAATCTTATTCTTGCCACCACAGGGAGTGTACACAGGAAATCAGTCATAGGATGGGGTGGGGAGTGTGTGAGATGTGCCAAGCACTGGGGGTGCTAGGTGGTGGGATCCACAGTGACTCATTCATGGGTAATTGTCTGACTCAGTTTCTCCAGGGTGTCCCTGTCTGTGGCCAAAGTAGGTGGACATTTCAGGGTCTAGGACCAGGGTAAAGATCTGCATGCCTATCACGTGGCACTGCAGTGGGTGGGACTCCACCTGGTCCCTTTGTATACAGTGCTGATGACAGAATCAAAGCCAAATGGGGTTCCAACAAAGCCCTCATGGTTACGGAGTCCTTTCTGGAGCTATTGTTGGCCACCCAGTGAGTGAATCAGCTACCTGGGAGCAGGCCTGTCCTCTCAACCAACCTGGAGTTTCACTCTCTTACCTGGATCTTACAGCTCCCAAAAGGTACTTTTGTCTGTGGATGGAAGCCAAATTCTTGTTGAAAGGGGTATACAAGCATGGGTGTCTTATTTGCCCATCTTGTTGACATCATTCTAATATTTCCATTTTAAAAGTTGTTAACATTCATGCATCTTATGTGTAAAAGGTGCCTCCAGTGAGGTTTTCCCCTTTTATCTGACTTGCCTTTGATGTCTACAGAAAATAGATATTCTCTGCAATGCAGAGCAGCCTGCATTTGCATTTAGCACCTAAGCAGGGGTGTCTGCAGCTTTCTGTAACAGCTTGGGTTCCCTTTCCTGCCACAGCCCCATTCAGAGGGCAGCATCTTTGAAGGATGTTTGCCTTAGGTTCCTATTCTATTGGCATGGGATGCTCAAGACCTTTGATCATTTCTGTTTTACTTACATGTTATTCCATCAGAAAGAGAATACTGCCAGAGTTGCAATGAGTTAATCCTTCAACAAATGCAGTCAGGCTAGTTTAATTTGAAATAAAAATGGATGATGTTTATAAGCTTAACTTTCCAGGCATCCAACTTCATTTAAACGAATCCCTCTGGTTATATCCATTAGACTGCTTTTAGCAGACTGCAAACTTGAAAAGTTATCAATATTTTGTTTAATGTTATGAGTGTATTTCCTGTAAACACAGTAGCATTCTTACTAAATAAATCAATATTATTTATGAATAGAACTGCATGAACTTCTAAATGAACCATTTAAAGATCAATATCAGTATTTTTACACATTTTGATGAAATCTGAACAATTATTGAACCTAATTATCTCTAAAAGTTCAAATATATTACATAAGCAGAAAGAAAAAAATGTCCATTTATGCATACGTTTTTGTCAAATGGTTTTTGAGATATACAGATAAACACAATCATACATGTGCACTATAGACTCAAGAAGTAGTTGGCATTAATGTGGAGATTAAATTGATTTTGTCAAGTTTTTTAATAGTCTAGTTACATTTACAAACTCTCTCAAAAGACGCTTAAGCTCACATTTTGCATACAATTTTACAGATCCATCAACTCTGTGGTCTGTACATGGATCATTTAACTCCTATGAACTCCAAGTTAAGATGCCATGTATATGCACAAACTGCCTCCTATTGTCATATAAATATCTATAGAATATAAGTGATACTTTAAATCAACTTCCATATACTCTCAGTACAAACAAGGTTATTTAATAAGAATTATTAAATTATTGCCATCTTTAAATTTCCCATTTATTGACTAACCTATTTCAAGAAAAATAGTATTGATATTTGAGAAAAATAGATCTCTAGTCATAAAAAAATTGAAACTATAATGTAGATGTTGCCACTTAAGTAAGCATTACCACAGCTATTTTAGAGTACCAAATGCCTACTTCTAATATGTAGAATCAAATGCCTATCATGATTTTGCACTCTGTATATTCATGGGTGGAAAGGCAACACAGTGTGATTAGACTTGAACAGGATATTTTACAAGAAAATCCAGAGTGAGTCCCAAAGCACTTTTGTTTATTAATGTGAAGTATCTTTGTTAAAATATGAATTAACTCAATTTGTATTGCTTCTCATTTCACTCCCTTTTGTTGTGAGAATGAAATTAAAAAGATGTCATATTCACAGAGGACAGAGGGCCTGGTCATCATTTGTAAAAATGGTCATCTCAACATCCCAGGCAGAAGTGGTTTCCTCACCACAAGATGAAATTCGCATTCCGTGAAGCAAGGTAAATTTAGTAATTTGGGTAGTTCAAATAAAGTGTGTGTTTACTCTAAATAAATAAGTAAATAAACAAAAATATGTCATATTCCCTTTGACTATAAGTAGTTAAAAATGGTGTTGTAAAACGAATCAGGCATAAATGATGTAAATCAAATAACATGATTTCTAATCCACCAAGGAAAGACTTAATGTCAACCATATTTATTAAAACATTGTGATAATAAAACTAAAACTTCAATAATAATAATAATAATAATAATAACATAATAATAAAAGCAACTAATTTTTAACCTCCTCTATATTAGAATGTTAGAATTTTTTGAAGTCCTTTGAGGTCATTATATTCTCCAAGTTTTCCTCTTAAGCATTTTCATCACCTTCTTATTTGCCCCAACTCTTATTGGTGCCTTATGAAGCTGTGATGTTAAACTATTTTTGCTAACAATAGCCTCAAGGAAAGGCTGTTTGCAGTGGGCTAGCTCTGAGTCAGATCAAATAAAGACAAGGCTTGCAAGTGGGATATTTTAGGGAACTAGCAGACAGGTAGCTTAAGGACAGTTATCTGAGAATAGAGCTTTGGGGGAGCTCCAACTCAGTCCTGGCACCTCCAGTGGCTGACAGATTGCTGTTTTTTACTGTGATTGTGTAGCTGTTGGTTTTCAAGGTTACGATGGAGCTAGAGATAGGACATTGGGAATAGGGCAAGTTAAAACACCACAAATTTTATTGTTCTTGTTCTTCTTCTTCTAATTAAATGCCACCCACATTGTTTTAAGCCTTTGGTTCATTCCAAAGTTCTGAAAATATTGTTTTTGAAAATTTTGGCAGTGTCTTCATTGCTTTTTCAAAAGAGTATCTCAAAGTTTTTCTTCCACATGTCCTGCCATCATTCTTTATCAGATTATTAAGCTATAAAATGGAATAGCTATCAACCTGTATATTCAAATGAATAAATTATGTTCAATGTCATTAGATGTGTTTATTAAAAGGTAAATGTTGACTTCATTAATATGCAAACAGCTTGTATTTTCTGAAAAATAAAATAAGAAAACACAAAAGAGAAATGAGCTCAAAATTTAAATGTATATTTAAATCGAATTTGGAAAAGCATTTAATACTTGACAATTTTAATCCAATATCTAATTTAAAGAGAGAATTAGAACTAAATATAAATTAGAACTAAAATTATAAGTGATTTAGTTGTTATATGATAGCTTTTGAGTTAAGATAGGTTTTGATTTTAGAAACAACATTCAGCAAAGTTGGACATATCCTAAATCAAACCAAATGCTATCAGGCTCCAGATCCATCTGTTTTATTATGTTTCCCAAAATGCTTATTAACTGTACTATGATTCAGGTTACTTGGCAATATTATCTGGATAAATTTTAGTTTGATATATTTTATATATTTAAAATAAATGTTCTGAGTTCTATCTGCATCAGCGTTGCTTAAAATGTTATAACTAAATGCACAAAGGAATTTAAATTGTTCATGAATATTTTTCCATAAAGCCCACATAATAGTTTTACGTGGACCAGAAAATTTAAAGAAAACGATTGCTCTCTGATTTCTCATTTCTACTCATTGAATGAATAGGCCTTTCTTTCAAACATAAAAATGGCAGATTGCAGCTCCCAGCATCTCCATTTGGAATCCTAGCTAGTCTAAAAATGAACACTGCTGATCTGTGTCTATGTAAATTTCCAACATTTGCTATTCTATTTTAATAGCTGAATACATTGGAGAACTAGGGAACCACATCATCAGTGTAGGTAAGGCATTTGGCAAAAGGAGAACCTACAGATTACCATCTTTATGTAACAAGTGCACAAAGGGAGCTACGGTGTGTAACTAGTAAGATAAAACCACTTAGTGATATAAGCATCTGAATTACACTCAATAATGGCCTTTTTATTTTAACTCCAAACAAATGGTGCATCACAATCTCACTTTTGAGTCCAAAGTAGGACTATTATAAGATTTCTGGCTTGAATGAAACATCCGGGGTTGCCAGGATACCGTCCTAGGTGGCTGCCAGGCCAGCCTAACAGTAGTTTGATGAGCTCCTGGCTGACTCTTGGTAATCCTGCTCACCTAAAGGACTGGGGAAAAAAATCATCCATTAAATTCAATAATCGGGAGATAATGTATTTTCCTGCTCAACATTTAATTTGTTTATTCACTGTTTTTCTCTAAAAGTCAAATTCTTGCTCTTGTTGAGAACCACTACATTAGACCCACCTAGATGATCCAGTATAATCCCATCACCACAAAATCCTTACTTTGATCATATTTGCAAGGCTCTTTTTATGCTGTAAGGTGATCAGTTTTGGAGATTAGGACATGGACATCTTGGGGTTTCAGAGGGTAGTATTGTTCAGCCTACCACAATAAGCAAAGCAACATTTTTGAAATACAAAATAACATCAGGTATTGATTAATGCTATGAATAAAAAAGTAAGCAAGGTAAGAGGATATTGAGGAGTAGCAGCCAGTAAAGTGGTATGATAAGAGACAAGGAGAAGGAATATTAAACAGAAACTTGAATAAAGCAAGGGAAGGAAGCAACAGGGGATCTGGCAGAAACACTTTGAGCAGAGTGAGCAGCCGTGCAGGGGTCCTAAGCCGGCACAAATTTTAAATCCACAAGAGTCAGCAGGAGCTCACTGAGGTAGGTAGAAATCAGATAAGTAGCTCTTTGTAGGTCATGGTCAAGACAATTATTCATTAGTGACGCACTGTACCCATGATATGTGGTGATCTATCATTTTTTCTGTGGTGCAATTCTGAACCCTGTGTTTACTGCTATGAGGCTTTTCTGCAGAAATGAGCCACTGAGCTTGTATGGAAGATTAACTAACAATCCAGCATGGCATCTATTGTTCTCCACTTGTGTGTAGGGAAACTCTCTCCTGAAGTGATAAACCCTATTTTTTGTTAGATTAACCTATAAAGTCACAGTCTATTTACATGGACAGAAGTGGAGAAATGCTAAAATGGTAGAATAGGAGATGGCTTCTTAGCCAGAAAACAGAAATTTGAGTTAATGTCCAGAAGACTGAATTCGTTAGTGACTTAAATGTCCTTTGAGTTGGAGAAGTTTAACATACTCCGCATTTACTGAAACTATTTCAGCTAGGTCTCAGATGGTGCAAAATTGGCCAGCAGGTGAGAGCTGAAAGGTTAGAGAAAGTTGAGCATTGATTACTTTCTTGTTTCAAAATATGGAAGAGGCACACATGATTTCACTTCAGGCCTCATCATGGTATACCAATCAACTTTTATTTACTCTATTTTCCCCCTAAATATCTTTAACTTCATTATTTATTCTTCCATTCCCACCATTTGGTTCTGAGACACCAGCATCTCTCACCTAATTATTACATAGGTCCCTGACTTGTTTCCTTCATTATTCCTACTATACTCTGACAGCCAGATTTATTTGCCATAGTATGGACACAGTGATCTCTTATTTAAAAAATTAAAATACATACTTTAATTCTCCTCCTTAAAACTGTGTAGTACTTCCTTAATGAAGCTGACCTCTGTAAAGAGTGGCAGGATCAAGCTCTTGTTTTCTCAACACCCTCTCATGACAATTTCAAGCAAATACGTTGTCTCTCTGCCCTGTGCCTTTATGCAAGCTGTTTTTTCTTCTTCAAGGCTGACTTCTCCCAATTCCAACTAACAATTGCTAGTCATCCTTCAGATCCCAATTCACATATCCCCCTCTCAAAGAAGCCCATTCTAGAAGAGATATCACTATAATGTGTTTTAATATCTGTATACTCCTTTCGTGCTGTTTTCGCAACTAATTACAAGATTTTTAATGACCTGTAGGCATCATTATCAATCACAAGACTATGATTCTTGAATACAAAGGCTAAGTCAGTTGTGTTCATACTGTCCCCAAGAATTTAAATTCCATGAGAACCAGGAAGGAGTCTATCTTTGCTTAATAATGTGCTTCCTGCTTCTAGCATTGGATCTTTCCATGGTAGGCACTGAGAAAATATTTGACAAATAATAAATAAAACATGAAACCTGTGACACTATGGGTCATTAAATCCATTATCTGCTCATTGAAAATGAGGTAAGACTGCTGGTGGCTATCTTTTCAATATCCTTTCTATTACCTAATTTTTATAGGTGTGCTCTGCTTTCAGTTCTCACAGCTTGTATAAGGTAAAGAGCTGTGTACAGATATTTTCCTGATATTGCCATTTGTATAGAAAAGAGCCTTGTTCCTTGCAATGCATCATTTATAAAATATATTTTGCTAAAATATATAATGGTGCTAAAGATTTAATGTGTGTGTGTGTGAGTGTGTGTGTGTGTGTGTGTAAAAAATTCACAATAGATTTTCACTCACAAAAGTACCACAAACTTTTAAGTTGAATCATGTTATACAACTTAAAGACCTAAAAAAATAAAGAGGTACATAGCAAGCTTTTTAATACACAGAGAAATTATAGTTTCTTAATTTTGGTTTGATCCTTCAGTAAAAAAACTAAATCTTTCATGTGTAGAATGACATAAAGAGAAATATCTCTATATAATATGAAAGTAATCAATAAAATGAAAACTACACATCTAAAAAATATTCAGACATTACTTAAATTGCCTGTTTCATGAATTTTATGTTTTTCTATATTATTTTTCTTAAAGCATTGGGTATGTTTTTATGCACCAAACACATTCATGAAAATATGTTAGACACTGTAAAATTACCTTTTGTCTTTTATTCTTTAGGAAGTCACCCTTTAGTTTTAAATGTGTAGTTTTCGGTAGAATAACAATAATATTTTTTTAAAGTTTCCTGTGAATTTCATGTAACCAAATAAAAATGATGCCTTGTTCTTCCTGAAGAAACTGAAAACCCTAAGCATCATACTCTAGTTTTTGAAATCACCTACATGTACTAGTAAATGGAGGAAAGTAAGAAGGCATCTCCTAAATGGGATGGTTTAACTAGGTTATCTTATCTAATAAAGATGGAATATGCAAATTGACCACCACACCATAATGGTCAAGATGGCTGTGCCCACA
The DNA here is from genome assembly GCF_963259705.1 of Myotis daubentonii. Classification (NCBI taxonomy): domain Eukaryota; kingdom Metazoa; phylum Chordata; class Mammalia; order Chiroptera; family Vespertilionidae; genus Myotis; species Myotis daubentonii. The sequence goes on from NC_081846.1 coordinate 59,985,006, forward strand.
GCAGAGGCTGAGTTCCCATAACAAGCCTTACCGAGCAATCAGCAGGGACCTGAGGATGTGTGGCGCTGGGCTGGGGCAGGGTACCTGAGGCTGCACCACCGGCCTGGTGGGGCTTGACAGGAGACCTCAGGCCACACCCCCAGCCCTGGCACCAGGCTGGAGGACCTCAGGCCATGCCCCCTACCCTGCGGAGCTTGAAGGGGGTGGGGCCGGCTGGGTCTGGGTCTTGCACAATTTTGAGGCACACATGGGTGGGCGGGGACTTGACTTTGGTTCCCGTGGTGCGCCCCAGACTCTTGATAGGAGGAAGATTTTCATATACATTTTACTAATTTTCTTTCATCTCTGACACTTCTACTATAGTGAAAAGGAAATAGCAATATTAAAATATTTCCTCTAATTAATTCCCTTTTAATGTGCATGAATTTCATGCACTGGGTCACTAGTTAAAAATAAATGAGAAATATGTAACTTTACATAAAGAATCAATATATTTATATTGAGATTAAAATATCTCACTCTTTAAAAGCAACAGTCCCTTTTCATTCTGTTTTGTAATGACTAACTTTTTTTAAAAAAATTGTCTTTATTGTTGAAAGTACTTATAGATGTTCCCTTATATAAATGACTAAAATTATTAAGTATCTACCATTCGCCAGGCACTTTGCTTGTACCTTATATACGTTGTCTTATTTTGTTACTAAAAACAACTAATTGGGTAAACATTATTATTCTCTTTATGGAGATTAAAAAACTGAGGCCCCAAGTTTGGGAATCTCCTCTACATAAAAAAGAAAGCATTACAACAAAGATACCTAAACCAGACTGAATTTTGCTCTAGAGGTTTGTTCTCATAACTTGGTTAAAATGTAACTACAAATCTGTGTATTTGAGAAGGCTATGTCTTCATCAAAGGTCAAAGTGGGGCAGAGTCAGTCTACTGAATAAACATGTGTTGTGCCATGTAGATGGGGCACAAATATAGGTAAGTACTATCTTTGAGCTGCTTATCAAATACTCTTGGGAGACAAACACGCAAACAGATCAAATGAAGGCAATAAAAAAGATACACAACAGAGGGCTGTGAAAATGGAGACGCCAGCTCTGCCACACATTCAGAAAACGTCTTCCCATGAGTTGGTCTTGGTGGCTAATACTTTGCAGGGTGAAGAAAGGCTATTGAGCATTGAAAATGGAAGAAATACTTTGCTGATATGGTTCTAGGGTAAAAATTCATTACATCAACTTATTTATGTGAGTTCCGTACAATTAAAAATTAAAGTAATCTGACAGATATAGAGAATATATATTAGATTTATTAAACTTTCTCACCCTAACCTGCAGGCTTCCAGTCATCAAAAGAAAATCTAGTAGGCAATGGATGCCTGTTATGAATATTAGAACTCAAAGAATTCTGAGAAGACAGTTGGACTACACATGATCTGGTTAAAGTTCATAAGGAAGCCATTTCTACTCAGTGGCTGTTGGAATGAGGAAAGAAGTCTGGGAGCAGAAATAACTTTCCTGTTATTATTTCCTTTTCACTAGAGTAGAATGGAAATTTTTTCATGGACACATGAGTATATGTGATGAATGTGACTACTGTTTTCCAGCTTTTGCTTCTCTTATTTGTTTTAGTCAACCTCTCAGGGAAAAAGTACAGTACTATCTGACCTTCATGAAGCCCTTGCCAAACCAGCCATTGCTTCTCTGAGTTTCCTGAATCCAAGGTGGGCAGTTCAGCTTTTACCTTCAAGGCCAAGTTTATCCTTCAAGGCCAAGTTTGCTCCCTAAGTCAAAACTGTATTCTCTGTTTCATTTCCCATTCAAAATATACAAACCATGTCCCACACAATTCTGTGGAAGCTATGCATTGAGCTCAAAGAACAGCCTCAATGCAGTTCACACAGTAAATTGGCCATGTCACATATTCCACATATGAGTAATATGAATCTCTTCTGATTACCAAAATCTCAAATAGTAATTAAGGCTGATATAAGAATTTTTCCCTTGAATTTCATAACTAAAAGAAAAACAAACCTAGTCCAAAATCATTAAGGTTTAGTTCAAAGGAATCATAAACCAAATGTTTATAGCCAATTTCTCATTATTTTCCATCTCCAACAAGTGAAGTTTGACCGTGATGCCTAGGGAGATTCTAGATCCCCTTAGCAACTGCCACATCACTGCCTTCTGCCAAAGCAAACGTACTTTCTTCAGTTCCTTTGAGGTTGGACGAAATTACCCCAAATGTTTCAAATGCCCCGCTTATAACACTAAAACATCATTAAACACATGAACTTGAGAAAATACAAATATATCCCGGCACCTAAAGCTGTTATTAAAAGCAATAGTCTGCTCCCAGAACCCAGGACTGATTTCCATAAAATCCATTTCTAAGACACAAGCAGAGATGCAGAGGCATCTTAAAACAGAAAGCTGAGGAAGGCAGTATGAGGAAAAAGAGAAATCTGATACCAATGGGGTTTAGTTCTTTTGGAAATCTGACATCAATGGGGTTAATGATGCTACCACAATTTCCATATCTAGAAATTTCCACATCTAGAAAAAAAATCCACCTATACATACAGTGCCCCTGCTCAGCTGAGGGAATTTACCATGTTCTCTGCATGGAAATTTCAGAATTTGATGCAATGACAGGCAACGTTACTGTGGCATCACTCGAGGCTGATTTTCATGCCCATGTCACATATTAAATGTGTGCATTTTATTTTCAAGATCTGTGCTTTGAACTCCCTACGCTTCCATGGGCTGCTATGTCGCTCTCATTTTTTTCTGTCCTGTCCCTGGATTTTTTTTTTCTTCCACCTGTTATGCCCAGATTTCAAGATCCCCAAGGAAACCACACCAGGGAACCAGCCAGTCCGATGCAAAAGCAGAGGGTCTCCTATACAAGCTCGCTTGGTCCCCCCCTTGTCTCCATTACTGGGTGCAAGAGAGAGCCCCGAATCCCAAGAGAACAAAGAATCTATAGGGCTCGGGGTCGGGGGGTTGGGGCAGGGTGCAGCCAGGGTCTGGTTACACAAAGACAGGGGGGGTGGCCAGCATACTTTTGGCCTTGGGCTAGTTTCCCCCGCTTTTCCATTGGCCGAGATAAGGGCAGGCTGAGTAACTGATACACCCTGCGGCTCTTTCTTGAAAGAGGGGTTAAGGACACAGCCATTCGTCCTGCACTGTCCTTTCACCACCCAGATAATCATTCTGAATGGATGTTTGAATAAAGCTGCTGTTGGTGCATCCGAAGGCCCCGTACTTGGGACACTAGTGAGGAGAAATGCCTGTGTAATGCTTTCTTTAGAAAATGCTCTGTCTTGCCTAAGTGTTGAATTTTCTAGGCTTTGATAATCTGTGCTTCAGTAGCAGCAGAAACCTTTTATTCTGCTGCATGTTCTCCGAAGCAGTGGGGAACATCTGTGGTCTTTTATCTCTCTTTAGTTGCCTCCCTACTTTCAGCCAGGCTTAGCTTATTGTTTTAACATTTCTACCTCGATTCTTAAATTTGCTACTATATTCTGACACCTACTTTTGGCCAGATCTTTCCCTTTCCTTCTGCTCCATATGCATCATCTCTCCTTATCTTCCCCCAGCTTTCAGCGCAATTTCTTGAATTTAGATTAGAAAGCTAAATTCAAGAGTATGTTTCCTTTTTCAACTCTATCTTCTTTTCTGCATTATGAAACTGGGGACATTATCACTTTTCCCTTAATTTTCCCCATGTTCCTAAATCCCATCATTCTAAAAAGAGTATCAAAAAGAATGTTCTGGGCCACTTTCAGAGATTGGGGAGCTACGAATTACCTCTAGTTTTCTTTCCTCCTATTCATATGGAGATTACAGTGTAATGCAAATACATCTTTTGTGCTTCTAAGTTACAATTTATTTTCTTGATTATGGAACTTTCTTTACTCTTTTCTTAAAGGTGGGCTGAGGTTTAAAAGAAGAAAGTAGAGTAACAATGCTTTTATATAATCCGCAACCTTATTTTGACTTATTTAAAAGTTGCCCTCTATATAAACATTTATGTAAATTATCCTTGGTACTTAAAGGGGAGTTTTTTTTTTTTCGTGTTTTTTTTTTAAATATATTTTATTGATTTTTTACAGAGAGGAAGGGAGAGGGATAGAGAGTTGGAATCATCGATGAGAGAGAAACATCAATCAGCTGCCTCCTGCACACTCCCTACTGGGTATGTGCCCGCAACCAAGGTACATGCCCTTGACCAGAATCAAACCTGGGACCCTTGAGTCCGCAGGCTGACACTCTATCCGCTGAGCAAAACCAGCTAGGGCATGGGGAGTTTTGATATGCTATTAACACCTAGGTCAGAGTCCTAACCCCTGTGCGTACTGTGCACATGACCTTTGATAAATAACTTAATCTCTTTGAGACGTGGCTCCTGCAGCTGCAAAGTAAAAATATAATGAAAAAGAAAACAAAAATATTTGTCTTATCTCTCTCACAATATGAACTATGTTTAAAAAATTAAAGTGCTATGCCTATATAGTTTTGGTTGCTACTCTTTATTTCATATGTTTGGATTTCCATGTATTTAATATTTTATTTTATTTTTTAAAGTCTTTATTGCTGAAACTATTACATATGTCTCCTTTTCTCCCCATTGACCTCTCCCAGCCCACTACCTCCCCCCAGCCCATGCATTTAATTTTTTTAAAATTAGGATACAAATATCTGATTTCACCTTATTTACATATTAAGAATATTTATTTTGTATAACATAAATACTGTCAAAGAGATGTCACATAAATGTTTTTGAATTTTGCAATAACTCTGATAGGTAGATATTGTTAGCTTTGAAAACAGCTTTAAAAGAGGTAAGTCACTGGTTTATGGCCTTTACCTCACATGCAAACAACAAATGTCCAAAGGTTGATCTAGATGCACTTCTAATGCGTATTAAGTAAAATGTGCTTTTTTTCTCTTATAGACAAATTAGTATATTTCTAGTTCTTAATTAGATAACATGCTGGGCAGATAATCATCTAGGCAGCAATTAGGACTCACTGTATATCTTCCAGGTTAGGAGGAGGAAAAGCACTAAAAGGAGTAGCATTTTAAAAGCTTAAACACAAAAATCTATGAAAAAGAAAAACATCCTCTCCGAGGTAGAGTCCTTTAAAATGCAAAAAGAAATGTGACTTGAAAAATACAGGACTTGATCAAAGTAATAGGTTCTAGGAAGCTCTGGAGTAGCGTGGCTAATTCAGATATAGAGATGGAATTTCTGAAGGTTTCATTTCATTTTCTTTAAAAATAATTAATTTACATAAATTTAACTGACATTGATTTTAATGAAACACTTTTCTATCTAAGCTTTCAAAGAAAATAGCTGCTATTTATAACATTGCAAAAATATTAAGAAGTAATTTGGGTAGGCTTTCTCATTACAGATAAAAGCTACAAATAAAAGAGTGAAAATTAAAGTAATTATAGTTAAAAAGTAGCAAAGTAAATTTGTATTACTTGATCATTAATCTGCTTTTGAAAAAGTTTTTAAATGTTTATATTGTACATAAATTGTTATACATATTTAAATATACATATAAACATATATTTGTATATATAAAGTATACAATTATAAATATATATCAAATTTGTAGTGAATATATTATAGTGAGATTGGAAATGCAAAAATGACTTCCTATATCTTTCTTTACATACTCAAGATTTTCTATTTATCAACTTTCAACTAAGCAAAAATACCAAGGCAAAATCTAGTCAATTTGGATATACAGACTATGCCAGCTGTTGCTATATAGTTCTTCATGTTTATGAAGAAATTACATTATTAACCATATCTCAGAATTTAATAGTTTTTAACTAGATAATCTTTATGTCAAAAGAAAAGACTGAATTATAGCTGATTCCTGCTGTTTCCTGTTTTCATACAATTTCCTAAATTCTTTTCAAATCAATGCTTATAATTTAAGATGTAGCTAGAATTTTTATAAATCATTTAAATTAAATGTTGAAATAAATTTCTAAATATATTCAGTTATGTCCATATGCACTAGTAAATGTCCATCTTGATTTATCTATTAATTATTTTTTGTCATCAGTTATGTTTATTTTTAATCTAATGTTGATTATTTGAATACACTGATTTGACTATTTTCTAACAAAAATGTTTATTTTAAAATTAGCCTTAAGAATCCTATATAATAAAAGGCTAATATGCAAATCAACCAAATGGTAGAATGACCAGTTGTTATGATACGCACTGACCACCAGGGGGCAGACACTCAATGCAGGAGCTGCCCCCTGGTGGACAGTGCACTCCCACAGGGGCACACCATTTAGCCAGAAGCCAGATTCACAGCTGGCGAGCTCACTGGCGGTGGCGGGAGCCTCTTCCACCTCCACTGCAGCGGTAGGATGCCCCACTGATGGTTTAGGCCTGTTACCTGGGAGAGTGGGCCTAAACCATCAGTCAGACATCCTCTGAGGGCTCCTGGACTGCAAGAGGGCACAGGTTGGGCTGAGGGACCGCCCCCCTCCAGTGCACAAATCTTGTGCACTGGGCTTCTAGTTAGACAATAAAGAGACTTATCAGTTAGCTAATTATTTTAGTATTTTATACTTGTATCTAATATGAATGATATGTACTTATTAATCACTCATTTGACTTAAGACATGCCAGCATAGGTAAATCTAGTTAGTTGCTAAAGATCAAAATAACACTAAATCTCATTGTGGTATTTGTAAGGTTAAAGTGGGTAGTGCGCAGGCAGGCTATATTGCCGTCTCAGATGGTGATTAAAGAAAATTGAATTTTTTTTTTAAAAAAAGAGGATGGGAGATGGTGATATCCAAGGGGAAGGGCTACACAGAGTAAAGGGGGCCTTGGAGGCAGGTTCAGGGAGTTAGCCTGGATCTAGCTGCCCATTGCTCCCTAGGTTGCAAGTCTTCAGGGTCCCCTAGAGGATAGGGCATACATGCCTGTGGGGCAGGGGAGAGGAAAGGGAATGGCATGGGCATGCTCCTTGGAAGGAGAGCAAGGACTGGGTCCTTTCTCCTCAGCGTATTTATCTCTTTCTTGCAGGTGGAAATCCTAGGGGAGGGCTCAATAGGATAGTCATCAGCTTTCCAGGTGTGCTCTTTCAAGGTTGTGGCCCCCACTCATTGGGTGGCAGCCGGGCAGGGGGTCATTAGCCTATGTAGCTGGCCCTGAGGCAGCCACGGCATCACCTGTCTGGTTTTGCTGCTCTTCTGGGCCTGGAGCTGAAATGCACTGAGGCCTCGAGGTTATCTCTAGGGAGGAAAAGGTCAGGGGGTTAAAACTGCGTGACCAGCGATATGAAAGAGCAGGGGTCCAAACCGCATGACCAGTGAGACACTGGGGGAGGATAGACTGCCCTGGGGGCGAGGTTCTTGTTTTCCCAGCTTTGCCCCTAGCTAGGCATCCGGGGCTTTCGGTACCTGGCCCCCCCGTCCTTGGTCCGGGGTCTGACAGTTTTACTGCTGCTCATGCTCTTCTTACAACAGCAAATTCCGTTCTTGATACGTGTACACTTATGACTCTTCCTAGCTTGTTTATGCAGTCTGGTTCATGACCCTTGAGTGGTTCAAATTAGTGAAAAGTAATAGGAAAATCAAATTGTTACCTAGCCCATGGTGTGAGAGCAAGGCTGCAAAGCACTTCTGCCTGAGCAGTGAGTGTCATAATTGGTGGGAAAAGCAATTTAGTTTTATCAAAGCAACACTTGTCATATGACATTGTTTTCACTTAAATTTTATTATTTTAATTGCATTTGCTTTTACATTAAATTTGATATATTTCTCTTGTTGCATAAAAGATATTTGCAGGAAAAGGTTATATTTAGTTGTACTTGTAGATACTTATTTGGAGCATTAATTTGATTCACAGATCTCAAATAATTTATTTGGGAATACAATAACATCTGTTTTCTTACTTAGAACATGTAACAGTACTCCATTCACTAATGCCATTTAATTATGTGTTAGGAGACACTGGGACTTGCTTTTTTAATAAGTATTTAATATTTTATATCATTTATAAATAAATAATCATCATTGTTTCTCTAGTAAGATTGCATTAAAGAATATACTCCAAGGTGATGGAGATATTTACTTAATAAATATTTGAAAACAGAATTTAAAAACAAAACAAATGATTTGACCTTAGAGATTTACATAATACAACCTATAATCATTTTTAAAATACAAAATGAATACATTACATTTGGAAAAATTTCTTGAGGTATTTGTAAATTATCTAAAGTTATTTCAATTTAATGCCTGCCCTACAACGGATGATTTCCAAGTTACTTAACAGACTCCTGCTCACCTATGTATCCAATGCTTGGCAATCAATCTGATAATCATAAAAAAAATTTAAGTCCTCCTAATATGGTGTTAGAAAATCATTTTGAACCTATTCCATGCCATCTGGAAACCCTCATTGTAATATCAATTATCGTAAAGTTTAAACAACTTTGTCATTTTCACTTTGTCAGCCACCCTCAGAGGTCATTGCTCCTGAGCGTCACATCACTTCTGCATTTCAAAGCTCTCAGTTCACAGGCTGTTCTTAAATGCACAATAAACTCTTACTAAATATAATTTTATTGATCTGAATGTTTTTTATTTTATGTAAAGGTTTTTACAATCTCATCATATGATGGAAAAACCAGATGGGAAAAGAAACACCATGCAATCATTTAAACATACATTTTATATCCAGGGCACATTTGGGTTTACATTATGAACTAGAAACTATTTTACTTTTGATCACAAGTAGCAATGAAGAGGATAAATCATGCTAAGCAAAGTAAGTCAGATGGAAAAAGTCAAGAATCATATGATTCCACTCATATGTAGGATATAAAACTGAAAACAACAAATAAGACAAAAAAACCAAAAACTCATGGATACAGACAATAGTATGGTAGTTATCAGAGGGCAAGAGAGCTAGAGGGAAAGTAAGAAAGTATAAATGGGGTCAAATATATGGTGACAGAAGAATATTTGACTTCTGGAGGTAAACACACAATGCAATATACAAATGCTGTATAATAGAATTGTACGCTTGAAACCTATATAATTTTATTAACCAATGTCACCTCAATGGTCTGTTAGAATAATGTTAAAAAACTTAACACTATTGAGATCTATGGTTAAACGCTCAACATAAAGATATAAACAAATGTTTGCATTAATCTGTGAACAACATCTTTTTTTTCTTTTTTCCAATCCTCACTGAGGACATGTTTTTATGATTCTAAAGAGAGAAGAAAAGAGAGGGAGAGAGAGAGATAGAGAATCAACTATGTGAGAGGAAAACTTCAATTGGTTTCCTCCTGTGTGCCCCAAATAGGGATCAAACCCACCACCTGGGTATGTGCTCTGACCAGGAATCAGAACTGTGACCCTCTGGTGCATGGGACAATGCTCCAATCAACTGAGCCACACGAGCCAGGGCTGAACAACATATGTGATAGCAAGTGGAATATTATCCAACTTTGATTTTCTCTGACATTAGAAGTCTCTATGTATGATGCAGTTTTTTACATTTTATTTTTCAATTACAGTTACCTTCAGTATTATTTTGTATTCTTTTCAGGTGTACAGCATAGTGGTTACACAATCATAAACTTTACAAAGTGTTTACTTTGATATTTCCAGTACCCACCTGGCTGTATGATGTAAATTTGAAAGAAGAGCATATTCAGAGAAAGAGGAATTTCAAGGTAGAATATACAGTGAAACAAAAAGGCAGTTCGAAGTCAGATTAAAAGCATAATGTAATTTCTTTTTTAAAAAATATATTTTATTGATTTTTTACAGAGAGGAAGGGAGAAGGATAGAGAGTTAGAAACATTGATGAGAGAGAAACATCGATCAGCTGCCTCCTGCACACCACCTACTGGGAATGTGCCCGCAACCAGGGTACATGGCCTTGGCTGGAATCAAACCTGGGACCCTTCAGTCCGCAGGCCAACGCTCTATCCACTGAGCCAAACCGGTTAGGGCCATAATGTAATTTCTTTAAAAACAAAACAAAACATTGATTTCAGAGAGGAAGGGAGAGGGAGAGGGAGACAGAAATGATGAGAGAGAATCATTGAGCAGCTGCCTCCTGCATGCCCTTTTCTGGGGATTGAGCCTGCAACCCGGGCATGTGCCCTGACCGGGAATCGAACCATGACCTCCTGGTTCATAGTTTGACACTCAACCACTAACTCACACCGGCTGGGAAATGTAGTTTCTTTATTTTAAATGTTTATGCTGGTAGCATAAAAAGCTCTGAAAAGGTTATCTGGCTTTGTTGAACCTCATGCATATTGATCATATGGCTTCATGCATAATGATATGTAGAGAAATGGAAAGTTTATACTTGTGGTCCACTATGTTTTTCCTACTATAAAATTAAAATATGTCCTGTTATGCTAAGTTTAGTGTACTTTATTACTGGATGCTGGTTGCTATTTGGTACATAAAATATAATTAAGTAAATGCATATATTAGGCAATAATAAAATATCACTGTTCCCTTATTTAAAATGGCATATTCTCTACATTGAAGAGTAAAATTGATTTAATATTAAAGGATACAAATATAACTATAGAGATCAGTCATTAATGCTATTAGTGCCATGTGTAAAAGCAACTAATGATGTGTTAGAATAATGTTGAAAAATGATTAATTTGGGGTATTAAATGATCATCTTCAAAACAGAACTGCATTCCACTGAGATCAGAAGTGCCTCAGGCCTGCTTTGCATATTACTAAGTATGTGGGACTCTCTATTCCTTCATCCCACTCAAACTAGAGCAAAGCTACTTCATCTGTCTTCTTTATTTGTCGTCTTATTAAAATTCTGGTTTAGAAAGGATTTCAAGGTCCAAAATGTATGAAAACATTCTACTGCTATAGAATATTAAAAAGTCTTCTCTTTCCATTGATGTGTTTAATGGGAAGATATGTATTGCACATGATTACTGAGCATGATTATTTCCCAAATAATCTTATTTATAGGAGATTTATAGTTTTATAAGATTTTATTGTTGTTGATATGTGACATTAAAGCAATTGTTTCATGTGTTTATCATGTGTTGTGATCACATATTTTTTCAAACTTTAAAAGTAACATATAATTGCCATTGAAACCCATTTAACAAAATAAAATAGGGTTATGATTCTCTTGAAACAGGACTGTCAAATAAATGAGTCCTGTTAATATTTTCAAGTTACAAATATCTTTCTGTACTATAAATATATAAACAGCACCTTTCTCTTTATGTCAGAGTTTTAAAATTACAGATTTAAACTAATTAATCTAAAACTAGTATAATTAATGAGGTTTTAAAAATCAAGCTTCCTGCTTTCATTATCCATAAAAAAAACTGACATTAGTTTTATCTGTTTATATATGACTCTATCATAACTTATTAGAGTTGTACCACCCATATGGGATTTATTTTTATGTATGGTTAGAGATAGAAATCTGTATTTATTTTAATAGATTGCTAATTACCCTGTATATTAAATAATCTATTTTCCACTTATTTAAATGACCATTTTTATCATATACAAACACTAATGACTTAAAAAGGGCTACCAAGTATTGGAAAGAATTGTATTCCATAAACTTAGGTGTGGACATTGATGATAAATTTCTATTCTAAAATTAATGCCAGATGGAGTCATAAGCATTTTAATTATCAGAAAACCTGATCTGGATGAAGCCAACCATGGTGTGTATATAAAGAGAGAATTGCAATCATGGAATACCAATGAACAAGGATATTTGAGATTAGAAAAGAGGTGAAAGAAATATAGGAGAAAATTCCCAAAAGCCAAAAACTGTGCACTCTGGACAGTAGAAATACCAGCATCAGGTAACATGCTTTAAACCAACGGTTCTCAATCTATGGATCACGACCCCTTTGGCGGTCGAATGACCCTTTCACAGGGGTCGCCTAAAACCATCCTGCATATCAGATATTTACATTGTGATTCATCACAGTAGCAACATTACAGTTATGAAGTAGCTACGAAAATAATTTTATGGTTGGGTCACAACATGAGGAACTGTATTTAAAGGGCCAGAAGGTTGAGAACCACTGCTTTAAACAATTCAAACATGAGAAATATATGTGTCCTTTGTCTTGAGTAACAAGGATTTAGGTAATCTTGTCTAGAGTAATTTCAGAAAAGTAATGGACCAAAACACCGAGATTTCAAATGTTACTTTTGAAATATTACAAAACATTGGGATCTAAAAAAAATGGGCAATTGATATCCTATATAATAAAAGAGAACCATGTAAATTGACCGCCCCTCTGCTATGCTCACCAGCCAATCAGGAGTGAGTATGCAAATTAACCCGACAAAGATGGCAGGATAATTTGCATACATAGGCGCTGGACAGATAGCAAAGTGGGAGACCTGGCAGCTTGGGAACCCTTGGCTCCCTCAGTCGCTCCCCGCAAGCTGCCAGGTGGAGAGCAGGGTGGGAGAGCTGGCAGAGCGTGGAGCTGCTTGGAGAACTTGGCTCCCCAAGCTGCCAGACAGAGAGCAGAGAAGGAGAGCTGGCGATTTGGAGGACTTGGCAGAGTGGGAGGCCATGGAATGGAGACAGAGCCAGAAGGGAAAACCAAGAGCACGGGGTGAACCAGGAATTCTGGGAATAGTAGTTCAGGTGGCAGCCCCAGGACCGGAAGTGGAAGCCCAGAGCATGGGGAGCACCAGGAATGCTGGGAATCATAGTTCTGATGACAGATGAATCTCTTAGATGCTAGAGCAAAGTGAACCTGGAGCAAGTTACTCTTGTGGTGGAGGATGGAGGGAAAGCAAAGGAGAGAGACATAAGTAAAACCAGAGTGTCTAGGAAAAATTAAAGGGAAGATATTCTAAAACTTCCAGGAAATCTCCACCAATGACGCAAAGAAAAAAAAATGCCTCTGTTATTCTGTGAGCAACAAACCAAACTGAATTGGGGTCTCAGACAATTCACTCATATGATTGCAAAGATAGACAGAAACTCCCAGATTGCAGAGGGCTCTCCTGAGGGCTCCCAGATTGGAGAGGGTGCAGGTCGGGCTGAGAGACCCCCACACCCCCCAGTGCACAAATGTCGTGCACCGGGCATCTAGTATATATATTAAATTCATATACAAAATAAGTGTTAAAATGGCATTTAATTAGTTTCCCACAAGTAAATGAAATAGAACCAAGTAATATCATAAAAACTAGAACAGCTCTTTGTTTTTATTTTAAACAACTTTAAGTGGTTGACAAGGGAATATATTCCTAGAAGTAGGATCCCTGGGTCAAATGGCAGTTCCATATTTAATTTTTTGAAGAAACGCCATACCTTTTTTTCCCCCTCAATGGCTGCACCAGTCTGCATTCCCATCAGCAGTGTAGTAGAGTTCCCTTTTCTCCACATCCTCACCAGTTAGTTCTAATATACAAAAAAATACATCAGGATCACCTGGCATTTTTCCTGGGAACGTAAGTCTGGTTCAATATATTTTTTTAAACAAACAAGTGCCAGTGAGGATGTGGAGAAAAGGAATCTGGAAAAAAAGAGGAGGGACAACTGTAATACTTTCAACAATAAAGATAATTTTTTAAAATAATAATAAATTTAAAAATAAAATACAGTGAGAAAAAACATGTATGTGTGTAACTGGCATGGCCAGTGTTGTTCAGTGGTTGAGCATCAACCTGTGAACCAGGAGATCATGGTTCAATTCCTGGTCAGGGCACATGCCCAGGTTTTGGAATCAATCTCCAGTAAGAGGTGTGCAGGAGGCAGTTGACCAATTATTGATGTTTCTATCTCTCTCTCCCTTTTCTTTTCTCTCTGAAATCAATAAAAATATATAAAAAATATATGCTTAACTATATTTACCCCTGTGGAGATTCTCAAAGAAGCCTTTAATTTCAGATAAATTAAGATCTATGAGTGTGTAATAATAAAGCTCCATGTTGATAGCATGTTTACTTTGGAATTCCATAAAGACATACCACATGAGAAGGCAAGATTCTTTGAAAAAGACAGTAATGCTGGAAAAAAATAAAAGGCAGGAAAAGTGGAAGACCAAGTCTGAAATGAATTGAATCCATAAAAGAAACCAGAGGCTGGAATCTATAGGAACTGAGCAGGGCTGTGGAGGTCAGGACTGTGGACATCGCAGGGTCTCCAGGAGTCAAAGCCAGCTCAAAGACACGTTCACAGGAATGTACCAAACAACCAGTATATATCACACACTTAATAAGTTTTATTGTTATTGAGCTTGCCCTTAAAAATGAATAGCATTCTCACGTTAGAGACAGGGATGGAGAGAAGAAGTAACGGTAGAAGGGGTAAAGTAATCCCAGGTCAGAACAAAAAGCTCAGAGAGACAAATGAAGCTTGAAAACGCAAAGTGAGCCTAGAGAATACCTTAGATTTATCTAAATACTTTTATGCCTATCTCAGTATGTCATCTATTCAGTGAGGGTGCATTGTCTATTTAAAATATAATTTATATTAAATTATCTAAACTGCAACTGCATTAGTTATACCCAGTGGGAACAAAGTCAAGTCATATCTCTGACTCTTTTTAAAAATATATATGTATATGTATATTATTGATTTTTTACAGAGAGGAAGGGAGAGGAATAGAGAGAAACATTGATGAGAGAAAAAAAACAAAAAACATCGATCAGCTGCCTCCTGCACACCCCCTACTGGGGATGTGCCTGCAACCAAGGCACATGCCCTTGACCGGAATCAAACCTGGGACCCTTGAGTCTGCAGGCCGACACTATTTCCACTGATCCAAACCAGTTTGGGCTCTATGACTCTTAATGGACTAAGTCATGAAAGACAGTGATATGCCTATTTTGGTAAGGCAAATTTCCCTGCTGGTTTGCCTAGCTTTAGTATTTTGTCTTTGATCTGAGGCCTAAGATATTACTTATTATACCCATGCTTGGAATGTTTTTAATACCGTTGGGGTTTCTCTTTCTTTCAGATTTCAGACTGGGCCTAACTTGTTCAACCCACAGAACTCTGCATCATCTCATCCAGTTGGCTTTTCTATATTTAACACAACACAATGCAATTATTTTATTATTATAAGTGTCACACTCATTTTTTAAATATATTTTTATTGATTTCAGAGAGGAAGGGAGAGGGAGAGAGCGATAGAAATATCAATATTGAGAGTATATCTTTGATTAGCTGCCTCTTGCACATCCCCTACTGGAGATCAAGCTTGAAACCCAGGCATGTGCCCCAACTGGGAATCTAACTATGACCAACTGATTCATAGGTTGATGCTCAACCACTTAGCTACACTGGCTGAGTACCCTCATTTTTAGGAAAGTTATTTTCTATTTGAAATAGGGGATGATAATTTGGGGTGATCTCATTTAATTATTCAATGGCTGGTTTTAATTATATCATACTAGAGGCCCAGCACATGAAATTCATGCATGGGTAAGGTCCCTAGGCCTGACCTGTGATCAAGGCCATCTTCCCTGGTGCCGGCAGCTGGCCCCACCCACCCACCCTCCCACCCCTCCACTGCCACCCACCCTTGGTTCCCCATTTGCCATCAGATGATCAAAGCCTGCCAGCTAGAGGGAAGAACCAAGAAGTGGTCAGTGAGCCTCATAGCGACTGGTCGAATGGTACTTCTCTTCATTCTGCCATTCAGTCGATTTGCATATTTACTCTTTTATTTAGATGTGCTCCAATCCTTCCACTTCCTTAGGTTTCTATTATCTTGGCTTCCTGAGCATTCCCATCTCTATGAAGGTTTGAGAAGAGCTCTCCTTGTATCCAGCCACGGGGAGTGCCTGCTATAGCTGAGGCTGCGGGTGAGGAAGGGACAGTCTGGTGCTTGGCTGTTGGTGGTCAGTTTGTCTCTGCCTGGATGTGCCACAGGACCCCAAAGGGTGATTTTTCTGAGCTTTCATTTGTGCGTCCACACTGTGCATACCTCCTCTGAGACGTGGAGTCCAAGGGGTGTGGATTCCTCATGTGTGAGTGAGGCTTTACACTTTGAAGTGCTAACCTGAAGTAGTGATCTAATTTTGTGGTTTCAGGAGCCTTTGGCAGGTTGGGCTGGAGCGGTGGTGGGGTGGGGTAGCATTTCCTAATTCTATAGAGGCCCAGTGCATGGGTGGGGCCGGCCGGTCTGCTCTGATGGGGACCCCTGATCAGGGTGGGTGTCTCTGCTTGGGAGTGAGGCCGGCTGGAGCGAGGGGCCATGGGTGGTTTGCCAGCTGGTCCTGCTCCTGATTGGGGTGGGGGGGTCCCTGCTGGGGGGTGGGGCCAGCCGGGGCAAGGGGCCACAGTTGTTCTGGTCATTCTGGTCATTCTGATCATTCTGCCATTTCAGTCACTGGGCTTTTATTATATAGGATATATACTTGGCATTTTTCCAAGTTTTCAACAACAGAAAAGCATATTGGTTTACTAAAATATCATATTTGTTCTATATTTTCTATCATTATATAAGCAAAATAAATTTGTACTTATTGCAGAACAAATACAAATAAATTGATTTAGGAGAAAATTAGAGTGTTTTAAAAATGTATATTAAAGTCTTCCTTTTATAGATCATTTTTAAAAAAATATGTACATTTATGTTTTAAATTGGGCCTTTGGTACTTTTTTCCTTTTTTTGCCTTATGTTTTTCAAGCTATTGTCCGTGCGAGGTGTTAATTTCTTAGCTACACTGAAAAGTATGTCTTTATTTTTCTATAAATATTTTATAAATGAATGAACACTGAATCATAGAATTTTCTTACACTTAATTCTGGAAGGCATGCCGTATATATATTTAAATCAGTTACACCAAAACACATTAAAGTGAAATTAGGGTTTGCTGCTTTCTGTGATATAAGATTAAATATATTGATATTTTGAATCCATATGTTATTATTTCTTCTCTAGTACTTGTAAATTATTCTAGTTTTATTTTAAGCCTTAAGTTTAGAATGCATTTTCTTAAAATATAAAATTTTAGATATTATACTATGATTTACATTTGAAGGTCATTAAAATAGTAACGTGTTGGCAGGAAAAGGAAGAGCAATAAGTGTCACAAATTCTTTGATACATGGACTTGTAATAGTTAACACCATGGATCTAATCTCTCCACACTCCGTTTCCCCCACAATGTTGCTAAGTAACGTTTCTTAATCACAGATCAGATGGTAGCACTCCTTCCTATCTAGTATTAAATTGATAGTTTAGAGCTTGGTAATATATATATTTTTTATTTTTATCATCTTATTGAATTTATTGGAGTAACACGGGTTAACAAAATTATACGGGTTTCAGGTGCACAATTCTACAACACATCATCTGTATACTGTATCATGTGATCACCACCCCATCAAGTCTCAGTTCATCACCATTTATCTCCCCTAAATCACCACAATGTCTGTGTCCATGAGTTCTCTCTCTCTCTCTCTCTCTCTCTCTCTCTCTCTCTCTCTCTCTCTCTCTTTTTTTCTCTCTCTCTCTCTTTCTTTCTCAATCCCTCACAGCTCCATCCAGATCCTCCCCATCCCCTACTGTGCCCCACAACAGCTGTCAGCCTGCCCTCAATCTAGGAGTCTGTCTCTATTTTGCTTATTAGTTCATTTTGTTCATGAGATTCCACATATGAGTGAAATCACATAGTATTTGTCTTTCTCTAACTGACTCAATATTTTGAATCATAAAACATTAGAGAGTTTCTAAAATCAATCCTTAGTTGGTATAATATTATTAATTTGATCTGTTAACCCTGAAAATCCTCAATGGAAAAAAAATTCTATTTCTGTCTCCATAGCCTGTAGATAATCAGTGGCATAATTCTATTTGGTTAATAAGTAATTACTGATTATCTACTTTGTCAGGAATATGTGAGGCACTGAATATTAATATGCAGATAGGGCCCAGCTTTGTAACAAAGGTCCTTTCCACCCACAGCGAAGGCGTCATACAGTGTGAGAATTCCTGTGGTAGACCATTGCCTAAGCCAGTGGCTCTCAACCTCCCTAATGCCGCGACCCTTTAACACAGTTCCTCATGTTGTGGTGACCCCCAATTTCATTGTTACAAATTGAACATAATTAAAGCATAGTGATTAATCACAAAAACAATATGCAATTATATATGTGTTTTCCAATGGTCTTAGACGACCCCTGTGAAAGGGTCATTAGACCCCCAAAGGAGTCGCGACCCACAGGTTGAGAACTGCTGGCCTAGGCAGAGAGCACACTTACTCTGCCTTGGATAAAGGGATTCTCAGAGAAAGAATGTTAGTGTATATGAGGTGCACGGGGCTGGAAAGAGCATTCCAGAGCAGGGAAACTGCATCTGTCAATTCGTGGGGGCACGACAGGGTCCAGGCACCACATGGTGTGCAGTTTGCTGCGATGAGAAAATAGAGCTCATTTCAGTGCTGTTGGAGGTGACAGGGAAGAAGGAAGTTGGGATAGGACAATGGAGAGTCCCTCTCACCACTGTAAGGTTATTGAGGCTCTTTCTTTTTCTCTAGCTTCAGAAGAATATTACAATTTTCTTTTTAATGTTAAAAAAAAATAGTGTAAGAAAGGTGCCTGGCCTTAATTCTTGTCAAGGGGATATTACTGGCGACATATCTGAAGTGATCTAATTTGCATTAGCTAATTCTCTTTAGTTTGGAAAGTAAACTATACAAACATCATAATTGCTCTTTGTAGGAAAATCCTGAGAGCTTTATATATTCTTTGCATTCTCCTCTTCTCCAAGGATCTGACCTACATCTCTGACATCAGTACTGAGTGTTGCTCTCAGATGCCCCCAAATCTGTTGTCTGATCCACGTGTAACACCTGGATCAGATTTTTCCCCTTCAACTTCAACATATCATTGGGATCTTCAAATCCTCTCATAAACCTGACATTAGGACAATATGGAACAAACATCCTCTAAGAAATGTAATTAATGCATCAGATCCATAAGGTTGATGTGGCATTTACTTTCCATAGGAACAGGGGTGTAAAATGAAATCTTCTATTTTTTGAATGCTCAGTAGCAATAATTCATATTCAATAAAGGTTTGGGGATGCTTATGCCAGGAGTTAAAAATCATGGCATATTTCCTTTCTTACCACTGTGTGAGAAAAATGGATATTTAAGAAAGTTATGTAACATGAGTGGAAGAGGAACATATATTAACAAGAGAGGAGGTTTAACATATATTTCAAATATAACTCAGAGGGACCTTAGTAAGAACTGTAGATAATCGCACCTGGCAAGCAGCAATTGGAAAGCTGCTTTGTTTTCGGTGAAGTGTTCTGGCCAGTTCTCAAACTAAAGAGTCCAAAATACCTTTGTCTACAAATTGTTAGAGCAGCCACATAATAGAGAATCATTTCCAGTTATTCATGGCCTCCTGATGAGAGTGGGAGGTAGGCCTGCCTGGCCACGGGTAACCTCTCCCAGGAGGCATTTGAAAGGATGCTCTTTGTTATCATTTTGTGATTTCAAATTCACCAGTTATAATTACAAAGAAGACACTACCGTTTTAAGGCATGGTGATCCTTATAGGACAGGGGAGAAGCCAAAATTAAAATTAAATTATACCTGTTTGAAGAAAAGGGATGGGACTGTATTCTTTTTACATCCTACATCTATAATTTAGCATGACAGTTTAGATACGCCTGGGAATGGATTTCGTATTCTCAGTTACCTTGTGGGTGTAATTGCATGGTTAAGACTCACTCAAAATTTACAACTATAATGTCTGTCTTGCAATACTTTGATTTTAATTCTACTATAATAATAAGTAATCTTTATAGGTGGAATTCTTAACTGAGGAATGTGGGAGAATACCCCTGGGACCAGGAAAATGGGAGCAATATTCTGGACTATTATTAATCGCAGTAAAAGGTGAACAATCTTAATATTTGTATTAGTGTAATAGAATTACTGAAGGAAATAATCTTTGCAAGTGGTGGGCACAGCCTCATATAATTATATAAGCCTGCATTGTAGAAATATTCCAACAGAGTTTCACCACTAATTTTCTGAGAGTTTCTAATGCTAAATGGACTCAGTTGATTTATTCAATAAGAATATGTCCTAGGTTCATTAGTTTTAAATTAATGTCTGTAAGGTCACATGTTCTAAACCCTGAATATGTGATTTACTTGAATTAACAAAAACAAAGCCTTGTTGTCAGGAATCAGTAACCACAAAATGAGATCATATTTAATTTTATATCCACAATGTTAGATTATGAGCCTCTAGGCCTACCTACCAGATATTAGTCCCCTAGGGAAAGAATCATTTCTCCAGTTGTTCTGGGGTTTTCTCAAGGTGCAGTGCTCTGAGTAGATTCTTTTATTCCAGTCTTCTTTGCTGTTTGCACAAATCCTGACCCTCATGGCACCGTCACTGCCCTGGGCAGTACTGACCTCAGCTGACCAGCACTATCCCAGCTCCCTCTTGTGCCTCAGGACTCAAAGTTGATGTCTGAGCTTCTGCTGTCATTGCCACTACCACTCTGAAAACCAGAGGCTGACTGTGCTGTTGTTTGTACCTAGTCCACCTCCACATCTATATCATAACAGCTTACTATTTCTTTCTAAAACTCCAGACACCCTCTAGGTATTCATGCCTCAGAGCTTAGGTTAATACATTCAAACCCCAGAGGCAGGTTGCAAACCCTCCATCATATCAGTCTCATTCTCCCCAGAATTCACTAGTTCAACAATATGTTTGACTGTGAATGTATTGAGCCCCTTAACAAGGCGAGAGAATCTGCCTTATGCATTAGTAGTCAATCTTCATCCTCTGGCTCAAAGGAGATTCTTATAATATAAATACATACATACATACATACATACATAAATAGATAAATAGATGCTATGAGCTTTAGCATTTGCTTGTTTGTTTTTGTGGACATATGTTTTCATTTCTCATGAGTAAATACTAGGTAGGAAAACCAAGTAACTTTATTCCTAGATATTTACCCTAGAGAAATGAAAACATGTTTGCAGACATGGAATTTGTATTCATCATAGTTAAAACAAAAATAAAAACAACAAAAGCACACCTAGACACAACACAAATTTTCCTTGACAAGAGAATGTATTTTTAAAAATGTGGTACATTCATATAGTAGAAATCAATTCAGAAGTAAAAATGAACAAACTTTTGGCATTGCAACAATATGGGTAATGTCTCCAGCATTATGTTGAGTAAAGGAAGCTAGACAGAAAAAAAAGTGCACTATATGGTTCTATTTAAATGAAATTCTTGAACAGGCAAAACAAAATTAGGGTAATATAAATCAAATTAATGATAGCTTGGGGTGGGCGAGTGGAGGTGAGAGCATCAATTGCAAAGATAAAAATGTTTATATTGTGATTGGCATGGGATCACTTAAATCTGGGAATTTTTATGTAGGTAAATTATTTCTTATTAAAGTTGGGTTTCTTCAGACCTAGGGAATAGTCTTCCCAAGGTTCCAGCCACACAGTTCTTATCTTACCATTCCTATCTTTAATAGCACTTTGCTGAAAACATTTTCACATGCATACTGTCAACTGATTTTTTAGCTACTCCTCTATATCTAGCTCCTATCTATTAAATAGGGCACGGAGGACTACCCCATTTTCCATTGCTTTTGAAACACTGTTGACTTGCCTGGACTTGGCTTCTCTTCCCAGTTCAAAGCCATTGTACCTTCTAATGCAATATATAACTCACCTATTTTTACGTACAGAGAACAGAACTCAAAAAAGTTCCTTTGTGGTAACCAACATAAAAAGAAAAAAAAAAAAACACTTTACCTTCTTTACTCTTTTAAGTGCATTTATAATAATAATTTATGTTTGACTTGTGTTAACTTATAATTTTGAAGTTTGACTTGAGTTAGGTGATATATCCTTGATTTATGCATCTTGCTTCTATATCAAAATAATTTATGATGTTTGTTAATTATATCCCTTCATCTTCCTACCATATGGTCATTTTCCTACAGAGTAAACTTTTATAAAGCTGCTTCCAAAAATACATGTTTTATGTTTTAAAATGTTTCACAAAGTCATCTTTTTTTTCTTTTCACTTGATATTTTTAGCCTTATGTCAATGATGCCACTTTTGCATTGAAAAAAGCTTTCCCATTAGGGACGGTAGTAACTTAAAAAATGTCCTTAAAATAACACTACAGAAGCATTATTTATTTTCTCTTTTGGCAAAGAAAATATACGGTAACAACTTTACAAACTTGTTCAATAAAGTCAGCGAAGAGCCAATTACAACATATGCAGTATACCCAAGGGCGACATGTTGGCTTGAATTCTTAACTAATTATGTGTTCCAGCAAAGAAAACCTTGAAAGTGGCCTCAAAAGGAAGTACTCCATAAAACTTGCATTTACCTCATCAAATCTATCAAATTTTCCAATGTCATTGAAACTATCACTGCTCCCATTGTCACTAGGTTTAGTCTTTAACAAATACACTGAATTTATAACCACTAAGCAAAATGAGATTAATATTTCAAGTAACCTATTAGAAAATATAAGCACAGGTGCACAATCACACAAAATATGTTGTGTTTTAATTTAGGCTGTTTGTTTTGTGTGTGTTTTTGTTTGTTTGTTTGTTTTTGGTTTATATAGCTTACATGTCTAAAATATTATACCAGGTAAACATTTAGTGTATGTAGGCACACAATGTGTGTTTTCTAATCTTTGGAAGAATTATTCTAATAACCTATGTTTATGTGTTTATTCTATTTCCTAGTTGTCAGTGATTCTATAGTCAAATTTACTTTAAGCACTTTTTTTCTTTTAGGTTTTAGATACTTTGTGTCATCTTTACTGAATTAATGCAGAATCTAACATTTGCATGGCCTTTAGTGATCCAGAAACTTAGATTTATTTCTATGTTGTTAAAATCACAAACTACATAGCTAAGGGAAAAGGTATCTAGCTGTTATATTAAGAACTTGTACCTATGATTGAGAAGACCTATCCTGTTCATATGGTATAAAATGAAATTGGGTTCAAGTTCTACTTTCATCGTTTACTAAAAAATTGTTTTGAATAAGTCACTTTTGTTTGAATTTCCTTATTTTTATAAGTTTCAGAGAAGGAGCAGGAACTTCAATTTAAAAAGGGAAAGGTGGATTGCCCATTTCTTAATTGGATTGTTTGTGCTTTTGGCGTTGAGTTTTGTAAGTTCCTGGAAAGACTCTTCTCTAAAGAGGGCATACAGATGGCAAATAGACATATGAAAAAATGCTCAACATCACTAATCATCAGAGAAATGCAAATTACAACCACAATTAGATATCACCTCACACCTGTCATAATGGATAGCATCACCAAATCAACAAGCAACAAGTGTTAGCAAAGATGTGAAGAAAGGGAACCCTTGTGCACTCTTGGTGGAAATGCAGACTGTGGAAAGCTTGGAGGTACCTCAAAAATTAAATATGGAATTGCTTTATTACTCAGCAATTCCACTTCTGGGAATATACCCAAAGAAACCCAAAATACTGATTCTAAAGAATCTATGCACCTCTATGTTCATTTCAGCATTATTTACAATAGACAAGATTTGGAAGAAACCCAAGTGTCCATCAGTAGATGAGCGGGGAGAAAAAGAAAACTATGGTACATTTGTATAATGGAATACCACTCAGCTGTAAAAAATGAGATCTTAACTTTTGTGACAGCATGGATGGACCTGGAGAGTATTATGCTAAGTGAAATAAGTCAGTCAGAGAGAGACAAGTATCATATGATTTCCTTTATATGTGGAATCTAATGAACAAAATAAACTAACAAAATGGAGACAGATTCATTGATACAAAGAACAGACTGACAGTTGTCAGAGGGGTGAGGGTTGGGGGCTGGGCTGAGGGTTAACAACAGCAACAACAAGCCAGTAGATTTAAGCAACTTTCAAAATTAATGTCATGTATTATCTGTATCATTTTCTGAAAATGAGAAGTTGATAAATAGAAGCCTAAGAAGTTTAAAAGAAGAATTTTAATAAGATTTTAACAATGATAAGGCATCACTTTTAGAAATGTCAGTATTAAATTATCTTAAAATTATCTCACATTATGTATCCTTACTAATAAAAGGCTAAGTAGTCATCACGCCCTCACACGTGATGCCCTCACACAGTCACAAGATGGCTACATTCCCAGCAGAGGTGGGCTTCCCATGTACCCACTCGCGGGCGCCATGGAGGCGGGATCCCTGGCTCTGGCCCACCTCTTTGGGGCAATCCATCACTGAGCCCCAGATGGGTGGGCAGGGCCTACCTTTTAGGGTGATTGATTGCAGGGCTCCTGCACTGTGAGAGGGCACAGGCCAGACTGGGGGACACCCCTCCAAGTGCTCAAATTTCATGTACCAGGCCTTTAGTATATATATAAAAGCCTAAGCAACTGTTTGACCAATAGCTATGGTATGCACTGACCACCAGGGGGCAGATGGTCCAACTGGTAGGTTAGCATGCTGTTGGGGTCCAGCCAATCGGGACTGAGCGAGACGGTCTGGCCACACCCTGGAGCATTCCTGCTGTCCCTCCCCAGGCCTGGTCGTGCACCGGTGGGGTCCCTCGGCCTGGCCTGTGACCTCTTGCAATCTGATATCCCTCAAGGGATATCCACAGGCCAGGCCAAGGGATCCCACTGGAGCACAAATCGGTGCACCGGTCTTCTAGTATTGTATAATTGGCTATCATTGAAAGAGGTATTGTGATTTACTAATTAGTTTTGATGTATTTGTCAATATAAAGATAAAATAATTTTTTTCAAGTCCTAACAAAAAACACTCAATAAGCAAAATATTAGGCTAAAAAATGGCAATCAGATGTGGAATTAACTGAAGTAGCTTTGTTCCCCAGGGATATTTAATGAATTAACCTCTGTACAAATCCTGTAGTCATAGTATTTATAAAGGTTAACCAAAATATTGTCCTATAAATGCAAATATTACTTATTTTGGGTTTTTAAACATAGGTAACATGAATTGGCCATAACCTGGAACTCAAAAATATTTGTGACAAGAGAAAAGGTTCTTAATGAGGCTACTTAACTTGAAAAATAAATATCCTGAAAGTTTAAATAAGCTTTCTCCCATGTATTTCTTGAGTCATATTTAGATAAAAAGAGATACTGATGTATCTTTATCAAGACAAAATTATATTAAATAGTATTCTCTAAAGTAGGTACTCTTATTTTTAACTGGGAACTTTAAGTTAAATGTTGACTAATACTTTAGGTAAAACTATTATCCCACCCAAAAATAACATTTAAAAAGCATATGTTCCTTCCCTCAAAATTGAATCTATGATTTTGAATTCCTAATGTGATCAGAAAGAATTTTAAATAAATACTATACAGAGCAATGACTTCTCAGAAACAGCCCTCAGCAACCACTAGCATTTACTGAATGCCATGTTCCTGGAACTGTGTTGTGTACTTAATATATCTTATCTCATTTAATTCTCTGCGGGGCAAGAAGGTAACTCGATTATGGTTATTTTCCAGATGAGAAATCTGTGACTCAGAAAGTTTAATGAAGTTGCCCAAGACTGCAGAGATAGTGAGTAGAAAAATCAAGAAATAATCTATCTTTATTTGGGTACAACACAAATGCTCTTTCTACTATTACCAAGCTGTTGAGCTCAACAAAATTGGTAGTCGCTCAGCTGGAAATTGAGTACTGAGCAATGTGAATAAAATAAGCAAAGTTCTTGTAACACAGTACACAGTGGCAACTTCTAGTCATTTCTAGAATGAGTGATAAGAAAAGGAATATAGATCTACAGTGGGGCCTTGACTTACGAGTTTAATTCGTTCCATGATGGAGCTCGTAACTCAAATTACTCGTATGTCAAATCAAAAAGTGAAAGAATGAGACACGTGATGCTGGGCTGATGTTGTGGCGTTCACTGTGACATTCGCTGCACCAACTAACGGTGGGGTATCTGAAGCTGGCTTGTAACCCGAATTTTAGCTCTCAACTCAAAGCAAAAAATCGGCCAAGAGACAGCTCATATCTTGAAAAACTCGTTAGTGGGACACTCGTAAGTCAAAGCCCCACTGTAGTGATAATTGTCTTAGCGTGTATTATACAGAATGATACGATAACCATTATACACACACAGAGAAAAAAGAACAGTGTGATTCCTTTCTAATATCTTCCAAATAAGTTTGAGAGATAACAGTTTAGACAAATATAGGGTGGGCAAAAGTAGGTTTATAGTTGTGAGTATATGAAACAGTTCATTTTTCTATTATTTATTAATTACTGCATTATTTTCCATAGGAACAACTGTAAACCTACTTTTTCCCAGCCCTGTATATATTTAAATAACAGGATATTAATATAAAATTATTTATTGTAAACACCCTGACAAGAGAATCTAGTATGAAACATAACTCCAAGTGTTTTTGGCCAAACATCCTTTTTATTTATTTTTAAATTGGCCTTTTCAGGATACGTATCTTGAGAATACATTTCATATATTCTGTGGTATTGTGCTAAATATAAATATCCATTCTAGAAGAACAAAAATACTAAAGCTATAGTCACAAGATAACTATATTTTTATTATTTTGCACTATATAACTAAAAGAATAATAAAACCAAAAATATACAACATATAGGAAATTTGGCTTGATTTATTTCTGCAAACTCATTTGAAATATAATCAATTCAGTCTTAATCTAATTACCCTGAGCAGATCCAAACATCCTCAATTCTTTTTATTTTTTTAAATCTCAATTCACCCAACAACTTAAATACTCTTCACTGAAAACAATCTACAGATTTTGTCTAGCTGGGACTTGAGAGGTATCAGGTCAAGGCTGATGGGAATTTGAAGGACAGAAGAAGGGATCAAAGCATAAATATAGCCACATCCAAGTGGAAATAAGTTCCTTAAGATAAGGGAAGCAGTCCAGCTAGCACGGCTCAGTGGTTGTGGTAGACCTATGAACCAGGAGGTCATAGTTCCATTCCCTGTCAGGGCACATGCCCGGGTTGTGGGCTCCATCCCCAGTGCTGGAGGCAATCAATCAATTTTTCTCTCTCATCATTTCTATCTCTCTCTATCCCTCTCTCTTCCTCTATGAAATTTATAAATTTATACTTTAAAAAAGATAAGGGAAACAAGCAAGTGAGGAACAATAAGGAGGGGGAAAAGAAGTGGGGGGGGGTGAGGGGTAATGGGATAAGGACACCTAGGTAATACCTTAATCAATAAAGAAATTTAAAGAAAAAGATTATAGACACCTAACAGTAAAAAAGAAGAAGAAGAAGAAGAAGAAGAAGAAGAAGAAGAAGAAGAAGAAGAAGAAGAAGAAGAAGAAGAAGAAGAAGAAGAAGAAATCACAGATTAATATACAACTAAGCAAACAAGAAATGAACGAAAGAACCCAGCCTAAATAAAGGTTATTTGAGGTCAGGACCTAGGTATAAGGCACTAGAAGAAACTTAAAACCAATGCAATATCTTTCTGAGAGTGGTGGTTGTAATTTCTTTCTGTCCAGAATCAGTTCCTTTAAAGTGTTACTCAAATGGAGAAGACTAAGCTTTTTCTGTTAATTCCTGAAATTTGTTTCCAATTTATTTAATATTTTCCTAGTTCTAAAAAGAACCACTGTCAAATTTACATGAAAGGAAATTTCATTGTATGAATACTTCTCAATATTATATAATCATAAGTTGGGAAAATTAATATACTAGGCTATAGGCCTGGTGCATGAAATTCATGCACGGGTAGGGTCCCCATTATTCTAATGACTTTTTGCTTAAGATCATGGCAAAAGATATACTAACTAATACAGACAGACACTGAAAAAAATGTGAAGAACTTATGAGCAAACATCATTTATCACTTGCAGGTTGTATTTGAAGGATTTTCACTATTTAACATTGGAATTCTTCTTATATTAATTTAAATGCATTTGATTGTGTTCTTTATACAGTGCTCTGTTTTTCTTCACATTTGTGTAGACTCTCATTTGACAACAATAAGAATACTTTTTGTGTGTTTTGAGAATAAATAACAAGTATTGAAACTGAGGGAAGTTTGAGACTTAAAAAACAGAAAAACCATTCATAACATAAGATATAAAATTAGATATATGTAGGTATATTGACTTCAAACATGCCCTTTGAAGACTAGTACACACTGAGGTGTGCTGTTCAGAACAATTTGGAACTGAGGCCTTATCTGACAGCTCACAGCACCACTGCTCCCCAGGAATTTTCTGCAGCAAAAGGAAGCTGCCTCAGCCACGCCCTCTCTGGGCAGCGAGCATCCTAAGATGGCTCATCGGCAGGTTTTAAAACTCTCAGACCCCCTGCTGTCAAAAGTGACAAATCTGAAGGGTGTTACAGCTCCGCAGCCCCCTGAATGAGGGATGAGGCCTCTGTTGCCACTGTCCAGTCCAGCTCCCCTTTCCTAACCTGGGTGCACCATCTATTAAACTTCCTGGTTTAAAATCCAGTTTTCAGCATGTTTCCATAGGGAAGCCAACCAACACAAATCCTAAAAAAAGTTGTGACAAATTATTCAGCTCCCACTCAAAGCACACATATCTTCCTCCAACCCCTGTGAATCCCCAAACTTTTGTTTTTTTTAAAGATGATAATTATGAGGATGAAAAAGCTATGCCAATGTGAAATGGAGGATCTATGATAGAAATAATTGAGAATAGTCATGTAAAGTAATTTCTTATGGAAAGAAAAAAGTATCTGAAACCTCTACTACCCAACAATTTTTAAATGCTAATAAGTATTGTCAATTAAATTCTTTCTCATTTATTCAGGTGAAACTGACATATGAAGGCCTCCCACTCCCTGTTACCCTGTCATAGTTGCTGGAAGTCATATACAAAATCACTCTTTGTAATATGCTTTCCAGCACAGCAAACATAGTAGTACAAATGTTTTCATCAGTTTATTGACAGGAAGTGATTTGGTATTGATCTAAATACCAATACCAATGATTTGTAAGTAGTGGTTAAATTAAAAGCCTTTTAAAGTATTGCTTAGAATCGAAAGCAATACATTTGGTTATATAAAGTATTGGTCTGGTTTAGCAGTGAAGAAAGAATTGCATTTGGTTCCAAGAAGAAGACAGAAAAAAAATGACAAGAATACTAAAGGATGTTCCACTGCATATTAGTTAGATATATCCTATTCTTAAAAGATGTTTAAGACTGCATATTTACCTGAAGATAAATAAAAGCCCATGATTTAAAGAATGAAAAGAAAAAATATTTCTTATAGATTATGAATTTAGTGCCAAACTTTTAGTATGGAAACAAAACCTTGAAAATCAAGATTGATTCAGCTCTTACCACAAGAGTAACCTCATAAAACCTAAGTTTTATTTTCCCCTGATGGTTTGATCTAAGAATTTACAGCCTCTTATGTTCAGGCTCCACTATGATTTAAAAACAAATTCAGTTTCCATATTGCGAAGCCTGTATTACTATTGCCTGCAAATAAAAATTCTAAAAAGAGCAAGATGAAGATTATAGTAAAGTAAATGCTTATACTCTAAGAAGAATATATAGTGTTCTTGATCTTAAGAAAATTTTAGCTGAGTTGGTAGACGCTGTGTTCTCAGAACAGATAGAACTGCATTAAATTCTCAATTGCTCCATTTATTTTCTCGGTAGTATTCTTGGGAGAGTCAGAAATTCACATTTCTCCAATGATAAAGTACTCATCTCATAGGACACTTACAGAATTAAATAAGATTTCATATGCAAAGTGTCTGTTTAGTACAGAGTTTGCATGGTGGATTCACAGTTCACCATCTGTTAATTATTTATTTGAGCAACTTCCAATAATTGCAACATATTATTAATCTTATCTTAACAGTTAAATCTAATATTTTTTCAATTACCTTAATTTATTCATCATTGGAAAATTAGAATATTTAAATCTATTCATATAATTCATAAGTGATATTTTAAATAAATGTGTATATATATGTAAGTATTATAAATAGTGTTTTTTAAACCCATTTCTTTCTTCACAGGGCTGTGCAAATCTTATTAACATGATAAAAATACACCTTTGTCTTTCTTATCTAATCTGATTATTGTATTGCACTAGGCAGAATTTAAGTACTCTGATATACTCTAGAACTAATTTTCAAATGCCATGTTATTATTTTGGTCTTCCAAGACATTTAAAGAGCTTCTTTTATATATAAAATACTGTAATTGAGTGATATCTATAAAAGTCTCATCTACAAAACAAAAATAGTGTTCTCTTATATCCCAAAGCATAAGGAGTGCAAATCAGTATCTTAATCTGAAAGAGGAAAATTATAGAATTGTACAATTAAATAAATATAAAAAGAAGGCTAAAAACTTTATAAATATTCATTTTTAAAAATGCAAAAAAATAAAGCATAATAAATGTAGAAGTTTGAAACTATACAGAGAAAGGAGTAAAAATATCAAGAAGTAGGAAATAAACATAAAATGGAGAAATCCACAAATTTTAAAGTTGAATCTTTATAAACTACAATAAAATCAATTGACATCTTGCATGAATGATCAAAAAGAAAACACATATTGAAGACATCAGAAATACCAGTAATAAATTAAAAATAAACATTTTAAAACAATACTAATTACAAAAGAATAAAGACATTAAAAACCTAGGAACAAAACTACGTAAAGTTGTATAAGATGTCTGAAAACAACACAAAACAAAAACCCTGCAAAATATGTTTGGGAGAAATTAAAAGCTAAATATACACTATATTCATGGATTTGAAGATAGCATTGTAAAGATGTTAACCTTTGGAAAATTGATCTACAAATTTAACATAATTCAAAGAAAATTCCCAGTAGATTGTATTACAAAAATTGACTCATTGGTTCTATAATGTATGTGAAAATGCAAATGACCAATAGTAATTAAGATTGTGGTACTGGAGGATTTACAACACAAAAGATATTTAACTTTTGTCAAATCCCAGTGTGAGTAAACAGTAAGATACTGGGATCTGTATAAACTGACCAATAAAACAAGATATAGAATACAGGCATACCTACACATACAGAGTTAGCTGATTATGACGACAAAAAATGGAAAAACAAGAAAATTGGATTTTTATTGAAATTAAGAATTTTATTTCTGAACATACACTGTTAAGAGTTTGAAAAAGCAAGCCATAAGGAAAATATAAGTAAATATGTATCTGTTTGTATACACCCACACACCCACCCACACACACACACACACACGTATGCTGGATTGACAAATATCGAGAATACAAAAAGAAGTATTTCAGATAAACAATAACAACCCCCCCCAAAAAAAAATTGGCTAAAGAATTGGGCAGATATTTCAAATAAAGGCCATCTAAATTATCCATAGTCATAAAAATATGCTATGGATATTCATATCCATATGAAGGACAGAAGAAGGGATCAAAGCATAAATATAGCCACATCCAAGTGGAAATAAGTTCCTTAAGATAAGGGAAGCAGTCCAGCTAGCCTTCAAAATCAGGAAAATAAAATAAAACAATAATGAAATATCAGACTATAGTCACTAGAATAACTAAAATGTAACAAAATACTGGCATTTCTGCCCAAACCGGTTTGGCTCAGTGGATAGAGCATCAGCCTGCGGACTCAAGGGTCCCAGGTTCAATTCCGGTCAAGAGCATGTACCTTGGTTACAGGCACATCCCCAGTAAGGAGTGTGCAGGAGGCAGCTGATTGATGTTTCTCTCTCATCTTTTAACTCTTTATCCCTCTTCCTTCCTCTCTGTAAAAAATCAATAAAATATATTTTAAAAAAATACGAGCATTTCTAAGTGTTAGTGAGGATATAGAACTCTCATATACTGATATGGGGATTTAACTTGGTACACTCCCTTTGGAAAATTGTTTACTAAAGCTAAACATTCATATATTGTGTGAAGAAGCAAGTCTATATCTATGTAGATGCCTAAGAAGGTGGATACATTGTTCACCAAAATACATGTAAAACAATCTCTATATCAGCATTATTTATAATTTCTAAAGTGTTCATCAATATTAAACAGATATAGAACGGCATATTGATATAATGAAATTCTTTACATCAATGAAAGTGAATGAGCTACAATTGTATATAAATTGATATATCTCACTCTTGTAATGTTAAGCAAAAAAAATTAGACCAAAATATGTACATACAGTATGATTTCATATATACACATTTCACATGTGGGCAAAAGTAACAAGTGTGATAGACGTATAGAAGGAAGCCATCTTCCACAGTGAAAGCAATGACTGTGAAACACATTTAATCGTGTTATTAATGAGTAATGGGATGTGCAACTCTTCGGAATGGAACGTAACACATTTCCTCTCTTTAGTTTCTAATTTATTTTTAAATCAACTTTCTAAGCTGTAGAATTGCTTTTGCCTTAGTAGCAAATGGAGTGAACACTTAAGTAGATTCTAGAAGAAAAGTGTCTTTCCAGAATGTGAACTGGGAATTTATTGTTCAGAACTTTCCATTACTTAGACTCTTTACTATAGAGAATATTAAATAACATGAAAT
Organism: Myotis daubentonii; assembly: GCF_963259705.1. Classification (NCBI taxonomy): domain Eukaryota; kingdom Metazoa; phylum Chordata; class Mammalia; order Chiroptera; family Vespertilionidae; genus Myotis; species Myotis daubentonii. Next base: position 60,017,618 of record NC_081846.1, read on the forward strand.
GAAAGAGTCACAATATATTTCTGACAAGCACACTATTTTTAAGAAGTATCTTCTGATAAATAGATATGAAATCTAAAAACATATTGAAAATGAAGCAAAGTATTTCAAGTAGCTCAGAGCAAAAAGTGAGACATCTGCCAGAGCGTCAGCAAAAGAGAGAATGACAAGATCCACAGAAGTGGAATACCTGCAAGTTGTAAAATGTTTTACTGCAGGATAAAGATGTGATTTTTAAAAATGTTTTTTTTTTTTTCAGTGAACGATTGAAGGTGATTTTTGCACAGGAAGAGATTTCTGGCATGTGGGACATTTCTTAAGATGGTCTCAATTTTGAAAGTTATCAGATGTTGCATATTTGTAATGGGATCTTCCAAAAGGGAGTGTCATCTTAAAAAAAAAAAAGAAAGAAAGAAAAGAAAAGAAATCAAAGCTACATTAATAAGATGTAGAATAACAGATTTGGGACAGATAAAGAAGTCTTGCAAATAATACCCAAAGTGGAGATGCGAGGGTTAAGCATCAAACTGAGTTTTAGAACTTCTCATTATATTCAAGATCCCTTAACCTGTTTTAACTGTATAATACAAACCGTATATTTAAAAAGCATACAATGGAGTCAAGACAGTCTCTTCAATAAATGGTGCTGGGAAATTTGGTCAGATACATGCAAAAAAATGAAACTAGACCACCAACTTACACCATACACAAAAATAAACTCAAAATGGATAAAGGACTTAAACGTAAGATGAGAAACCATAAAAATCTTACAAGACTACATAGGCAGCAAAATAACAGACATGTCACAGCAATATCTTTACAGACATAGCTCTAGAGCAATGGAAACTAAGGAGAAAATAAACAAATGGGACTACATCAAAATAAAGAGCTTCTGCACAGCAAAAGAAACCATCAACAAACAACAAGAAAGCCCACTGCATGGGAGAACATATTTGCCAATGATATTTCAGATAAGGGTGTAATCTCCAAAATTACAGAGAACTCATACAACTTAACAAAAGGAAGATAAACAACCCAATCAAAAAATGGGCAAAGGATCTAAATAGACACTTTTTGAAAGAGGACATACAGAAGGCCCAGAGACATATGAAAACATGCTCAAAGTCACTAATCATCTGAGAGATGCAAATCAAAACAACAATGAGGTACCATCTCACACCTGTCAGAATGGCTATCATCAACAAATCAACAAAGGACAAGTGCTGGAAAGGATGCAGAGAAAAAAGAACCTTCCTGCACTACTGGTGGGAATGCAGACTGGTGCAGCCACTGTGGAGAACAGTGTGGTGTTTCCTCAGAAAGTTAAAAATGGAACTCCCATTTGACCCAGTAATCCCACTTCTAGGAGGACTATATCCCAAGAAACCAGAAACACCAATCAGAAAGGATATATGCACCCCTATGTCCATAGCAGCACAATTTACCATAGCTAAGATTTGGAAACAACCTAAGTGCTCATCAGCAAACGAGTGGACTAAAAAACAGTGGTACAGCTACACAATGGAATACTACGCTGCTATAAAAAAGAAGGAACTTTTACCATTTGCAACAGCATGGATGGAGCTGGAGAGCATTATGCTAAGTGAAATAAGCCAGTCGGAGAAAGATAAATATCACATGATATCACTCATATGTGGGATATAATGATCAACATAATTTGATGAACAAGAATAGATCCAGAGACAGATGGCAAGGGAGGGGGAGGTTAGAGAGTAACCAAAGGACTTGTACACATGCATATTAGCATAACCAATGGACACAGACACTGGGGCGGTGGGGGCTTGCCTGGGGTGGGAATGGGTGGGTGGGGTCAATTGGGGAAGAAGAAGACATATGTAAAACTTTAGACAATAAAAATAAAATTATAACAAAAAGTAAGTACAACAATGAAAGAAGCAATTTCATCAAATAAATAAGTAAGTAGTACTTCAATATCTCACTTTGGTCAGCTATTAGATACCACAGGGTAATCAGAGTCTCTGAACAGATGGGCGGTAGATAACTACAGCCTTCCTAGATTCTCCAGGCCCTGCAATTATTCTAGAATACTAGAATAAAGAGAAAATAAAACTACAATTTTTTTTTTAAATAAATGAAATATGACCCACTATGTTAGCCCCACTGATCCAAAGCTGTCCTGTTATAAAGATTGATGACATCCCATAAATCCTGGATCAAAGCACTTATATTTAGAATAATGCAAGTCGGATTCACTAAAGTTTTCTTATTTTTTTCCTCTCTCTGTAAACCAAATATCAGTACCATAAAAAGGGGATGCTGACATCTAAATTAAATGATGATCTCTGATTTGTCAGGTTGTGAACTTGTTTATAATCTTCCCCAGTCTCCATTAGCAGAACAAAAAGGACAGACCTTTTAAAGTGTGTTATTGATTCGTTTGCCACCCGAATAATGTTGAAACATATAGCGATTTGTTTTTCTAAATCTGACCTCAGGAACCACAGCCACAATAGCCAGCACCCAGCTGTGCTCCTCTTCTGCAGGCTCTGAATTGCACACTCATGCATGTTACCTTTCCCTCTCTTTCATTATGTGTTTCACAGTGTGTAATTTTTCTAAAACAAGCCCTTTAATTACACGGTGCCAAAAGTGTCACCTACTGTGAAATGATTCCTGTGCTCCAAACAGAGTCTCTGTGGGTCCTGCAAGGTTCTGAAGTTTCCATTACGTGCACAAACCCCGAGAGCAGCTGTTAACAAATCTGTCGGTGGTTCTGTGTAAAAAGGAGCCAGGCTGTGCTCCTGCTGTAGTTTTGGTCAAAGGGAGCAATTTGCATTTTCAAAGGCTTCGTGGGCAAGAGGAAAGGCAGCATAGATGTAATAATAGCTTACTCTGAAACATTTGGACCAATATATTACTAATATTGAAAGCTTGATTAAGTTATGAGCAGTGGTAAGAAAGATATTTACCTTTGGAGGACAGTAATAGTAAAACTTTATTGAACAATTGAGTAAGAATGCATTGTTCTTAAGTATTTTCAAAAAAAATGCAAGATTTAGTATTTCATTGAATTATTTTTGACATGATCCTAATTTGATAAAAATCAAGTAGAATAAAACAAATTTGGGTGGTAATGTGGATCAATTCTATCTTTAAGAAATCTTTTAAAATATTGGAATTCTCTGTTTTCTTATCCTATCTAATAAAAGATAAAAAAGGTAATTAACCATACCTCCGCTACGCTTCCCATTGGCTAATCAGGGCGATATGCAAATTAACTGCCAACAAAGATGGCGGTTAATTTGCATACGCAGGCTCCGAAGCCGCCAAGCAGTGAGGCCTCAGGGCCCCGGGATCAGCAGAGCCTCGAGGCCTCCCGGCCCCTGGAGCAGCGTGTCAGGGGGCAGTGCCCCAACCCCCTGATCGGGCCTGCTCTGTGCCTGACAGGGGGCAGTGCCCCAACCCTCCGATTGGTCCTGCTCTGTGAGTGACAGGAGGTGGCACCCCAACCCCCTGATCGGCCGGCTCTGTGTGTGACAGGGGCAGTGCCCCAACCCTCCGATTGGTCCTGCTCTGTGAGTGACAGGAGGCAGCACCCCAACCCTCCAATGGGCCCTGCTCTGTGTGTGACAAGGGGTGGTGCCACAACCTCCCGATCCGCCTTGCTCTGTGTTTGACAGGGGAAGGTGCCCCAACCCCCTGATCCGCCCTGCTCTGTGTGTGACAGGGGGCAGCTCCCCAACTCCCCAATCGGCCCTGCTCTGAGCCCAACCAGGGGCTGCGGGGCAGGCATCTAGGGATTGGGTCTGCCCTCTACCACCCAGAAGCGGGCCTAAGCCAGCAGGTCGTTATCCCCTGAGGGATCCCAGACTGTGAGAGGGCACAAGTGGGGCAGAGAGACACCACCCCCGCCCCCGCCAGTGCACAAATTTTTGTGCACTGGGCCTCTAGTAACATTATAAAACCTTATCTATTCTGACCCTATTTATTACATATAATTTTAAATTATAATAAATTATATATAAATATAGATTCTATAACTTTTCTTCTTCGCTAAAAACTCAATTTCATTTCATAGTTATATTAAATTATATTCCAAGCAATTTTAAGACATTATAATGGATTAATAGACTGTCAGCATATTTAATAAAATTTGTTTGGAATAAAGTAACATTATACATGTAATCATCATATCATATGATGATTCCTTAAAAAATAAACTGTAAAACAATATGCAAAACTAGAAAAAAAAGTAGCTTTCTGAGATTACACTCCTAAAATAATATTTTATAGACAAGTAGACTCCAATGCTTTTCTCTAACATAGATCTGCAGTGAATAGAGAATACATCCTGAAGACAAACAGGTCATGATTTATTTTAGTGACTCTGTGATCAACACATTCCTCATTTATACATTTCCCCTTGAGGCTCCCAGAAAAGCAGTGGCAGGTCAAAGGCCCTGGCATGTCTGAGGCATTCACCTTTATTGCCACCAATTTCATTTCCCTGTAATTCCCACCTACCTGCTTTGTTTCTTCCCTCTCCCCCAGCCCAAGCTAATCCCTTGTCCCACTAAATTTATTTAAAGTGAACAATTTAATAGTTTTACTATATTTCTAGACGTGGACAATCATCACCACAATCTAAGTGTCAAGTATTTGTATCATCCTACAGGAAAACACCATACCCATTAGTAATCATACCCCACTCATCTCCACCCCCAACCCACCATGCCTAGCCAACCACTAATCTACTTCCTTCAGTCTCTATGGATTTGCCTATTCTGGAAATTTCATATAAATGGAATTATACAATTTGTGAGTTTTATGTCTGACTTGTGCCAATTAGCATAAATTTTCAAGGTTTATCCATGTTGTAACATCTATGAGTACTTAATTTCCTTTCACAGATGCATATTAATTCATTGTATGAATATACCACATTTTTTAAAATGTATTCATCAGTTGATACATAATTGGGTATTTTTTTTATTTTCTATTTTGTTTTTGCTTTGGGGCTGTTATGAATAATGCTGCTATGAACATTCACCTGCAAATTTTTGTAAGAACACACATTTTCATTTTGCTTATCTATAGTTAGGAATGGAATTGCTAAGTCTTTTTTTAAGATACAAAATACATGTATTTTATTTTTAAATAACTTTTTAAGCATCTTTTTTTTCTATTGTTTTAGATACAAATGCATGGATATTTTTAAAAGTCAAACAATAGAGTAAGGTAAAAAGTGAAAAATATTCCTCTGTCCTTGTCCCACCTTAATCTTGTCCCTAGCCATTATCATCATTAATAGACTCTTAGAAATTCATATACAAGCATATATATATATCTATATATATATATTGTTTGTTTGAACGCTAAAGATAGAGTCCAATGCAAATAGATCTCCCTCATTCTTTTTAACAACTGCATGCTTTTCCATTGCTTGATGTACCTTCATTAATTTAACTGGTCACTCATTCATGAATATTTAAGCTCTTTATGGTTGTCTGCTATTTCAATATTGCAATGAGTGTTCTTAGACAATATTCGCCAAACTGTGGACATATGATTATAGAAGAAAGTCACAAACCTTGGCTCGCAGGGCAGTAGAGAGTGATTAAATGCATGGTCATTGGCCCCAGAGAGGTTGCAGGAATTTACATTCTTTCTACTATTTGGAGGGTGCCTACTGGTTTCCCCAGACCCTTGCCAACATGGAAAGGTGAATAATACTGTTTTATCATTCATGGAATTTCTGTCTTATGGTAACTCCATGTTTGACTCTTTGAGGAACTGCTAAACCCACTAACATTTTAATATCCACTGCTCAATATATTAATTGTGCCTCCAATTTGATCTTTTTACCTGTCAATCACCATTCCATTCAAGGTGTTAGAATACTTAGTTGCACAGCAAGTGTAGTTTTATGGAAGTAATATTTTCATATTGTCTGTATCCTTTATCAATGCTGCCACTTTGAATAATATATAGATCTCTGCCTTTGCATAGGTTGAGTTAGTGTGTTTATTGAGAAGTTCCTAATCACTTCAGAGATACCTGAACAGATGTTGAAAATACAACCAGTGAAGCCAGTGGTATGAGGCAGGCCAAGCAGCAAGAGATAGAACAAATGGTTCTAGAGATGGTTAGCCCAGACAGTTAAGAATGAGAATAAAATAAAAATGTGTGAAGTGAATATATGCCTAATGAGAGGTTTTCCTTTATCCACCACGCAAATTTTGGGTCAACTGGGAAGATAGAATAAACAGAGGAAAAATCCAAAGTATTCAAACCATTGTAGCTATCCTAATCCGTATCAATACATATTTCTAAAAACTTTGATCAATATGAAGAATCACAATGTTTTACCTCTTTACTGCCAGATTTATTGAAAGTTTTATAAAATGACCAGGCTTTATATTTCAAGTTTCATTCACTAGTTCCTCAGTTCTTTACTTATTCCTTTCTCTACTACTTTATTAAGATTCTGCCTTAAGGTCCATGGTTAGACCTCTAATTGCTACATCCATAAATTGTCTCTAAGCTGTCCCCTTTGGCATTGGTAATCATACTTGTATTAATGAAATGCTGTTCTTAAACTCAGTTATCTTTCCTTTTCTGGTTTTGCTTCTGTGTCATACATTTGTGACTCCAGTAGTTTTTCCATTACTTCTTGATTACCTGAACCAAATCATATTTCAATGTACGTGTAAGACTCTTCATGTTCTAACAGCTGTTATCTCTCAAAATATTTGCTTTCATATTATACCAGAGGCCCTCAGCCTGCCCTGCACCCTCTCACAATCCGGGACCCCTTGGGGTATGTTGGAGGCCCCATTCACAGATTCGGCCTGATCACTGCAGGCCAGACTGAGGGATCCCACCAGTTCATGAATCCATGCTCCTGGCCTCTAGGATGCACATAAGATCTTTGGTTAATCTCTTCCCACCCTCCCCCCACTCCTCTTCTCTCTGAAATTCATCAGTCTGTTCCATGTTTCCATGCCTGTGCATTGAGTGTCTATTCCCTGGTGGTCAGTGTGCATCATAATAACCGGTTGAACAGTCGCTTAGGCATATATATATATATATAAATATATATACGCTTCAGAGTTACTGAGCTTCCTTTATTTGCTTTACATGGCATTTGTATGAGCCATCCTCTCTAAGGGGTCCTTTGTCCTTTCCTTATAAATTATAGTCAGCAAAAAGACCTTAAAATCTGACTAAACTTTAAATAAGCTGCTTCCTGCCTCTGTGTGCCTAACCTAGCTCTTTCATAGGCCTTAACAAAATCCACATGGCCTAACTACAGCGGTCCATTAGCTCCCTTTCTAACCTCAGAGATCCATTATCTCCCTTCTTTTTTTTTTTTAGAGCATTTTACTTTAGAAAATTTGTAATTGCGAATTCTTTCTTGGCTTTTTTAAAGTGTAAATCATTTTAAAATTCTCTTACCAGTTTTACATCACAGGACAGCCTTTCTGAAGGACTTGAGAGTCATTCTTTCTACATGTAATCATCAAGGAGCCTAACTTCAGTGGGAGTCTTGCTCCCAGTTGTAGGATTGCCTCTTGTTATAAAGATACAAGAAAGTTTACTTTTTCTCTGTCTAAGGCCAATTAGTAAGTATAGATGGCCTATAATCGCCCACCCCCAGCTATATGGAAACGGCCCCCTGAAAGAGGCTTGGATTCCGGGAAGGACACCTTCAGACCAGAGCAACCCTAATAGAAGGAAACTAGGGAAGGGAATGGTGGAATGATCACAGTTGCCCATCTCTCATTCTTCATCTGCATCTGCCAATACACATCTGAAAATCAGAGGTTAATAGAGCCTACTGATGAGGTCATATGGGCCTCAGAGCAAGCTAAGCTATTTAATGCACTCATCTATGCACTCATTCTTTTAACAAACATTTTCATATGACAATCATTACTAGTATACTAGGTTCTGGAGATAAAAATATATAAAACAGTATTAAATTAATAACTGCATTATAATTGCTACTACATAAATATTTCCAGATGCAGTGGAATTCCAGGAAATAACGTTAAGAAATTAGTGACATTTTTACTACCATTTGAGTTAAGGATTATAGATAAATATATTGGCAGAAAAGAAGTGGAAGCAAGGATTACTAGACATGAGTAGCACCTTATCTCTTGGGCTTCATTAATTAGTGAAAGAGATAAAGAATGTTCAAAGACGTTGGTAAAATTATGGACAGATGGATAGCACATCACCATGGAGACCAAGAAGGAAGAGTGCTGCCAATAGTATCACTCAGCCTTGTCCTAAATGTGGAAGCCTCAAAGAAAATCATAACTGAAAATCTACAATTCAGTTTTGATTGTGAGGAAAGTTTTATTGATTGTCTCAAGATTTGCAGTGGAATATTACAAAGCATTCAGTGTTTATTCAAAGATGGAGGAATCTAAAACATAATTACATTATTTTTTTTCAAAATGGTTTGTAATTTTAAAAAAGTGTTAGCTTATGTTGAAATACATTTTCTCATTTTTTTTCTTTCTTTTTTTCCTGGAGAAGAAAAAGACTATAATAATGATGGATTCTATCCTTACTGCCATCTAAATCTTGCTTTTTCACATTAGAGAAAAGAAAAGGCAGAGATTAAACCATTATTCTCCAAACAGCACATGAGAAGTTCCAACTTGATATTACCAGGTCTAGCCACATAAATGTTGAGCCATATCTACATAAATCCTAAATGTGTGTTTATTTCCCCAAAACTCAGATGTAGTCAGTATTTTTAATCCATCAGGTCATTTAACAAAATATTTTTTCTTTCATATTCTGATTTTAAGTTATAAGTCTTCAATGAAATTCTCTGCTATTATTTAATAGAAAATCATTTTAGGGGCATTTCTAAATAGTATTTGTGAGTTATTAATTAAAGGTTAAAATATAAGTACTAAAAGAAGTACTAAAAAATAAGTACTTAATTTTTTTACTGAAAAATGATATCTGATCTATTCATAAGAGTTGGTAGAACAAATCAAGAGTAATTATGAGGGAAGACAACATCTATATATATAAAAGCCTAAGCGACCATCGCAACAGAACAGACAACTGAACAGGCTGCATGGGGCGACCAGGCCGGCAGGGGCGGGTAATGAGGGACCACCAAACGACTGAGCAGCAGGCTATGTGGGGCAACCAGGCCAGCAGAGGGTTAGTGAGGGATGACCGAATGACTGAGCAGCAGGCTGAAAAGATGGTGACGCCCACAGCCAATAAGGAGGGAATACGCTAATTGACTGCCACACCCTCAAAGATGGCAGCACCCACAGCCACAAGATGGCCAGCAGGGGAGGGCAGTTGTGGGCGATCAGGCCAGCAGGGGAGGGCAGTTGTGGGCAATCAGGCCAGCAGGGGAGGGTAGATAGGGGTGACCAGGCTGGCAGGGGAGGGAAGTTGGGGGTAATCGGGCTGGCAGGGGAGCAGTTAGACATTGATCAGGCTGGCAGGGGAGTGGTTGTGTGGTAATCAGGTTGGTAGGCAGAAGTGGTTAAGGGCAATCAGGCAGACAAGCAGGCGAGTGGTTGGAGCCAGCAGTCCCAGATTGTGAGAGGGATGTCCGGCTGCCAGTTTAGTCCTGATCCTAGTTGAACATCCCCTGAGGGGTCCCAGATTAGAGAGGGTGCAGACTGGGCTGAGGGACAAACTCTCACCCCGCCCCCACCCCCCCCCACCCCCCGCTGCCACGCCATGCACAAATTTCGTGCACCAGTCCTCTAGCAAGACTATACAAGAAGAATGAGGGAATGAATGCTTTAAATCCAGGTAGAAAGATAGTTTAAGCATATGGAGCAATCATTAATACAAAGTCCAGATAGATCATGCTAAGAATACAACTTTTACTGACAAAGATAACAAAAACATATCAATCTAACTAATTACATGAATATTTTTATTTGTCCATAGTTTTGGATCCCATTGTCCATTAAGGCTTTCTACAACTGTAGTGGCCATAGATATTCATTCACTAAATTTGTATAGGGTTTAACATGTTTGCAGTCACTCAGCTAGTAAGCAGACAATACAGGATTGTTTCCTAGATAGTCAATAGAAACTACAGTGCAGCATTTCACACGGTAATGTTATTACATATATCTTTTCTCCATTCTAGACTCTAAGCTCCCTAAGCACAAATTTACTTTTTGCACTTATGCATTTTTTACTAGCTCAGTGACTAACAATGGATAAATAAATTGAAATCTAGATATACAGATCACAACATCATAACCAGACACCATGATATATTTGGCAGCAGTTTATATTATTTCAGAAACATCTATATGTCAATCAGTGGCTTCATGAAAATTCTGTCATGCTGAGCAACCATTAAAGGACTGGCCAAGTGTATGCATGAGCCAGAGAATGTCTGGTCTTGAGATTGGCAAATTTGCTTTCAAGCTGCCCTGGGGAAATATTAGTCAGAGTCTGAAAACCCAGAAATAAATAAAATGCCTAGAGATGATAGATATGCTAGATGTAGGTAGATGATAGATAGATGTAGATAGATGATAGATGATGATGATAGATAGATGGTAGATAGATAGATAGATAGATAGATAGATAGATAGATAGATAGATATAGAGTGGTATCAGTGGTCAAAAGCAAACTCAGGGAACAGTCAACTGACATAATAAGATAAAAAGAGGCAACTTGAAGTCATGAATTGATAGGTGAGGTAAGTTATTACGCAATGCCAGTAGATACAGGCTATATAGAAATTTTTGTTTCTTCAATCTTTTCCACATGTGGGCGGTCCTGCCTATGAGTAGAAGGCAAATCTAAACAACTGTAGAGTCAAGAGTAACAATTTTATTTCTCTTTCAGGAAAGTAGACGGTTATAGGATTATAGGAACACTTTTATATGGAAAATTATAAAAAACAATGTTTTGTTGCTCACATGCAACAAGCAGCTCATACTCTTATGCAATTAGATTTGTAAAATTTGTCACAAGAGTAATAATCAAGGGTGCAGTAACCAAGTGTGTTTATTTAAGTGAATTTCTATCCATTTGCCATTTTGTTGAATCAGGCTTTGGGTAGATATTAATATACACTATTTCATGTCTGAGTGAAACCTTTCTACCTTATTTCTCCCTTATTAAAAGAAATTTGGCATCCTTAGAAGATGCCATAAGGGCAAATAATAAGTTTTCAAAATGCAGTTTTCATCTAAGGTTATAAATCTTACAAAATCTATACTAATAAAAGGGTAATATGCTAATTAGATCAGATAGACCAGATGTTCATCCTGACAAAGCCAGGCCCCGGGCGAAGCCACCCAAGGTCCTGGGTGCCTGCAGCCAGCTGGAGGAGGGAAGCTTGGTCCCGGTTGTGGGGGCTAAGGCAGAGGCTATTAGGGGTGATCAGGCAGGCGAGCAATTAGGAGCCAGTGGTCCCAGATTGCGAGAAGGTACAGGCCAGGCTGAGAGACACCCGACCCCCCGCCACAAACACCGTGCATGGATTTCGTGCACCGGGCATCTAGTATTTAAATAATTATTATTTTGCCAGTTGGCCTTTCATTGGTAAATAACATATCCAGCCTTTTAGAGATTGTTGTTGGTTTTTGTTTTTTTGTTTTCCTTCAAAGTGAAGGATAAAACCTTTTGATAACAAGTTTTGGAGTGGAACATGCTAACACATGAATAAATTAACAACCACACTGAAATTCCAAAGCAATTTCACCATATTTTCCTCCTGAATTTATTACACTTGTAGGTCTTTGAAAAAGTTTTATGTTGGATGACAATATTTTACAAGTACAATCATGTATGGATTTGGATATCCAGTTGCATCAGAAATTCTCTGTTGAGGAGGTGATATTTGGTGTTGGGATGAGTGTCTTTAAAGGAAGGCAACTACTGTCTCAGTGGCAAAAGAGCATAATGTGTGATCACAGGAGGACATAGAAAAAAACAACAACAACAAACCACAGATATGATAGGGGTGATAAGTGGCCCCTTCCTGTAAATAAATGTATAGAGACTTGTGTGGCGAAACAAAAGGACTTATGAATTAAATGAGTTAACTTTACATGTACTCTCTAGAACTTTTCCCCCCTTATACAAATTGAAATGAATCATTATTTAAACTACAGTGGGGCCTTGACTTACGAGTTTAATTCGTTCTGAGACCGAGCTCGTTAAGGAGCTTGTTAACTCAAATTACTCTGTCAACTCAATGCAAAAAATCAGCCAAGAGACAGCTGGTATCTCAAAAAACGCGTTAGTCGGGACACTCGTAAGTCAAGGCCCCACTGTACTAAATAAAATTGCTTGAAAGAATATCAGAATAACTACTTTCAATAATAAGCATTATAATTTTTAAAAGTAATGGCTAGAAGCATAATTAGATACTACAGAGCTATGCAATTAAGCAGAAAACACGGGTGAGCAAAAGTAGGTTTACAGTTTCTTATATGGAAAATAATGCAATAATTAATAAATAATAATACAAGAGTAAACTGTGTTTTTGTACTCACAACTGTAGACATACATTTGCCCACCCCTGCTGTTTCTAAAAAAGAAACACAACAAAACACACTCACAAAAAAACACATCCGACCATATTTCCAAGCTGAAAAATGATTAATTAACCAAGATAATTCTAACTATAATCCCTAAGTATGCTCAGTGTTATCCATTTCTTTAGAAGTTAGAAACTATTTTATTGGCTTTTTGAGGACAGCACAGACTGTTAATAAGCTTATTGATAAAATGGATACTTATTATATAAAACTCTTTAGGGTTCAAGACACTAAATTCTTATTTAATTTTTATTGCCTCATCATTGTTCTATCAGAACCAAAACACTTTTAATTCTGAAACTTTATTTTGAAATACAAATAGTATGGTACTTTGATGCCAGATAAAGAAATGACTTACAAATGAGAAAACTAAGTTTCAGAAATCGTATTTTTATTTGCATGTCCAGACTGTCCTACTCAAATATGTAACCTAAAATAACATATGAGTAAAGGGAAAATTTATCAGCTACTATGTGTGTATACGTGTATCCACGTATACACATAAATATGTATTTACACACACAGGTATGTACATAGGAGGAGGTGTTGAGGTCTCCTCTGAAGGAAAATTTAGCCTAAGATGAGAAAGACTGGAAGTCTACAGACATAGCCCTATAATAATACTTATTATAGTCCCCCATATCCCTTAGCCCTTTCTGCAGTTTTAAATTGTGTGCCTGAGTAGCATGATGAAATCTCTACCCTCTTGCTCCATCCTGTCCAGGATATAAAACCTCCATCTGTCCTGCATATTCAGGCTATCTATGCTCCCTGCCCATCTGTCACTTAGCCATCTCAGTTATCAGGTTAACTGTCATAGTATCACAGTGCTAGAGTGCAAGTAACCCTTGTGTTACTAAATAATGAGCTTATTGTGCAAGAGTAGTGATCCTGGCAATTTGGGCATACCAAAGAGAAGCCATAAAGTGCTTTCTTGATGGGTAAAGATACATGTACATAGGGGGGAAAAACATAGTATATGTAGTGTTCAGTACCATCTGTGGTTTCAGGCACCCGCTGGGGGTCATGGAATGTATACCCTGCAGATACAGGGGGAACCACCAGAGACCAGCAAAATTACAGACAGGAGCAAACATTCTGAACAAAGCTTGGTGTTAATTAGGCACATTTTTCTTCCTACCCAGCCCATTGGGGTGAGAAACTATAAGTAAAATCTGACATCTATAACACATTGGACCACAAGCACTACTGATTTCAGACCTTAAAGACATTGTTAAAACAGAGTAGTATAAGGTTCACAAAAGTATCCTTCCTAACTCCCGCAGATGCCAACCTGCTTTGGAAGTGTAAGCATTTCTATCAGCCCTGACAGCTGAAATAAAATGGAGCAGGGTGTTAAGGGGCCTGGAACAGCAACAGTGGTGCCTGCGCTGAGAAACCACAAAGAACCCTGTGAGGGAGACGCCAGGAGGCACTGTCAGCACTGGTGCCGGCAACACTTCCTAGTCCTCCTTCAGAACAGAAACCTTTTCTCCCCAAATGCCTTTGGTTGTGTCCTTTCCTCTGCCTGACTCAATCCATGATCAGTATATCTGGAAGGCCCATCACACCGACATTGCTCATACCGGATATCTCATGTCACTTATGCTTTATTTCCTAATTTATGTCCTTTCTTACCCCCTTTTAAATTTCTACTTCTGAAACAATTTTTTTTTTCAGGAGTCTTCCTGTATAACTAATAGGCTTCCCTTAAATATTCTGTTATCATATTCTGGCAACCCTGTTTTCTATTATTACTATGTTTTAATAATTTCCCTTATAAGCCAATCTGAGAAAGACAAATATCATATGATCTCACTTATTTGTAGAATCTAGTGAACAAAATGAACTGACCAACAAAAGAAGTCCCCAAGCATAGAGGCATGGAACAGACTGACATTCTAGCACCTCACTGTGGGGCTGAGGGGATGAGAAGAGATAAACCAAAGAACTTAGTAGTATATTCTTATATGCATAGCCCATGGACACAGGAAATGGGGTAATGAAGACCTGGGGTGGGTAGGGGCTGGGAGGAGGGGAGAAGAAGGGGGAGAAATGGGAGATATCTGTAATACTGTCAACAAAAAATATATTTTAAAAAATTAAAAAATGATAATTTCCTTTATATCATAAAAGCCTGCTTTTATATCATTCATATAAAATAAGCCTTAAGCTATTTTAATAGAGATTCTCTTTCAGTAAATGACATTTGCTCTAAGTGTTCAAAATGGTACCCATATTTGAAGCCACCCTGTCCCTGGCTTACCATACTTATTGGAAAATTAGTTTAGTCAGTATCGATAGTTGATTTGGGTTTTCTCTTATTGTACAAAGTATTGTTCTTAAAAATACAGGCTAGAGAATATGGAAAATTTAGATTTTACTCCCTTTGGTGGCACCAAAGTATCACAATTTATGCAAAGTAGTGCCAAAGCTATAGCCACAAAGATATAGGTAGAGACTTGGGAGATGTTTATTCTGAAAGCTTGAAATCAATTAGGGAAATAAAGTTTTTGGTTTTGTTTATTTGTTTGTCTTTACCCTTCAAGTGGCTGACCAAGAGGATTCCATTCTCCAATGTGACTTCCCTATACACCAGTTTTCTTTTGGGATAACTGCTCTCTGCAGTCTCATATTTTGATTCCAAGATTTGAGACATATTACATTTCTTTTCTGTGCCTATCCACCTTCTGAGTTCTTTTCTCTCAAAATCTTGCCTGTTAATCTCTTAAGACTGCACTCTGATCAATCATCTGTGTACAGCTGGGATATGGACAAGTGTGGGCTCTTCTTATTTCCTGGCCAGTGAGAGCATCTGAATTTCTGTAAACCTGGACTGCTTTGGCTCCTCCAGCATTCCATATCATTGTCTCCAATTCTCATTAGTAATTTCCTGTTTTTATCAACCAGTTTAAAATATGTAGCAATAGAAATTTTCAAGTTACATAATTAAAAATTCATTTAACAATCATATTTATGGTACTTTTTAGTAATGTAATAGAGATACAATGATCTATTACATTGCATATTCTATTAGAGACATTGTAATTTTTAGTGTGCTTTGAGAAAAATGGAGAAGTACTGTAAAAAAAATTATGACTTTTCTGAAATCCAGGGGAAGTTTTTTGTATCTTCTTCAATCAAAAACTAATTGAAGTTAATTTGAGGTATTACTTTCAGGTCTTTCCCATCGTTCTTTGTTTAAATCACTTGCAAGAGAGAGATCATGAGGGCACTTGAGCCCAAGCCACACCCGGCTTTGTCAGGCTAAGCTAGGGGAATGGTGCAGAGAGCCAGGGGGATTAGGCTGTGGGAAGGGCAGGCATCAGGTGCCGTTTCCTGTTTTAACAGTTACTAATTACATTGAGGAATTTTGCTCACACTTCTGTTGTATTCTAATTATTTATAGTTCAGTTCCCCAGCTGTGTCATACCACTTTCTGCCTCAGGTCTCTGGAGATATCTGACAGCAGCTGTTAGGGGACAGTGACTTCAGGTTATGGGCTGGGCTGGATTTAAAGTGTTCATGTCGCAGAACATATTATGTTGGTTTCTCCTTCCTCTAGTGGCAAGAGAACTTCTCTGGCCTTATTGATCATTCTCAAGTGATTCTGAAGGGTAATGCTCAATAGATAGCTTGAAGGGGAAAAAATGGCAATGAAGAGGTATTACATAATCCAAGAAGCCTTCTGCTTATATTGCTTGACATGATATATTCAAACACAGTTGTAATTGTTACTTAAGGGACAACATTCCTGAAAAAGTTAAGAGTTCTTCAATATATGTGGCTTCTGTCAACTTTGTGAGTTTATCATTCATATGTGCATTAAATTCATTCATATAAGTTACTCAAACATTATTTCTTATCAAAATTATTCTAATGTCATAATGCTTTGTTTAAAGGGCTATAAGTAGAATTAAGTTAGCAATGCCATTCGAAACTGAAACTGAAAGATAATTATAGTTAACCCAATAACTGAATCACAAATAATCTCAGCATTTCAAGAGCTTCTAAATACATTCTCATTATATCTTTTCAAAATGTGTGTCACCTGACATAATTTTGATAATAAAACTCCTGATTACAATTATGGGTATTTTAAAAGAAAATAATTTGATGAATTTGTTTTTTGTAGGAAAATGTAAAAATTTTAAATTTGGCAATGTTTAAAAATGAGGAAAGCAAAGCTGAACATATTGAAATAATATGTAATTTCCTATGAATTATCATTTGCTTTGTGAATTCACAGAAATTGTGATTAGCAAAAGTATATCTGCATTTTGTTTGGTGAAATTGTCTTTTGTTTGGAAAATATTTGTGAACCAGACTAGAAGAAAAAAATCTTCTTTTACTTGGGGTAAAATGCCAAGAAAAATAAAATAAATTAAAAAAAAGTTTAAAGTGAGACCTTAGCCCATTTGGCTCTGTGGTTAGAGCATCAGCCAGTGGACTGAAGGGTCCCGGGTTTGATTCCAGTCAAGGGCATGTAATTCTGTTGATCCCAGGCCCAGTCGGGGAGCATGCAGGAGGCAACCAATCAATGTGTCTCTCTTATATGGATGTTCCTCTCTCTTAGTCTCCTCTTCCCTTCCACTATCTCTAAAAATCAATGGAAAAAATATCCTCAGGTGAGGATTAACCAAAAATTAAAATGAAAAAAGTGAGAAGATAATAGATAATTTTCTGTTAATTTCCACTCCATAGTAGTTTTTTCCAAGTTTATTCTAGTGACCTTGTATTATAAGCAAGTAACCTGCTTCTCAGACTGAATCAAACCAAAGATCAATAAGCCGCTTGGTCTAAATGGCAAGGAATTTACAAATGCTACATTCATTCTGTTGCTCTGTACCTGAATTAGAAGTTACTAGGTACTTTTAACATTTTCAACAATTTCTAATGTTAAATTTTAACAGAGAAAACATGCCCTACTCCCTTGATTTTCTAGGTGCCTAGGATTGTTTAATTCCTTTCAGATTGATGTTCTTCAAGCTATTTGTGGTGAAAAAAATATTTTTATTATTAATTTCCAATGTAATGGTTTTATCATTAAGACTTTTGTAAAATGAAATTAACTGAGTTATCAAAGAATATAGCCATAGCTCATGGACACTGACAACAATGTGGTGAAGGCTGGGGGTAGGGAGAGGGCTGAATGGAGGAGGGAAAATGGGGAACATCTGTAATAGTGTAAACAATAAAAAATAAAATAAAAGATAATTTAAAATTAAATACATATGGATACAAACACATTTTTTTTTTGTTACTGAACTCACAGATATATTATTATGGTATAAAATTTTCAAAAGCCCTGTTATGGTATTAATGTCTTTGCTGCTGATAATTTAACTGGAAGCACTAGTTTTCATCTTTTGCCTTTAATGTTTGGGGTCACAGAAGGGAGAACTAACTTCTTCCTCGCTTATTCTTGCCAGTTGTATTTCCTGAAACTAACCCTTTTATCAAACAGAATTGAATTTGTAGGTTAGTTTGGGCCTACCTGACTTAATTGTTTTTTTCCCATTTATTTATCCAAGTCCTCTAACTCTTTCCCTAAATCTTACTCCTTTTTAGAACACCATGTCTTGCCCAGAATTGAAGAGAATCTGTGACACTTGCTCATATAGGTATTAAATGACCCCTAGGTCATTGGCCCTGACAACCAAATAGCTTCTACCTAAATGTATCCTAGCTTTCCTTCCAGTCTGAAGTATACTATAATGCCGTATTGCTTACCCTAATTCAATGGTCTTTCACTGAGTTTTTTAGACTCCCATAGTATCCACAGATTTACTTTAGAGGTTCATTAATCTACTAAATTATTTGCAACATTTGGTACCTTGGTGCACATGTGCATGTTCAAGTTTTTTTGTGTTCAAAAAGATTTAGTCATGATTTTTATGAAAACACTAGTGGCCCGGTGCACAAAATTTGTGCATGGCAGGGGGTTGTCCCTCAGCCCAACCTGCACCTTCTTCAATCTGGAACTCCTTGAAGGATGTCCTACTGCCGGTTTACAGGGATTGGGCCTAAACCGGCAGTCAGACATCCCTCTCATAATCCGGTACTGCTGGCTCCTAACCACTCACCTGCCTGCCTGCTGGCCTGCTCGCCCCCAACTGCCCCCTGCCACTGGCCTACTCACCCCCAAATGCCCCCCACCAGCCTGATCATCCCCAACTGCCCCCCGTACCAGTGTACTTTCCCCCAACTGACCTCCCTGCCAGCCCGCTTGCCCCCAAATGCCCTCCCCTGCTGGCCTGATTGCCCCCACCTTCCCTCTCCACTGGCCTGCTCACCCTCAACTGCCCCCCTGCCTGCCTGCTAACTCCAAATCCCCCCCCCCCCCCCGCGCTGTCCTGATCACCTCCAACTGGCGCCCCTGCTGGTCTGCTTTCCCCCAATGGCTCCGCTCCCCATCAGCCTGATCACCCACAACTGCCCTCCCCTCTTGGCCTCTAACTGCCTCTACCTTGGCCCCGCCACCATGGCTTTGTCCAGAAGAACGTCTGGAAGGTCTCCTGGAAGGTCTCCCAGTCTAATTAGCATATTACCCTTTTATTCATATAGATAGAGGCCTGATGCACGGGTGGGGGCCGGCTGGTTTGCCCTGAAGGGTGTCCCAGATCAGGGTGGGGGGCCCACTGGAGTGCCTGGCCAGCCTGGGTGAGGGCCTGATAGCCGTTTTCAGGCTGGCCATGCCCCCAGGGACCCAAGCTCCCAGCCTCTCCTTTTATTTCTTTTTTTTTCTTTTTTCAGCGTCTCCTTGAGCGGAGGCCAGGGTGGGCTGGAAGCAGGTATCTGGGATTTATTTATTTTCTATAATTAAAACTTTATAGGCTTGAGTGGAGCCCAGGGCTGGCCAGGGCAGGCGGGAAGCTTGGCTTCCTCCATCTCCAGGGTCAACCCAAGCCTCCTGCTCGCTCCAGCTCTGTGGCTGCTGCCATCTTAATTGGGTTAGTTTGCATACTCACTCCTGATTGGCTGGTGGGCATGGCTTGTGGGTGTAGCAGAGTGGTGAAGTGATGGTTAATTTGCATTTTTCTCTTTTATTAGTGTAGATTATTATATAAGGCAACTAATTGCAATAAATTTAAAATTCCAATCTTTGCAGGAGGTAGTCAATCAACAATTCTCTCTCATCATTGATGTTTCTATCTCTCCCTCTCCCTTCCTCTCTGAAATAAATAAAAATATATATGTATATATATGTTTAAAAATAAATAAATAAATAAAATGATTGTCTTAAAAAATTTTCAATCTTCTTGGGAGGTAACTTGGATTAAAGGCAATAAGAGCATAAGCTTCTATATCATTACCACTCCTCACCCTAAAGCATTATATTTCAGGGGTTGTTTAATAAATTATACAATCCTTACTTTCCAGATTTTTTTTTTCTGATCTAAGTATAGGCCAAGTATAACATTAAAAAAAGAAGCAAGCATATTTCTATCAACACTGGAATCTACAGAATGTGATCATGAGCAAGAGTCACAATAAAGATTTTTAAATAAGTCAATATGTTCATGGTTAGCAATTTGAAGAAGCTCTTAATAATCAGACTATAGATGACTGCACACTTTCATAGAAAAACGAGTTATTAGACAAATTGAAAAATGAAGGAAGCCACATATAGGTTTAATTTATTCATTTTTGATGCAGGCCTATGGAGCAGAAAAGACAAACTATAATTTCTAATAAATGGTAGCAATGTGTAATATTTTCAAGAAACCATGACTAAATGAATCTGTGCACTGTAGAATATATATTAACATGTCAGGTGTTGCATAAAGAATAAAGAGATATAGTAAGTGTCTGTGTATGTGAAGAACAGACAGAAATGAATTAATGTGGATGTGTAGTTCACACTGAAATATTGAAAATGAGTTTTTTATTTAAAAATATATTTGTATCTAAAAGTGACATTTATCTTTCATCTACACCAGAGTCAATGTTATGAATTACTACCTGTCTTAAGAGAAATTTTTAATAATCATGCCAAATATGTGATCATATCAATGTTTTATAAGATAAAAATATTTTGTTAAATGAATTGGAAGAATAATACCAAGTAAAATAAATTGTTTTTTGCTAATGGGCAATGTTTATCAAAAGTGTAATAAGTTAAAATCATAGATTTGACATTGTAAAAAAAAACAATATAGAATATATGTCCCAAGTCCTTCATGTTTATAATCAACTGAAAAACATTTTAACTTTAAAAATATTTTGACATTCAAAAGATAAAATAAATTAAAAAATTTGTTACAAGCTAGGTCGTGTTTATTTGCAAAATGAATTTCTATTATATCACATTAGGGTTATTGAAGTAAGCATTTCATTCCTAGAATTAATCTACCTAAAATGCAAACAAAATTTCAATTGAATAAAATTAATTCTTCAGTTGCTATGGAAAACTTGTCATACTTTTATTTTTTTTTTTAGTTTTTCAGTTTCTTTTTTTTTTTTCTAAAGAAACATATTTTAAGTAATGCTAGTTTAACCAATGGAGAAAAAAACTTATATCAAAACATACGATTTCCATTACAGACTAGAAGGCTAATATTTAAAAAAAAAATAGTTGTAGGGCAAAAAGTGTGCTTATGAATGACAGGCGTCATATGATCCCTTTGCAGCACAAAAGCATCGGACGAGATCTTTTACTCCATCCGTGACCTTCTTCATCTGTGAGATTTTAATAAATTCATAGAGCTTGACACTCAGTCTTCAGATGAAGGTATATCTACGCTTCTTAATCCAGGTTTCCAGACGGGGAAACCACATGATTCGGAATCTCAAGTGGGATTTATGCCTCACCGTGTACCTATCCAGCGTTTCCCAGAAGCCTAAGAAAACCGGTCTGTCCGAGTGGCGTTTGCAAAGCCGAGCTCTAACCCTGTTACGTCCCACTTCTGAATGTTGGGGTCTAGAGGAACCTCATCATATTTGAGATGGAAGGCTTTCATTTTTGCAAACATGTCAACTGGTGACCCATCACGCAAAAGCCATGGCCACCGTTTGAACTGCCACGCGGGGGACCCCGCAGGAAGACGGCCACGACCCGGCCCCAGTCCTGAGGCCTAAGCGTCAGAGGCTGGTCTACGACTCTGCAGGGAACCGTGAGGCTGGGCGCGGTGCCCCTCGGCTGCACCGGTCTTTCCTCTGTGTCAGAGTTTCATTTTCTCCTTGGCGGCCCTGTGTCTTCTTTTCATCCGATGGGACACATGTCAGGTCCTGCAGAAGGTCCTTTGCATTCAGCATGGTTATGAAGGAGGTGGAGGTGGCAGGGGTTATGATAAAGATGTTTGAGAACCTTTCTTCTGATTAGGGGAGGTCTTGCTTGAGAAACCGGTCTCGGTACTGGCTGTGCCGGGAGTCTGAGTCTTCAGGGTCCTCCCACCCTCCGTCACAGACTTCAGCGTCATCCCATGGCAGGTGCCCATCTGTCAATTTTGAAACCTTCCGTTTCTTCTTTTCCTTTGAATCTTTCCTGGTCATATATGTTGTAGGCAGCTGGGTTAGGCTGGTTGGTACACAATGTGGGAGCCACAGGGGCTCGTCGCTGTTCAGGCGCACGTCCTTCTTCTCTGGCTTCCACAGGCTGAAGAATTGCACAAATGTCCCTGGAAAAGGTCTTCCCTTGCTCTGTAGGATAGTTGTCCGTGTCCTCCACACTCCCTCTGTCAACAATACCCCGGTCACATCTACCTCAACGCCCACAAAACTCCTCTGTTTGCGAGCGGTTATGTGATCAACTAAGTCAGTCTTGATGGTGGATCATTTCTTAGCCATAACTTTGGCTTTGATTGCAGCAACTTTTCCCACTGACATAGCTTCGGACAAAGATCTAATTTGTCCGGTCTGGACAATCCCTTCTTTGTGACCCTCCAGGCGGGCAGCGCGTCTCTCTTCATCAAGGCGCACACACTCTTCATCCTCAGTTCGTGGTTTCTTTGCTTCTGCTAAAACTTCATCTGTAGCTCCTTTGACTTGAATAGATTGCTGAATCCCTATTTCTAGACGGGCGCTTCGGTCCGTACTTGCCAACGCTGATGCTTTAGGAGCTGGAGAAGGGATTCTAGTTAAGTGGCTACGGCAGTTATTCGCTCAAACTTGGGTGGGTGGCTGAGACAAGATGCAGCGGAGTCCATGATGTGGGTGGCTGGACGAGATACCTTGAAGGAGAACAAAGAACATTTTCTGAAAGAATGGATGATTCTGAAGATTTGGCTAGAGCAATTACAGTTGCCACAACTGACTTCATCAGACGCCCTGTGGAACTGGCACAGGTTTGTGAGGAAAGCTCCAGTGGAGTTCCTGGGTGTTTAGCTGGCGATATTTGCTAGAATTATGTTACAATGCCGTATAGGAAGTTAGATATGAGATTGCTAATGTAGATGTAATTTTCATACTCAAAGCATGATATTGTTTATAATATTCTAGAGATGGAATATCTCTAGATATTCTATCTCTATATAATTCTGTGGTGAACTTGCATATTTATATCTTTTTAGAAAGAGACACGTAACCAACAGTTGACATCAGTGATAAAATGAGCATTGAAGATAAAATAGAAAGTTGTTCTGAAAGCATTGAAATAAATAGTTAATACAAATCTCTAGAAGTTCTTTCAAGTTCCAATTTTAAGGCAGATAAAAAATATGATTGGATATGTCTGGCAGACAGCAACTAATATCTGACTAGTGAGTGTGAAGGGCCTGAGGAAAGAGTAGAATGATAGGTGTGGAAAACTCTCACTTTGTCAAGAGATGTATCAACTTCTTTCTCTTCTGTAATAGAAATGAAATTACCAACCAAAAGAATAAAAATAATTTAGAGCATATGTGTTTGAAGGATGAGTGCAAAGCTAGGCAGAGCTCTAGGACAACTTTGGAGTATATTAAAAAAATTGATCAAGAAAATGAGTGTGTATCATGCAATCTGAAATGCCTAGATTTGAGCTTTTTAAGTGAAATTATTTTTATTCCAAGAAAATTCAATCTTATGTGTGTTAAATAGAGTTCTAAGAATATTTTCCTTTATTTATTAAGGCATTACATATGTATCCTTATCACCCATTTGCCTCCCCACCCCCATACTCATACCCTCACCCCCCCTGGTGGCTGTGTCCATTGATTAGGCCTATATGCATCCTACAAGTCCTTTGGTTGATCTCTCCCCCTTACCCCCACCCTCCCCTACCTTCCCTCTGAGGATTGATGGTCTTATCAATGCTTCTCTGTCTCTAAATCTGTTTTTGTTCATCAGTTTATATTGTTCATTATATTCCACAAATGAGTGAGATCATGTGATATTTATCTTTCTCCAGTTGGATTATTTCACTTAGCATAATGCTCTCTAATTCCATCCATGCTGTTGCAAATGGTAAGAATTCCTTCTTTTTTACTGCAGCATAGTATTCCATTGTGTAGATGTACCACAGGTTTTTAATCCACTCATCTGCTGATGGGCACTTAGGCTGTTTCCAAATCTTAGCAATGGTAAATTCTGCTGCTATGAATATAGGGGTGCATATACCCTTTAACCTTTCTGATTGGTGTTTCTGGTTTCTTGGGATATGTTCCTAAAAGTGGGATCATTGGGTCAAATGGGAGTTCCATTTTTAGTTTTTGAGGAAACTCCATACTGTTTTCTACAGTGGCTGCACCAGCCTGCATTCCCACCAGCAGTGCATGAAGGTTCTTTTTACTCTGTATCCTCACCAGCACTTGTCATTTGTTGATTTGTTGATAGTAGCCATTCTGACAGGTGTGAGATAGTACCTCATTGTTGTTTTGATTTGCATCTCTCAAATGATTAGTGACTTTGAGCATGTTCTCATATGTCTCTTGGCCTTCCTTATGTCTTCTTTTCTTAACAATTAGCAGTTGTGTGTTTTTTATATCTGTGTGTATGTGAGAGAGAGAGAGAGAGAGAGAGAGAGAGAGAGAGAGAGAGAGAGGAAAAGGGAAGGAGGGGAAGAGAAAGACAATGAACCATAGAAATCTAAACTAAAAACATCAAAATACATTTTTTTCTATTAAAATAAATTAATTATAATTCTATAAATTTTTTATGTAATGCCTTACTGGTGTTTCTTAACTTAAAACTTATTTTTTTTGTGCATTCTGAAAAGAAACTCATTCAAATAAAGTAACCTACATAAAATTCTGAGGAAAATTATCTGCACATTTTAACATCATATTCCTTAAGGATAAAGATAAATGAGATTTTGTAGGAAGCAGTGTTATACAGAAGAAAAGTACTGCCATAAGAATTTACCTCTTGTTTAGACATTTCAGGGTTTTTCTGACATATGAGTTGGTGCTCAGTCCTATGTTAGATCATTGAGCAGGTATGGATGACAGTGTTGAGTTTGCGCCTCGGCTACTTTTGAAAGGCAGCATTATTTTCCTCATGGATTAACCTATTTCTACACAATTGGTTCCAACATCATCTTTGTTTATTATTTTTATAATATTTTACTTACAAAATAAAATGTAATTTAAAGAACACAGTTCAGTGTTCTCAGGAATTTCTCTTTTTGAGACTGGGTTGGTACATCACAGATTTCTGAACCTTCATTGCCTAAATTTTTCATGATGAAATCTGTGATTCTCTTAGCACTTATCTTATACCTACTTTGTTTATTGACCGATTGATTTTAGAAAGAAAGGAACAGAGAAACACAGAAAGAGAAACATTGATTTGGTGTTCAACTTACTTATGCATCCATTGGTTGATTTTTATATGTGCCCTGATCAGGGATCAAACCCACAACCTTGCCATATTGGGACAATGCTCAACAAACTGAGCTACCCAGCCAGAGCCTCTTATGACTACTTATGTCAGGCAGAAAACCAAAAGAATATATATATATATATATAAAAGAACAATAGGAAGAGTTAAATTCTTTCCTCACATTTATTGTGGATATTTCCCTAAAACCAAGTTTACATAAATTGTCAGTGGTTAAAATTCTGAGAAAAATTATCTGCATATTGTAACATCATATTCCTTAATGATAAAGATAAATGAGATTTTGGGGAAGAAATGGTTGAGAAAAGAGTGCAGTAGAATGGTTTTCTTAATAGATGCTCATCTTTCTTCTCAGAAGTTAATTGTCTCTTTGATAATTAAAGCTTAGTGCATTTTATTAATCCCATCATGAAAATGTTGTATATAAATTATGTTGTAATTAGTCAATATTAGACCATGTAGGCTGCATAATTTAGGCTTAAAGTTTTAACTAAAACAACATTTCCAAACTGTGATGTGCATCATTCATTTGTGGACTTGATAAAAGATGCATGCTGGAGCACTGCTGACTCAGAATCTTTGTTAATAGGGCAAGCAGATAAAAAATTAACCTGTGCCTGGTGTGACTCAAAAACACACACAAACATGTTAAATTGTAAAAGCAACTGAACGGAAATAGCTTGCTTCATAACAAGTTTAAAAATCATACTCAATGGTGAAAAACTGAAAGGTTTTCCTCTAAAATCAGGAATAAGACAAGGTTGTCCACTCTCGCCACTCTTATTCAACATAGTGCTGGAAGTCCTAGCCAAGGCAATAAGGTAAGAGAAAGAAATACAAGGCATCAATATAGGGAAGGAAGAAGTTAAAGTGCCACTTTTTGCAGATGACATGATTCTGTATATAGAAAACCCTAAAGACTCCACCAAAAAACCTTTAGAAACAATAAACAAATACAGTCAAGTTACAGGATACAAAAATCAATGTGCAAATATCCATTGCCTTTCTGGATACCAAACAAAACTTCTGAAAAAGAAATGGAAAAAAAAAATTCATTTGGCAATTGCACCCAAAAGAATCAAATACCTGGGAATAAACTTAACAAATACAAATTTAGCTATAGGCCAGTCAGTGTTGCTCAGTGGTTGAGAGTCAACCCATGAACCAGGAGGCCACAGTTTGATTTCAAGTCTGGGAACTTGACCAGGTTGCTGGCTCAATCCCAGGAGGGGATATACAGGAGGCAGACAATCAATGATTGTCTCTCATCACTGACGTTTCCATCTCTCTCTTCCTTTTCCTTCCTCTCTCTGAAATAAATTTAAAAAATAAAAGATTTTAGCTATAATGGATGTCTTATAATAATGCCCAAATAGTTTGAGGAAGTTTCCTCTATTTCTTTATTGCTGAGAACTCAATCATGAATGAATATTGAATATTGTCAAATTCTTTCACTTCTTCAAATGGTATGATCATATGGTTTTTCTTCTTTATTGTTAATACAGCAGATTACATTGATTTTTTATTGTTAAATCAGTTTTGCATTCCTGGGATAAAACTAACTAGGTTATGAAGTATCATCCTCTTTTTATATGGCTTTATTGGATTTGATGTTGTTTTGTTGAGAATTTAAAAATCTATAATCCATCATCATGAAGGAAGATGATTTGACTTTGGGTGGCAGACACACATGCAATATACAGTTCATATATCATAGAAATGTACACTTGAAACCTGTATAATCTTATTAATCAATGTCACCCCAATACATTCAATTAAAAGAAAGATAAAAAGTAAATAAAACAAATAAATACCCTCATTCATAATTTAACACTAAAACAAATTTACTGTTGTTATTTTTAAATAAAGTTTGAAAATAAAGTTAAAAGTCTTGCTCTTTAGAATGTAACAACAATGGCATGTGTTTTTGCATTTTACCTTTATCCTCAGGATGTTGAGAGCAAAATGTAACTAATGTAATGTTTTCCCAATGGATCTATTTCATCATTTTTCCACCCCAAAATGGGCTTTTTTTTCACTTTTGTTGTTGTTATTACAACCAGAGCTGCAGCATTGGGAGGGACTGGAGAATGTGAATGATTTTCACTGAACTTGGACCTAACTGAATAAAAATGTATTGACGGGAAGTGGTAAATGGCACCTAACAT
Organism: Myotis daubentonii; assembly: GCF_963259705.1. NCBI lineage: Eukaryota > Metazoa > Chordata > Mammalia > Chiroptera > Vespertilionidae > Myotis > Myotis daubentonii. The sequence continues at coordinate 60,045,091 of NC_081846.1, forward strand.
AGAACAAGTTATATTTCCATTTACCTGGTTGAAGAAGCTTTGATTCATGACTTCCTCAGACCAGTAAACACTTTTCAGAGCAATCTACCCATGTGTGGTAAATAGTTAATGTCTTCTTGCCCAAGATCAATTTTTCTTCTGTTCACACCTTATTTTCCCTCAAGAAATGGTCTCTTCTCCAATCTAATCCTACTTTATTTATGTGGAGCAGGTGTTTCCAGGATGAGTATGTGATGCAGGCTTGGCCAACGGAGCATTGCATTTCACTTTGCTCAGAAACGCTGGTTCAGGTGCAGAAGTATGAATCCATCAAAGGCAATTAGAATTGTGCCAGGGATTTTATGGAGTGACCAATAGAGATATGTCTTTATTCCAGTTTTTTTAAAAAAACAGTATGAAAGCAAGTCTGGAGATTCAGGAGCCTGTAATTGAGGCTCTTGTGTGCACTGTATATATGAGAGTAAATAAAACATAGAGGAAAGTAGAATGAAAAGCAATGTAGCAATACACACAGATAGAGAGAAAGATAAATTGGACCCTCGTGACATTATCTGAGCCCTGGAATTTTTAGAGACTGAAGAATATTTTACTTCTAGGCTTTCAGTTAAATTATCCAAAAAATGTCTTTGTTTTTAGGGTGCTTACACCAATCTAAGTTGGATTTTTCTGTCATTTGTAGCCCAAATTTTCCTCATATGTCATATAATTACTTCTGGTGCCTGATTTCATAAATAAATGTTTTTCAAACTTGCATGACCATAAGAATCAGTTGATATTTATAGAAATTCAGATTCCCAGATCACTCCCCTGGGTAGGGGGTCTGTTTTTAGTATGGGTTCTGTTTTTAAGTATGATCCAGCGATGAATAGTAGGATCACAAAGTATGAACATTATCATATCTGTAAAATAAGAAAAAAATCAATATGTTCTCACTTGCTGAATATTATACAATTTTCTGGTTTGCCTGGCATACCAGCACACAGCCACATAATCATAAAATTTTAAAGATGGGAGAAATGGTAGATATAATCTGGTCCAACAGCTCATTTTTTCACTGTAAAATTGTAGCCGAGAAAAGAAAAGTAACACACAAATCCCATCGAGCGTTAGTAGTAGAAAAAATACTACATGAATCTACTGCTAGCTTCAATTTATTTTATTACCAACAATCATATTTCTAAATTTAAAAAGTCATTTTAAAAGTACATAAATAGCAGGATGGTGAAAAATCTACCTTTATTTTTCTTGGGTATAGAAAATTAACTAAAACTGTAAGTATGTCCTAAATTTTTAACATAGTTCATTGTGAGTGAACATTAATAATTTGACCATTACAACAGTAATGCATTCCTTGCTACTTAGACTATAAACACACTAATTGATGTTGTGATTTTATAACTATGTTCTCTAATGATTATATACCAAGTATTTTATCCTATACCAGAGGCCCGGTGCATGAAATTCGTGCATGGGGGAGAGAGGGGGGCCTTCAGTCCAGCCTGCACCCTCTCCAATCCGGGACCCCTTGGGGAATGTCCAACTGTTGGTTTGTGCCCGCACTTTTAACAGATGACAGCTCCATTGTTATTTCTTTATTTTCATGCTTAAACCCTTGGAATTAGTAGGTATTCAAAGTGTGTATACATTTTGGGGAGGCACCCTGTATATCTCTAGTCAGCGATGAAAGGAACCAACTGTGGATTTGGAACCCCCAGACAGGGAACCTCGCTCACTCCCCACATGTCTCCCACTGCACTTTCCACCTTCGTGGGCAGCGGGAGAATCAATGTTTTCTCTCATTAACTGGGAAAAGCATGTCCTGTCATCTGCTGCCCGGCAGGAGTGCGCTAGGCCCCAAGCAAGCTAGGCTCAGTCAGGGCAGCCTTCGCTCATGGGTGCCAGCACCCAAAGTGCACATTCCTCCTTTGCAGTCACGCTGGCTATCCCACCGTTTCGCTGAGAGGACGGAACTCCTCCCCTCCTATGAGTTCCCGATCTTGAACACTGACCAAAGGCACCTCAGTGAGGGCCGCCCATGCCTAACAGGGGTGTCTGTCTGCACCTGCTCCCACCTCAGCACCTGCATTAGCCCCACGGAGGTGATCTCGTTGCTTCACTGGCCTCCGCGGGAACAGGGCATCACCACTCCACCCTCTCACTGTCATCTCACAGGTGCCCACACCCAGCACCCAGAACACTGAGACACTCTCCAAAGGATATGAGCATGCCAGAGAGGATGCGGGCACATCCTGTGGGGGACTTAGGAATGCTGGGGTTGATGGAATTGCGGTGGATGGTGGGGGGGAACTTGTGTGCACCATGGTCTGGGACTGTTGCAGGCGCACGTGGGTGACAGTGCACTGGGGGATGTTCACACACCAGGGAGGGAGGAGAGGATGCACTCACCGGAGGCCTGCAGCTGCTCAGATCCACAAACCCCCGTGGTGCAGCCAGGAGGACATCAATCTGGCCTGCCAGGGTGGCTGTCCCTGCAACCAAGGAAGCCAAGCCCCCTGCCTGCTCTGCTCCGGCTGCTGCCATCTTTTCCACATCAATTTGCATATCCCCTCCTTATTGGCTGTGGGCACCACCATCTTTATCATGAAGTGACAATCAATTTGCATATTACTCTTTTATTAGCTAGGATAATAGAGATGTAATATGCAAATTGACCATCATGCCCTCACACAAGATGGCCACCCCCATGTGATCAAAGATGGCCACCCCCAGGGGGTCACAAGATGGCCACCACAAGATACCCAGCAGGGGAGGGCAGTTGTGGGAGATCAGGCCATCAGGGGAGGGAAATTGGGGGTGACTGGGCTGGCAGTGGAGGGCAGTTGTGGGCGATCGGGCTGGCAGGGGAGGGAAGTTGGGGGCAATCAGGCTGGCAGGGGAGCAGTTAGGTGTTGATTAGGCTGACAGGGGTGTGGTTAGGGGATGATTAGGCTGGCAGGCAGAAGCAGTTAGGGGCAATCAGGCCAGCAGGCAGGTGAGCAGTTGGGAGCCAGCAGTCCTGGATTGTGAGAGGGATGTCCGACTGCCGATTTAGGCCCGATCCTTGGGGATCGGGCCTAAACCGGCAGTCGGACATCCCCCGAGGGGTCCCATGGAGTGGGTGCAGGCTGGGCTGAGGGATAACCCCCCCCGCCCAGTGCACGAATTTTGTGCACTGAGCCACTAGTTTATAATAAAATATTAAGAGCTATTACTGATGAAAGGATTGTAAGACTAGGTAAATAAATCATTTTGTATTATTAATCCAAGAATTAACACACAAAAAATTGCTTGAAGAGTCCATTGGTCCAAAGGCAGTTGTCCCAAATAATAAAGTCATTAAATTGTATACACTGAATAAGGATTTTTCAAACTTATTTTCCCAGTGTTAAGTAAAAACTGTAAGTAAAATACAACAATGATGGCAGCTTACAGAACATTAGATTTTTAGGAAAAAAAAGGCTTTTTCACATTATAAAATAAAGCATTTAAAACTGATCATCATCATGTTTTCCTTCCCTTTTAGTATGCAGGGGTCCAAGTTGCCTCTGCCCAGAATGTGCCACCCTGGCAGGCAGGCTATTTGAGATGAAAATATTTAAAGCCCAACACACTCAAGAAAAACAAAAAAACCTATTCAGAAAAGGAACCTTAGCATGTTCTTTTTATTATATTTAGCATGTATGAATAAAGTGTTGCACACAAGGAGGATTCAAGCAAGCCTGTTTGTTAAAGCCACTCTGTGTCCCATTGTTTCTGGGTTGCCAAGCAAGAATGTGTTCACCATGTGTTTGCTTTCCTCATCTACCTATAAATTTTCTACTTTCCCTTTGAAATCTCTGATCCCTGCCTCTCTCTTTAGTCCACAATGGCATATTAGCCTCAACTGCCCAATGCATCCTTGGGTCTCATATTGTTATGAAATCCCCATATGTACATACACAATACATTTGATCATTTTCTCCTGTTATTTTGTCTCATATTACTTTATTTTTCTGCCCCCACAAGTAGCAAATATCAACCTCATTACCAGCTCCAGCTGGAATTGTTAAAGCCTTTCATTAATGTCACAAAAGGTGATATTTTAAACTATTTATTGCTACCTCAAAATTCCAATGTTCTTAAAAACATGTAAGTTATTATATACATAAAATGAGACACTTTCATTGCTTGTATAAATAATTTTCTCAGAGTATTATATTTATTATTATGCTGAAATGTATATGTATTGACATAAACAGTACAGTAACATAAATTTACTTCATTCCTTATATATTTTTTCTGAGTATAATTTTTTAAAATAATTTATTGATTTCAGAGAGGAAGGGAGAGGATGAGAGACATAGAAACATCAATGATGAGAGAGAATCATTGATCAGCTGCCTCCTGCATGCCCCATACTGGGGATGGAGCCCACAACCCGGGCATGTGCCCTGACCAGAAATCTAACCATAACCTCCTGATTCATAGGTTGACACTCGCCTATTGAGCCAAGCTGGCTAGGCTCTGAGTATAATTTTAAGGGCAATCTTGTTATCTATTTATAGTGAAAATAAGCAAATACTCATAGTTCAGAAATAGATTTGGGAAATAAATAGAAGTATTTATGCCATTGTACAATATTAACATTTTATTGAAATAAAAATAGAAATAATATAAACCACTGTATTTCAAATTTGGTTGTATATCTGAATTAACATGGATGCCTTTCAGAACAGCAGACTCTGCATTCTAAACTTATCTCATTGGACTCTTATGAAGTTGTGCCATCGATTCTGTATTTTTTATTTTATTTATTTCTTTTTTTATTATTATTATTAGTTAAGGTATTACAAATGTGTCCTCATCCCCCCGATTAACCCCCAACTTCCCCCCTAAAGGATCATCAGTTTGATCCTCACCAAGCTCCCTCTGTGTGTTTCTGCATCCTGTATAGAGGAGGATGCGGATAGCAGCATCCTTTTTTACATTTGGGGAAATTACACACACTTACCAAGTCCCTTTGTAGCAATCAATGGTATAAATGCTCAAAAGATTGCCTAACTAAGATACGTTTATATATATATATATTTTTTTTTTTCAGTTAAATGACAACAGCAAAAAATAGTGTTGATTAGAAGCTATGGTCAATGTTGTTTTTTAAAAATGATTTCTGATGTTCAATTTGGTTGAAAGATGTTTTATTTAATCTCTAATGTCTATGCAAATGTGATCTAGTTTCCCAGAATGGTTCTATACCTTTGTACCTACGAGAATCAAAAAGAGGGACAGGCAGTGTAAGAGCTTCTTAATATGGTTTGTTGAAGTGCCTTTTAATAAAGTGCAATTTTCGTTCTGTGCTTTTCCCAAAATCGCCGCATCAATTTGCATTATTAAGGACTGAAGCTAGAGACATTGACTACATTTTTATGTGGTACTTTCAGTTCTTAGGGGCTTCAACTTCCTACTCTCTCCACTGTCTGAATTTCAAATCATCTTAAAAATTGATAGCCTAATTTCAAGTGTTTTGATTTGTTTGGATTTGTAAATCTTTGTGAGACATCCAGATAAGCTGCCTTATAATGCAAATTATGGTGAGTGGATTTCCTACTTCTAACGGGTATTTCTACTCACTTCCTTGAATGAGAAAAGAAAATAGCTCATGTATTTATATATGTATTTATTTTGAAGGATGTTTGTTTCCCACTAAACTATATCTATTATTATGAGAAATTACATATATACTGCTAGAGCCCTAGCCAGGTGGCTCAGTTGGTTGGAGCATCATACAGAAGACCAAAAGGTTTCAGGTTTGATTCTCCATCGGGGCACATGCCCATGTTGTGGGTTGGATCCCCAGTCAGGCACATGTTACTCTATCAGATTGTTGTTTCTCTCTCTCTTTCTCCCCTTCCTTTCTCTATAAAATGAATAAAAACATATCCTTGGGTGGGAATATGTTAAGATATTAGTTAGCATATAACATATTTATTTTCTCCCAGCAAGACGTATATCTCATGCACTATGATAAAAGCAGTAGATATGCCTTTTTGTTACCCATGGTATTAACAGTTACTAGCTTCCCTAATTTTTGTTTCTTGTTTGAAGTTGTCCTACCCATGGCAAGATGTCTTGTACCTGTAACCCTTATCCAACAATTGGCATCATCATCGTTCTATCAGTGAAACAAAGCGTCTCCCAAATTTAGATATTGTCCACTAGCAATTGCACGGCACAAATGAGATTTAAATACCATAGATCATTGGCCTCTTAATCCATCCCTTGTGTTTTCTAAAGCATCGTATTAATCATGTCACTTCTGTGCTTAAAATTTACAAAAATTAGCCTCCAGATTCCTTAGTCTGGTATCCAGTATCCTAATGACCTAGCCCCAAAACACAATTTATCTCTGCCAAAATAAATTATCTTACTGATCCATTTAGTGAAGAACTTTTACTAATTGTGAACTATTGTGGTTTTTTTTTCCTTTACATAGCACTTATGTTGTTCTACACTCTACTTCTGCTATCTGCACATTATATTGACTTCGTATAGCTTAATTATTCATCCTAGTTGTATTTGTCTAAAGTTTTTAGTCTCTAGAAACAAATTTCAAACATACACAAAAATATTATATTGTACAAATATTAATCACATACTTACATATATAAATAGAATAACATTAAGGTGTTAAGAAAACATTCCTGCATTAAAATCATTTGGGAATATAGTTTGTACCAAAGCTCAAATAACAAGTTCCAAAATATAAATATATATTTTCAGATAGTCATATCATACCTATAGCAACTTAAAATTTTATTTGTTTTTTAAATCATTTTAATTAAAGAGTTGAATTTCCTCTGAACTACTAGAATTTCCATTGCATTTCTTCCAGCGCAAAAGTGACAAGAAAGAGATTTAAACCCAATTAAAAATAAAGTTTATAGACTCAGGCTGAGCCTATGTGTGCCTAATTGAATCAACATGATCTATAGGTTTCAGTGGGGCCAATTTGCTAAAAAGAGCATGATTCTCCCAGTGACAGAGAAGCTATAAGTGACTGTCCCAGATGTTGAAGATCCAGTGTGTATAAATTACAGTAAATTGGGTCTACAAAACCATTCAGTTGCAGATTGATCTACCACAGCAATGTTGTCTGAGCCAAAGATTTCTGTTCAACTCTCTCAATCCCAGAGGACCCAATATTAAAATAAAATTTGTTCTTCATGTTGTAATGAGCTCTTGAATTAACAACAACAAAAATATGCATAGCTTTATACTTATCAGTGAAAGATAGAAATAAATAAAGAATAGAGAACAGGGAGAAATAGTAATGGCTAATGGAAAAAAGGATTATAGTTAGCAAGTTGCAGGGAAGACATTAATTAAAGAATCAACAGATCAATCCTTACTTGGTAAGAATAAATAGAGAAAATTGGGACTAGCAGAGAATGGCCTCATATTATACAAAAGTATAAAACTAGACTCTTTATTCAACTCTACCACTTATTAGTTTAGTGACCTTGTTCAAATTATTTAATTTTTATGGGACTTGGTTTCACCTAATTTTCTGGGGCTTTAGTTCCTACTTTGAAAAAAAAAAAGTAGCTGGTCTTTATAACATCTTCCTTTTATAAGAAACTCAAAGCCTGTTTATGGTCTATATAAACAGAAAGTTTCCTGCTCATATTCATTGCAGAACCAATCTTTCAACAGATCTTTTCCCTGGAAATGACCTTTGTATATCACATGCTTTGGTTTGCCATGTAAGTATGTGCAGATCTGACACACTATTTAAAAGAGTGATACACTCTATTCTGTTTGCACATATATTATATTTTAGCTGAGTTAATTGCTAAACATTTGCAAATGGTGCAACTGACCTATTTTAGGTTCCTTTAGTATTGGTTTAATGGAATGTCCACTTCCTCCCTGGGGCACTTGGGCACTGTTCATCATGGTTCACATGGAAATCAAATCACAACCCTAAGGCTAGATTTGAAGCCACCGTGTTCCTCCCTCAATTCACATAAAGTATGAGAATCAGAAACACTCTGCAGTCAGCTAGAGGCACTGCTATAAAGACATACATATGACTACATTACATAAATTTCTATTGCAAAATATTTTCCTCTGCACAAAGGGGACAAGCTCTCCTGTAAAGTAGCATAAGTGACTATGCATACATATGTGTAGCAAACCAACATTTTTTATGTTGATCATGAGAAAAATCAAACTACATGCAATATATACACATACATATACTTATACATAAAATTTTCTAGAATTAACTCAATATTAAGACATATTTATGCTATAATAAAAATATCAAAAAAAATCTTGAAGAACTTTAACTTCAGCAATATTATTGTACTGGAGTAAACATCCTATCATGAACAACTATACAATTAGATAAAATATGAGACAACTCTTTTAGATCTTCACAAGGCTACAAGTACAGAGAGAAGAAAAACTCATGATTTTGCTACTAATTTAGCTACCCTTCTGCTTGGGATAATTTTCCAACAGTGAGGCAGCTAAATTAGTAGCAAAATCATGAGTTTTTCTTCCCTAATTTGGAGGTGCCAGAGAACAGAAAGCTGAAATGGCAAAAACAGAAGGGAGACACAGAATGGAGTTCCATACCAAAGGCCATGTGTGGACTAAGAATCCATGGCTAAGGGCTGAGCTGAGTGTTAATGGAGTGTGACTACCTGAGACTTACCAGAGAAAAACACCATAATGTTCAGAGTATATCACAGGAGCTAGAAAGTAAGTAGTGCTGATAAACTTTGGAAATTGGTCTAAATGAAGTGGAGAAATGTTACTAATGCCTCATTAACACTTGTCCTAAGTTGCAGGAAGCAAAATCATGTAAGTAGAGACCCATTTAAACTAAGGTTTACTCAAATCCTACTGATATGAAGCCTAACATCAAGCCCTGAAAAGATATGCAGGGAACTATAACCATGAAGTTCAGTTCCCAAGAGCAATCAAAGAAATGATGGCTAATAACTAACTATAATGCTGTATCATGGATGGAATCTTGGAATAAGTACATTGTGACAATGGTGTGATACTATTGTAAGGTGATAATAATATGGGAACTTTGTAATACCTCAGCAATTTTTTTCTGCAAATCTAAAATTGTTCTAGAATAAAGAGATAATTATTTAAAAGCCTATGTAATACCATTGAACAACCAACATAATGATTAAAAATCAGTGCAATTGACATTTGAGAGGAAACAAGACTGATACTCAAAATATATTGGAGGAACTTATCAAAGGCCACAGAGCTAGTACATGTTAGTGACATCCATAGGCAAAAAGATAAACTACTCCATAGGTTCCCGAACTAAAGACAATATACAAGGCCAGGTCAGCTCAGAAAATTCAATTTCCTGAGCTGATGACATCTGACATCATTAAAAGTTTTTCATTGAAATTAAATAAGGAAAAGAAAGAAAAAAATGTAAATTATTGGCTGTGTTTTGAACTTTTTTAGAATATGCCACAACTATTTATTTGCAGCCCTAATAAAATTAAACATACAACATAGCTATTTTACTTTTCACATAACAATGTGAAAGTAACCTGGCAAATAACACTAATTTTAATGCAATCGTGAAAATAACACATCTAGAATCTATGTTATAAAAAACATGACTGCTACCAATTCTTAAAAATACAGATAAGATTTCATACGTCACATGAGAAAATTCATTTTTATATTAGACTGGACAATGGCTATCTCTGTCCTCTCCACTCCCCACTCCTAGGCAATATTTTTCAGAAAAGCTCATTCCAGCCTGAATCCAAGGGATAGTCATGTGGTCTCAGCTAAGCCAAGTTTAACATTCCATCTCTGAGTGCCTCATACACAGCAGACCAATCAGGCAAAGGTAACAGAGCAGATGTTTGGAGGCACCATTGGACGTCTGAAGTGGGCTCTAGTTCTTTATTTTTTAGCCGGTATGATCCAATGAACAAACACTCTTTTTGCTGAAGGCGCTTTTTGCTGAAGGAGCATCTGCAGTTAGAAAAATACAACCTGATACAATGTAGGTGGAGGGGAGGGTGGAATAATACCGGGAACAAATTCGCATAGAGTAGCTAGCCTTATTTAGAAAACATTACCTCTATGAATATCTCATAGATCACCTTTTCACCTTCATCCTAGCTACCATCTTGCTGGTTATTCTTATTCTGTCACAATTCATGTTTTGCTTCCTCTTCGGGGAGCCCTCTCTTCTTCCTCTCTGACTGACTCATAAACCTACCATTTTGCTTAGTTTATTATGACTATAAGATAGAATGTTTGCAGGATTGGTCACCAAACTATTATTATTTTTATTGTAAAAGACAGTACATGAACATGGTACAAAACTAGAAAAGCACCAAAGGATACACAATAAAAAAAAAGTTTTTTTTACCCCTACTGTCTCCCAAACATCAAAGTTTTCTCCCTAGATACAGGCCAGCTTAAAAAAGATATTTGAGAAAATCTTTGAACTTTTATATAGTTTTCTCTTTAAGAGAATCAGATTACACTTTCGTAGAGCATTTCCAAATAATATTGCTTCTGGTAAGTTATAATAAGTTATTATACAAGGAGTATATAAAATAATTAGAAATATAATTTTATGTTTCTTAAGGAGGTAGCTGAAAATTGCCTTTTTTGTTTGCTCTTAAGTTTATTCTATAAAAGGAATTAACAAGTATGCATGAGTTAAATAGAATGTGGAATTCTATGTCCTTTAGTTATTTTTAATATATACATATATATTTACATTAAAGGAATAAAATCAGAATATTATTATAAATTATATAAAATATATTTTGAAATATGAAGATAAAATGAAATATGCATGTAAAGCTAATTATCAATTAGTTGATTTTGGTTTTCTTTTTATGATGTACATTATAAAAGTCAAAATTACTCTTCATAGCTCACTAAATTTTTTCAACCATTATTTTAAAAATAGATAAACTGTGTCTGGTCAGCGTGGCTCAGTGGTTGAACCTCCACCTATGAACCAGGAGGTCATGGTTTGATTTCTGGTTAGGGCACATGCCCGGGTTGCAGGCTCAATCCCCAGTTGGGGGCGTGCAGGAAGCAGCCAATGGATGATTCTCTTTCATTATTGACGCTTCTATCTCTCTCTCCTTCTCCCTTCCTCTCTGAAATCAATAAAAATATATTTTAAAAAATAAATCAACTGTAAAAAATGTATATTAAAAAAGAAAAATCAGAATGCTAATGAGATATACTATTACTATGTTTACTTCAGCTAGATACCTGTCCTTGGAGCTCACCATTAGCCTGGTCCAACTGTCTTCATCCAGACCCTATACACATGCAAGAGATACGGACCTAAGTAGAGATATATATGCAATCATGATATTATCTAGTTGTTTTATACTGATTTTCATGTAGTGCTTTCCACTACATTTCTTTTTATTATCTGTGAAATACAATAACAATAGAATCAAAATATTTTTGGAATAAGTTACCAACAACATTGAATTGGTTCTGTCACCTTCAGTCTTTTTATTTTGCATTATTTCTATTATTTTAGATTTTTTTAATTGCACTTTTGCTCAAGCCAGTAGATTATTCCTTTTCAAGCTCCATGTGGTCCCCAATGTGAACTCATCTTTTCTACCTATATATCTTATATTTGGAAATACCTAAACCACCCATAAAGCTTTCAGACTATATTTAGGTTGCAATTTTCCTTACTTATACCAGGGAAAATTGCTCTGTAAAGAAGCACAGTTTACTAAGTACTAATGTTCTCATAATCTCACCATGACAGGCTATTTTTTTGTCCCCTTGTCACCAACATAATAGATTTAATGTGACAAGTCTATAAAGTCAGGTATCTAATATTCATTGAAACTAGAGGAATAGAATATCCATTTCCAATTTCAAGAAGAGCTAGAAAGAGTATAAAAGGGAAACAGCACATTATAGTCCATATTGCAAAGAAAATCAAATTGCAATATTCCTGTTGTGGAAAATATACCTTTTGGCTCCAGCTTCATAGACTTTGATTATAGTTCCAATGGTGGTATAATACCATTTTCTTAAAAGAGGAACTGAAAAAAAGTAGGAAATTTACTTTAAAATTTTCAGAGTCCTGGCCCATGCGGCTCAGTTGGTTGGGTGTTGGGTATCATCCCACGCACCAAAAGTTTGCTGATTTGATTCCTGATGGATGCCTGAGTTGTTGGCGCAATCCCTGGAAGATGTATAAGAGGCAGCCAAGCTATGCTTCACTCTCTCACATCACTGTTTCTCTCTCCCTTTCCCTTCCTCTCTCTCTAAAGAAAACACTTTTAAAAAAATTGTCAGAGAAATTAAAAGGCTACAACTCAAGGTAGTGTGTCAGATTTAAAATTCAATGAATTGAAAATAAAGATATGTTTTTGCAGACATTAACATTTCTCTTCCCGATCCCAGACACAGTACAAATGTTTTTCTATTATTTACACACTAACATATTCAGTCTATTTCTAAAGGCTCAGAACTTCTCTATTAGCCTGCTTTTGGGAAGAGTCTTGGAGATGAGTAAGCATTTTTGAGATCTAAGAGAAAAGGTTGGGTAATTCTTGCTGATTATTGCAAAGGGTGTTATGAACAGGAAAATCTTGGGGGAAGGTTTAGAAAGATCATGTTGTGAATCTTTATAAGAGTAATTCAATAAATTCAAAAATGTTTTAAATGACATTTTATTCCCTTCATCTTTTTCTTCAAAGAGGTATATTTTTGGGCTAAGATTTATATGTGGTTTCAAATAGTACCTTCTTGCCATAGACCAATTCCAGCATGCCATAATTTCAAGTTTCATCAAAAGGTTGATGAAACTTGGGGACTCAACAGGGTTGAGTCACACATGTAGTCATCATCTAGGAATGGCTAAAGGCATTTCCACAAACCTGAATAGGAAACTGATTGTGGCTGCCAGACAATTAAAGGGAATCTTAATCTACATGTTATTGCCTCCTACTGGCCAAACACCTGAACAGCCGTAGGCTATTCCCCAAACTGACAATGCTTCTGTACCCTTTGAAGTGTATTATCTCCACCTTGCCTTAGGACAAATTGTGTTAATAAAAGCGAGGGTCCTAGACAAGGAGGGAGTCTTCAGTTCCTTTAGCTGACGGTCCTCTGACCCCCAATGCCTTTCAAAATTGTATCTCGTCTCCGGACTCTTTATTAGTCTCTGGATTCTTATGTCATCTACACACAGCCCCTTCTCCAGATTTCTGAACCCTTCTTGATGCTGGGACAAGAACCCCGGTACGTTCTATCCTTGCAACATTATACTTTAAAGAAAACTGTCTTATACATGACTGCTCCATACATGACTATCCCATACATAACTCAATGTGCTTGTCATTTTTTCTCCTAAAAACTTATCCAAATGTTTTGGTTTTCTTTCAACTTACATTTAAAAGTATGATTGATACTGTTGCTGAGAGGCTATAATGGAAATTAAGTAATGTGAAAAAATTTCTGAACTATTGAAAAATAGCCAGTTTGTAAAGTAAAAAATAAATAAATAAAAGCATTAATAAGCCATTAAATTAAGGATTGTCAAATGGCTACAAGACTTTTCATCTTTTCAAAGCTTGCAGTAGTTGAAACTAATTTTCAGCATCTCATCTTTTCTTATTGATGTCATTATGAAAGGGTCAATCCCCAAATTCACTAATCAGCTTTGCTAAATAACACACACATAAGTATATATCAAAGTAAATAGTGTTACTAAAGAATGACTGCACATCAGAGCTTTGAAAGAAGATATTGTTAATGAATTGAGGAAACACATTAAATTGTGTGAAGTGTGTCATGTTAATGTTTTAAAATTTCTTTTTTAATCATTTTATATCTGTTTGAGGAAGTCTTTTAAGTCACTCTTCAAAGGTATATCTGGTAGAGAAAAATATTTTAGTTTTTTGTTTGTTTGTGGGGAATTTTTGTTTTTGTTTTAATATGAGGATATTTTTATTTCCCCTTCATTCTTAAAGGATTTTTTCACTAGATATAGAATTGAAATAGCCCACATAGATGAGCCCTATACTGGTACTGCTATAGCTTCGAGACATGGATTGATTTAAAAGGTGACTAAAAGCCTGTAAAGTCAAAGGAAAAAGCAAAAACTCAGACTGAACTTGCCGGGAGCCGGTCCATCCTTGCTGTTTCAAGGGACCTGGCATATATGGCATACGGTTCTTAATATGTTTGCTCACCTTCTTGGCGCTGTGTTTTAACCAAGGTCACCTCTCCGAGAAAGGTTGAATCCCCAGGTAGGGATTTTCCCCTGAAGTTAGGGAGGGAATAAAACCCCTCAACTAAGTGCCAGGCGGGTAATTAATCACTTTAACTACGAACAATCATACTTAAACTACATAATCTTTTCTCCCTGGAATGGAGATAAGAAACACCCTAACCTTTGTAATAGAGATTGATAGGATTGAATCAACTGGTATAAATACAGTTGTAACAAGACAGAATCACTCAGAACTTAGAACACAGAATTCAGAAGACAGAACCTACACGGAGCCTGGAGACAGAAGAACTTCGCTGGAGAGAACATGGCAAAAGATCCTGGACTGAACCTGACTGCAGAAATTGGCAAGAGAACCTGACTAGAACCTGGTGACCGAACCTGGCTGGAGATCTCAGACAGAACCTGGCTGGAGAACCTAGCGAGGGAACATGGCTACAGAACCTGGCTGGAGATCCTAAGCAGAACCTCTCTGGAGATCGAGATCAGAACTTGGCTGGAGATCCTGGCTAGGCTGCTGATCAACTGAATGCTGTCTCTGTGTCATTCCTTCTTCGCCGACTCCATCTATGCCTTTGGGGACCCCTGGACCCGCTGGCGCTGGACCCCAGCATCTGGCGCCCGAACAGGGACCCCTAGGTAAGCGCCCCCCACTCGGGACGGATAGGACTCCACCATAGGAAAAGGGTGGATAGTCTTGCCGACTCCGTCCACACCTTTGGGAACACCTGGAAAAGGATTCCCCTAGGTAAGCCCCCCCCCCATTGAGAACCCCCACACTCGGGACGGACAGGACTCCACCAGGGTGCTACAGACCCCCCTATAGAGGATAAGTAGGGTAAGAAGGTGGATAGTACAGAACTTAGATTGAGAAGATGTGCCATACTGAGTCCAAAGAAAGAAGACTCTGTATTGATCCTTAGTTTGAGAAGATGTGCCATACTGAGTCCAAAGAAAGAAGACTCTGTATTGATCTTTAGATTAAGAAGATGTGCCATACTGAGTCTAAAGAAAAAAGACTCCGTATTGATCTTTTAACACATATGCTTGCTAGCAGAGGAGTTAAGGTTACTCCCAGTCAGATGGAAATTTTATACAAGAAATACGTCCATGCTTTTCTGAGGAAGGAAAGGTGCCGGAAAGGTAAATGTAGAGGCATGGGAGAAGGTAGGCCCAAGGAGCCTTATCCTTAACCCCACTACAGCCTTTCTACCCTGGGAAAGTACAGGATTGGCAAGCTCTCCCTGGGATGATAGATCAGGACTCAGGTAATAGCGGAAAGCGCCAATCCTACTCTTAAAATGGATATAAGAGAGCATTTGAGGTTTTTCTTTTTAATGCTTGCTTTTAAAAAATAAAAAAGGGAGAATTTTCCGGGAGCAGGTCCATCCTTGCTGTTTCAAGGGACCTGGCATATATGGCATACGGTTCTTAATATGTTTGCTCACCTTCTTGGCGCTGTGTTTTAACCAAGGTCACCTCTCCGAGAAAGGTTGAATCCCCAAGTAGGGATTTTCCCCTGAAGTTAGGGAGGGAATAAAACCCCTCAACTAAGTGCCAGGTGGGCAATTAATCACTTTAACTACGAACAATCATACTTAAACTACATAATCTTTTCTCCCTGGAATGGAGATAAGAAACACCCTAACCTTTGTAATAGAGATTGATAGGATTGAATCAACTGGTATAAATACAGTTGTAACAAGACAGAAACACTCAGAACTTAGAACACAGAATTCAGAAGACAGAACCTACACGGAGCCTGGAGACAGAAGAACTTCGCTGGAGAGAACATGGCAAAAGATCCTGGACTGAACCTGACTGCAGAAATTGGCAAGAGAACCTGACTAGAACCTGGTGACCGAACCTGGCTGGAGATCTCAGACAGAACCTGGCTGGAGAACCTAGCAAGAGAACATGGACACTGAACCTGGCTGGAGATCTGAAGCAGAACCTCTCTGGAGATCCAGACCAGAACTTGGCTGGAGATCCTGGCTAGAGATCCTGGCTAGGCTGCTGATCAACTGAACGCTGTCTCCATGTCATTCCTTCTTCGCCGACTCCGTCCACACCTTTGGGGACCCCTGGACCCGCTGGGGTTGGACCCCGGCATGAACTGGTAGTTAATAGGGATGAAAGGCAAATTTCAACTCATACATAAGAAGATAGACCCTGGCAAGTATCATGGGTTTACCAGCCAGCTCATTTCATAATAGATTAGAATAATCAGGTCTATCCTAACATCTGACAAAATAAAGATAAGTATTCTATTGAGGAAGATAAACATCACAAGTTTCAAATTCTCTCTACATGCTTTTAAATGCACACAGTCTGTGATAAAAAAAACACCTAACTGTTCAAAAATATAAGAATTGATCAATACCTTGGAGAATAACCAGATAATAGAAAGAGACTTAAATGGAGACTCAGTTACTGGAATTAGCAAAAATGAGCACTAAAATAGTTTGATTAATATTCAAGAAATTAAATATGAAGTTGAAGAATGTAAGCAAAAAAAATGAAAAATCATAAAAAATAATATGGGAATTTTAGAACTTAAAATTATAGAAATTAAAATTAAGAACACAGTAGATTTAATTGGAGATTTCCTAGTATTGAGTATATTACTAAAATAATATAGGTCCGAGAAAACTATACACACTAAAGGATAAAGTAAAAAATGAAGCAAAATATAGAAAAAATATAAAATGTATATTCTAAACTAATAAAAGACATCAAGCCACAGTTTGAAAACTTACTATAAACTTTAAGCAGGGTAAGCACCAAGAAAATCAAGTCTACAATCATAATAAAAGAAAAGAGAAAGAAAGAAACCAACTAAAACCAAAGCAAAAAAATTTAAACAGCTAGATTAAAAGAAGAAATGACATCTTCAAAGCAATGAATAAATAACTGACAAACCATAGTTCTATAGCTATAAAAAATGTCCTTCAAAACTGAAGGCAAAGTACAAAGACTAGAAGAAATTATCACCAGAAGATTGACATGGATGTAAATATTTAAGGAAGTTATTAAGTCAGAAAGGAAACAACCACAGATGGAAACACAATTAGCATCACAGTTAATGAGGAACAATTAAAAACATCCTCCCCGTCTCTGAAATTAAGAACAAGACCAGGCCGCCTGCCTTCATCAATTCTATTAACCATTGTACCAAAGATCCTCTTCGTTAAAAGAAAGAAACTATAAATAGAAGTTTAATAATTGTTGTATGAAAAATAAAGCAGGTATTACTCCCAGACAATACATTTATATAAAATTAAAAGCAGGAAAGACAAGTCTTACATTGGAAGTCAAATTAGGGTTATCTTTGTGGAAGAGCTAGAAGGTTGTAATGAGGTGTTGGGAGGAGTCAAATGGTGATTACATGAGTATGTTCATTTGGTGAAAATTCATTCAGCTCTATAGGTTATACTTTGAATAAAAATTTGTGTACATGCATACACACATACTCGCATACATTGAAGAAAGCACCTGCTCCATAACATCAGCAGCACAGAAGTATTTTCTAAAGCATCCCATTTCAAACAAAATTTAAAGCTTCCATATTTTGGGTACCACTGATTTTCGAATCACAATGTACAACAAAATATTAAAAATTTTGTTTATGGTGGATTTAGAGATGATTTTTATTACTCATAATTTATCATTTCTAGATATTTCACAATCCAAATATCTATATATATAAAAAACCAGTGACTGTAACGCCATGATGACCAGAATGACTGACCAACCAGTCACCATGAGGTGCATTGACTACCTCTTGGTCTCTCGCCCCAGCACGCAGGCTTCCATCACTGGATGGCCAACAGGGAACCATGGGAAACTGGGGTGTGTGGCTGGCAGGGGGGGACTTGGGACTGGTGAGTGGGCACCTCTTGGTCCCAACCCCCAGGCCCGCAGGCTCAGATAGATTGCGCCCAGCCAACGGGGAAACCGTGGTGGTTGGAGGCAGACTGGGGACTGGTGGGGCAGGACTGGGGACTGGTGAGCAGGGGGAAGATGGCCCTGATCCCAGGCTAGGCCTAGGGACTCCACCCATGCACGATTTCATGTGCGGGGCCTCTAACATTGTTTAGAAAATGGAAAGATAAAAATTTATGTTTTTAAGGAAAAAATAATTACCAAAGTACATAAAGCAAATAACAACCCACTATACTAGATAAAATGATGAACACCAACGTGATGACATCACCTATTCCTGGTGACTTGAGTCCAACTGATAGAAACTACAATAGCAACTTGTGGAGGCAGGTGGCATGGCCCTTCCTAGTTGTTCTCACATCAAGAAAATGAAGACTTGTCCTTTATGAGAAAGATAAAGTCAATGTCTGGTATCTGGAACTGGCTTGGTGTTCATAGCTAAATGTCACTGCTATTGCGAGGTGGCTGTTTTGTTCTCCATTTGGACATAAACAATTTTTCAGTATATTAAAATCAGATAAGGACACTCCAAAACTATGATCAAATAAGACGAAACAAGGTCATTTTACAATTTTGTCTAAGCACAGACAAAGTCAAGTTCACTGTAACACCTTCAAAAAGTCAAACAATTCTCTCTCTGGGCTGAAATGAGTGACAGCTACTTCTGTACCAATTGCAACTTTATTTTTAGTCTCCCTTCCCTATGGGTAAGATTTGTTGAGATGCTGAATCATAGAATTGTCCCTGATTTATGACAACACTCAAACTAGATCAAACCTCTGTTTCCTTAGACATTCCCCAAATCACCTAACAATTCCTATGTCCTATGAGATTTTTGTCTAACAACTTTTATTGAGATGCACAAGTTTTCCTATGGTGTGGATTGTCCCCAGCTGCAACCATTAATAAGCTTAATTTGTTTAAAGTCAGGTAAGTTTCTGAACTTTTGTTGAAAGGCACTGACACACAGAGGTTCTATTTCCTTAATAGTTTGACTAACTTTATTGAGCAATACTCAATTTTGGAGAGATGTAGTCAAAACGCTTTCTATTCCAGGCCTTCTGGGTAAAGGAAATGACATATAGCATTAATTTATACGTGAAATAGTCTCTATATGACTGTTTGGTCCATCTGATTTAAAGTGTAGTTCCAGTTCAATGTTTATTATTGATTTTCTGTCTGGATGATCTATCTGTTGAAAGAGGGATATTGGAGTCTTTTACTGTGCAGATAGAGCTGACTACATCTTAAAAAGTTCACTCCATTGCCTGACTAGTGTGGCTCAGTGGTTGAGCATCAACCTATGAACCAAAGATCATGGTTTGATTCCCGGTCAGAGCACATGCCCAGGTTTCTGGTTTGATCCCCTTTGGGGTACATACAGGAAGCAGCCAGTCAATGATTCTCTCTCATAATTGATGTTTCTATCTCTCACTTCCTTTCCCTTCCTCTCTGAAATCAATAAAAGTATTTTTTAAAAAGTTTACTCCACTTTAAAACCAATTCACCTAGACCTTTGTACCTTTCCCCTTCTCCAGATGGACACTGGAATGTGCTCAGAGGCTTTGAGTTAATCACAAACCAGCTTTAATCCTTCCCTTCTTCTGGGGCAAGGCATACTCAATGTTAAATTTACCCTGGTGCCAGAATGCCTGTTATATGGTCCCTTTGTCTCCCTCAATCCCTCCTGCATTCCTTTTGGAGGTACATTTCTTAGAGGGGTATACAACAAATGGTCTGGGGATGAACAATGTGTAGATTCATTTCATTCTACTGCCTCCCAGAATAGCTTTCTCTGAATAAACTCCCAATTAAAATCGTACAAAATGACAAGCTGGACTTGTCTGTGTCATTCTTTGGCTTTCTGGCTTTGGCATTAGGGAACCGCTTTTCATACATGGACTATCTTTTCATGAAACGTCTACTGTTATTGTATTGTTTTCTATTTCTCCCTTCTGACCTGTTAGTATTTGCTGGATATTTTATGTTATGAGTATAGATTTACAATTGTTATGTCCTCTTAATGAATAACCCTTATGTCATTATATAATGAGCTTCATTGTCTTCTGTTATAGTTTTGACTTACAACCTATTTTGTCTGATATGACTATACCTGCTCTCTTTAGGTTTCCATTTACATGGAATATATCTTCCAATCAATTTCTTTGAGTGTATGTGTGGTCTTTAAGCTAAACTGAGTGTCTTGTAGATAGCATATAAAGTGAGGATCTTGTGTTTTTTTAATCCATTAAGTTACACTATGCCTTTAATTAAAGAATCTAACCTATTTTTTATTTAAAGTGACTATTGAAAGATAAGGACTTATTATTAACAACACATTATTAATTGATTTCTGGCAGTTCCTTGGTTCCTTTCTTCTGCCTTTGTCATCTTCCTTCGTGAGTTAATAATTTTCTATAGAGGAATGCTTTGACTTCCTTCCCTTTACCTTTTGTGTATCTATTGGTTTTTGCTTTTTGGCTACCATGAAACATATAAAAATCTTATAGTCTTTTATGCTGATAAAAACTTGATTTGATCACATACAAAAACTTTACTCATTTACTCTTCCCTCAACATTTTATGTTTTTGATGTCACAATTTACACCTTATTTTATTGTGTATCCATTAACAAATTACTGTAACTATAGTGACTTTTAATACTTTTGTTTTGCAACCTTAGTAATCAAGTTAACACACCACCATATCACAATATTAGAGTATTATGAACTTAAGTTATATATGTAACATTACCAGTGTGTCATATATTTTTTATGTTTTTATGTTACTAATTTGAACTCAAAAACTCCTTTCAGCGTTTTTCGTAAGGCATGTCTAGTGGTGATAGACTTCCTCAGTTTTTCAGTTTGTTTGAGAGTCTTCATCTATCTCTCACTTTAGAAGGATAACTTTGCAGACTAAATTATTCTTGCTTGGCAGTTTTGTTTTGTTTTCTTCGGGCACTTTAAATATGTCACTCCACTCGCTCCTGGCTACAAGTTTCTGCTCAGAAATCCACTGATAATCTTATGGGGGCTCACTTGTACTAGTATGTGAGTAATTTTTCTCTTGCTGTTTTTAAATTTTTCTTTCATCCTCAATTTTAGGCAGTTTTATTATATATGACTTAGAGGATATCTCTTGGATTTGGATTTGAATCTATTTAAGTAACAACAGCTATAGTATCTGAGAAACATTTTAAAGTACTTTAATATTAAATTTTCTAATCCCAAATATAAGTTACTATTGGTTGTGGTTTTGTTTGTTTGTTTTTTAATCCTCACCTGAGGATATTTTTCCATTGATTTTTTAGGGAGAGTGGAAGACAGAGGGAAAGACAGAGAGAAATATCGATGTGAGAGAAACAAATTGATTGGTTGCCTACTGCAGGAGCCCTGACCAGGACCCTGGCCAGGGAGGAGGCTGCAACCGAGGTATATGCCCTTGACTAGAATCAAACCCAGGACAACTTCCATCCATGGGCCAACACTCTATCCACTGAGCCAAACTGGCTAGGGGTCTGAGGAACATTTTTAAAAAAGAAAATAAAGAAAGCAATAAGATAGTTGCTGAGGAAGCCCATTACAGCAAACAAAAATTAATATAAGGGAATTACTCAAGGAGCATCTATATATTTAAAAGCCTAAGCTACCGGTCACTATGGTGTGCACTGTCCACCAGGGGGCAGATGCTCAATGCCAGAGCTGCCCCCTGGTGTTCAGTGTGCTCCCACAGCCAACCTCCCTTAGCTGAGCAACCTCCCGTAGTCCCTCCCGCCCCAGGCCAGCAGACCAACCTCCCACGGTGCCTCACCTGGGATGGCCAGCCCCAGTAGCCCCAATAGGGACTGGGGGAGATGGCCCAGATTGCCTCCGATTTTGCTGGCCAGGCCAAGGGACCCCACCTGTGCACGAATTTGTGCACCGAGCCTCTAATTAGTTAATAAAGTGTGATATTTGGGTAATAGATAATATTTAATAATGATATTTTTACAAAATTTACTCAATCAGAAATATTAAAAACGATATTGAATTTTATATGTTGAAAAATCATAAAGATTGAATTTTTAGACCCTTTTATATTATTTAGTATAGATTATAAATTATTATTATATTTCTTATGTAATGCATATTGGAATATTATAAAAAGTAAACTATATAGAAATTATGCAGTATATCATAAAGATGTAGTTGAACTCTATAGGAATTTTTTAAATGCACAAGTAAGAGTGAAAATGGTTTATTATGTGAATTCCAGATATGCTTTATCTGTGTTTGTGTAAGGTGTACAAGGTAGATTTCAAGATTCCAGCTCTGCTTTTTTCCTCTTGTATTCTTATTTCAAATATGTCTGATCTGATCAATTTTCCTAATTTAATTTTTTGTTTTCCTAGTTCATTTGTGTATTTTCAAAAAAAATAGTATTTTTTTCTTCAGGGAATAAAATGAGATTGCTCACCATACAAATTATTTTAATTATGTTTGCAAGCACATATGCACTTTTAGCAATATATCAACTCATTACCCATTAAAATAAATGTTTTTGAAATAACAAGTCACATAATAAAAATACATTAGCATTATATCAAATATATATACATTTATGAAAATAAAGAGCTAAAAATTTTTAATTTATCTATGTGCATTCTTAATTTGAACAATTGTAATTTCTGTCTTTACATCATAATGAAATAAAGTATCTTCCACTTAAGTAGCTTTAAAATGGCAAAATCCATACATCATTTTGCAAATCATATACTAGATAAAGTAGTAACACAATTTGAAACATTTTCCACTTCAGGGGAATCTTATTAACCCAATAGATTACAACAAAAGACAACTGCCATCAAGTTTCAATTTACTTATTGCTCAGTACAATAAGCAACCAAAAAATTTAAGGAAGAAATTTTCCAGTTGTCTACATTATCATCTCCTGTAAAATTTTAGCAATATTACTCAGACTCAAATTTAAATGTAATACATCCCAATTCTGGCAGATATATTGAATTATCTAGATAACTTTAAAAATTCTGATGCCTGATTTCCTTTTTCAGTTATACTGATATAAATGTTCTGGTATGGGGCCTGGCCAATAGTATATTTTATAAAGTTAACATCATAAGTGTAAAGCATAGCCAGAGTTGAACAAAATTGCCTTAGAAGTCAGCTCTGTGCTAACTTTTAACATATTTCTAGTGAAAATAACAGTTATTATACCTATGATTCTTAGACCACACATAAATTACCAACTATGGCTAGCTATGATGTTGGTTCAACATTTCAGATTTGGGAAAAAGAAATAGTTCAACACTGTGTCATAAATAAGTCAAGGTAAAGATAAATAATTTCAAAAAAAAAGTTGAAAAATCATAACATTTAAAAAGTGTGTTTTTTAAAAGGAACAAATACTTATTTCTATTAATGGAATTCTCTATAGACTGGTATCTGAAAAACATTATCTTTAAGTCAGGCTGATATGGATATAGAGGTTGTATTATTTACTAGAGGCCCAGTGCACGAAATTTGTGCACTGGAAGGGGGGTCCCTCAGCCCAGCCTGCACCCTCTCATAGTCCGGGACCCCTTGGAGGATGTCCAATGGCCGGCTTAGGCCCATTCCCCTCTCACAGACTGGGACCCCTCGCTCCTTACCACCTGCCTACTCGCTGCTCCTTACTGCTCGGCTCGCTGCTTCTTAGCATTGCCGCAGAGGCTGGAGAGGCTCCTGCCACAACACCTGCACTAGCCAGCAGTGAGCCCAGCTACTGTGGGAGTACACTGACCACCAGGGAGCAGCTCCTGCATTGAGCGTCTGCCCCCTGGTGGTCAGTGAGCATCATAGTGACTGGTTGTTCTGGTTGTCCTGCTGTAAGGGTTACTTAGGCTTTTATTATATAGACTAGAGGCCCGGTGCACAAAAATTTGTGCACTCGGGGGGGGGGGAGGGAGGGTTCCTCAGCCCGGCCTGTGCCCTCTTACAGTCTGGGACCCCTTGGGAGATAACGACCTGCTGGCATAGGCCTGCTCCCGGGTGGCAGAGGGCAGGCCCAATCCCTAGGTGCAGCCCCTGGTGGGGCTCAGAGCAGGGCCGATTGGGGTGTTGGGGCACCGCCCCCTGTCATGCACAGAGCAGGGCGGATCTGGAGGTTGCAATGCCACCCTCAGTCACGCTCAGGGTAGGGCCAATTGGGTGGTTGGGGCACCGCCCCCTGTCACACTCAAGGCAGGGTCGATGGGGAGGTTGCGGCGACACACCCTGTCTTGCACAGAGCAGGGCCAATCCAAGGGTTAAGGCACTGCCCCCTGTCACACACAGAGAAGGGCCCTCAGGGGGTTGGGGAGCTCCCCCCTGTCACTCAGAGAGTAGGGCCGATAGGGGAGTTGGGGTGCTGCCCCCTGTCACACACAGAGCAGGGCGGATCAGGGGGTTGGGACGCCGCAACTCTCACACTCAGGGCAGGGCCGATGGGGGGGGGGGGAGGGAGCAGGTTGGGCCACCGCACCCTGTCACACACAGAGCAGCAGGGCGATCAGAGGTTGGGGAGCTCCCCCGTATCAGGCACAGAGCAGGGCTGATCAGGAGGTTGGGGCACCTTCCCCTGTCACAAACACAGCAGGGCGAATAGGGAGGTTGTGGCCCCGCCCCCTGTCACACACAGAGCTGCAGGGCGATCAGGGGGTTTGGGCGCTGCCCCCTGTCATGCTGATCCCGGTGCCGGGAGGTCTCTCGGCTCTGCTGATCCCAGTGCTGGCAGGCATATTACCCTTTTACTATATAGGGTAGAGGCCTGGTGCATGGGTGGGGCTGGCTGGTTTGCCCTGAAGGGTGTCCTGGATCAGGGTGGGGGTCCCCACTGGGGTGCCTGGCCAGTCTGGGTGAGGGGCTGAGGGCTGTTTTCAGGCTGGCAGGTGACGGAAGCTACCAACCGCTCCTTTTTTTCTTTTTTCTTTTTAAATTCTGGGCCAGCTTTAGCTCTGAGGCTCCAGCTCTTAGGCCGCTGCTGCTGAAAGTAGGTATCTGGTTTGTTTCGGTTTGAAACAATGTATAACTCCAGCTCTGACTCCAGCTCTGAGATCCCAGCTCGCTGAAAGCTGGTTTCTGGGGTTTTTTTTAGCTTCTATATTTGTTAAAATGTTTCAAACTGCAGGCTCAGAGGCCTGCAAGGCAGGCGGGAACGTTGGTTTCCTCCGTCACTGAAACAAGCAAGCCTCATGTTAGTTTCAAGCTGCCTGGCTGCTGGCCGACATCTTGGCTGGCAGTTAATTTGCCTATCTCCCTGATTAGCCAATGGGAAAGGTAGCGGTTGTATGCTAATTACCATATTTCTCTTTTATTAGATGGGATTATTAAGTCAGTTACTTACTTTCCCTAAACCTTGATTTCTTCCTTTGTAAATTACAAAAATCCCCAATAGTTACTGTGAAATTAATTTATGGTAACAAATAAATAATTTGGTAGCTACCTTGTGAATGCCAGTTCTCTCTAAGAGTGTTACTTTAGAAAAGTATTTACATAACTCAAAGTCAGATAGCTTAATTCTTAAATAAAATATGTATGATTCTTCTTTAAAGTCCACCTAGTAATTACACACTAATTAGCTAATTAATCCAAACTAATTAAACCAGTAATGATTCACTATTGAAATTTAAAATGAAGTTATTTTATAAATAAAATTACTCATAACTAAGCACCAACCTAGGTCTATTCATAATGATGTAATCAATTTTAATTAGCTGTAACAATTGCATAAATATATCAATTATGTAAAGTAAATTACATTTCTAGTTTTTCAGGACTATTACATAAGCTATACTTTTTTGGTTTATTACATACATTTTTTTACCTTGGAAACATAGGGCCGTCTTTATTATATGCACATCCACAGTCTTTTTTGCTGTGCTCTTTATTTTTAGGCTCAGAGTTTCTGTCTATGGCCAATACATTCAGAAACTTGCTGCAAATCTGTACAATCATAATTTGTAGCTAAATATTTTGGTAAAGCTGATGAGATATATACATGTCCCAGTGATTCAGAAAAGCAATATTGGAAAATGCAAATAATTCATCAATTTCATAAACTGGACTACTTTGTGCAGATGCACAACTTGACGGGTTCAATGCCAGGGCTGAGGGATATAGAATATGGCACCTATGAGATGGAAATTTTAGGCAACTCCTTCAATACAGGGTTATGCTAAAAAATAACTTTTAAAGTATAAGAAACAGAACACCTTTGTTAATTCTAATCTCTTGCTGTTGATAACTACACTCTCTATGCTTTAAGTCTATAAGTTTTTTTTGCCAGTTTTTGAATATCAGGATTTCTCTTATTTCTGTGGTTTTACTAGTGTAGTTCTGTATGCATTTTCTCTGCCCCCGTGAATTACTCTTTAGTACTTAAGTTCAATTCAGTGTTACCTCTTCTGGGAAGCCATCCTACAATCTGCCTGCTGAGTTTTCAGAAAACCTGACCTGTGCTTCTGACAGCATAACATCTTCTTCCATATAAAGTGTTTCTTGGGGTCTACAGGTATTATATCTGTGTGGAGGTCTGCCCCACAGGCAAGCTCATTTGTTTCACATAAGTCTTCACAATATTTGAAGCAATAATTAACAACTAGGACATTTCACACAAAAGCCCAGATATCTTGCTTCTCAGGAAAAAACATGTAGCCAGGAACACTGGAGTGACACGGCAAAATTGTTAGGGCTGAGTAGGTGCTGCCTCCCAGAAGGGAGTGACCAGTTGCTCTACAGTTTTCAAAAGCCCCACACAGCTAGCTTTCTACTAATTTGTACATTTCTTTCAGTTTCCTTAGCAATATAAACTAAGAGCTCTTCTTGCATTGTTAAAATTTTGATTCTTTCTCTTACTTGAGTATTTATTAAGTATTCTTAAGCAAGTCACTTAGTCTTCTTGTTACTTATTTTCTTTTTGTCAAAACAACAATAATAATAGCATTACCATTATTATTTCATAATAGGGTGATTTTTTTAAGGTTTAAACATGTAAGGTGTGTAAAAATATTATGTAACTTTAATTTCAGTATATATAGATATAGCTCTTCTAAATATTTTATTAAGACTAAATCTAGTGCTTTCTAGCTAAATATTAAAATGTGTCCTTTTAATTTTCAATATAACAATGCAAGATTGATACTATCAGTGCAAAAATTGCATCTGAAAATGGTTTTATTAAAGAGATAGAATTACTACAAAATAATAAAAATAATAAATCAGCAGAATATATATACATTTAAGACATATCCAATTGTTATATATAGAAAGAGTATTAGTGGGAGGATTGGACAAAAGGATTTTTTTCACCAAATAGTCTAAATGGATATAATTTCTGTAAAGTGATGAAAAAAAACACAAAAATTCAAAAGTACAACATTGTTGTGACTTTGATGACCATAACATTCACGGCTTAGAAAGAAATGACTTAGTGGGAAAAAAACGTAAATTATATACATGGTTTATTTTAAAAAGGCTGGGGATCAAAATTATCACAATCAAAAATATATTTATTACTCAAGTCAAATTAAATATATAACACAAAGGAAAATCTATACTTACATAAAAGAAACAATGTTGTGACTTCATGAAAACCAAAACCTACAGAAAAACTAAATATTGAAAAATAACTTACTTAATGAAATCATCATTCTGTCACATAGAGTATCTATTAAGGGTAGAATTTTCTAATAGATGCTCAGTACCTAAAAAGTATTCCAATATATATTAAATATTTAACGAGTAATTGGGACAAACAATAAAAATTTGGAAATATTTTGTTTAGTGGTTTTTTATTTACTCTAAAGGCACATTTAGAAAATGCAACATGCACAACTAAAAACAACTTTTAAGGTTAAAATTGTTTTAATTTTAACACTTTCTTGAACTGTTTTGATGTAACTAGATTTAAGTGTTTTCAAAATCCTATATAATAAAAGGTTAATATGCAAATTGTCCCCTTGACCAGGAGTTCAACCAGGAAGCGGGGCTGGCTGGCAGGACCCTATCCATGCACGAATTCATGCACCAGGCCTCTAGTCTATATAATAAAAGCCTAAGTGACTGTTACGGTGGAATGACCATAACAACCAGTTGCTATGATGAGCACTGACCACCAGGGAGCAGATGCTCAAAGCAGTAGCTGCCCTCTGGTGATCAGTGCTCTCCCTCAGGGGGAGTGCAGCTCAGCCAGAAGCTGGGCACATGGCTGCCACGGTGGGAGCCTCTCCCAACTCTGCGTCAGCACTACTGAGCGGCAGTAGCAGGCACAGTGGGCAGGGATGAGCGGCTCAGCACCCTGTCCCGATTCAGGCTCCTTCCTGACCGCCTGCCACTTGGCGCACTGCTACATCCCTCGGGGGATGTCCAACTGCCAGTTTAGGCAGTCGGACATCCCCTGAGGGGTCCCAGACTGCAAAAGGAATGTCCGACTGTGGTTTAGGCCTGATCCTGGTGACATTCCCTGTAGAAGGCATTCAGTCTGACCAACTCAGTGACTCAGGCAAGTGCAGGGAACTCAGGATGAGCCTGCCTCTGTGTTTGACTCACACACTGATGGTGTTCGTAGGACAGACTGTGGTGACCCAGTCTGTGCATGTGCAGCAGCTGCTGAAGCTCAAGCAGCAGGCCGTGCAGCAGCAGAAGGCCTTCCAGCCACAAGCCGGCAGTTGGACATCCCCTGAGGGGTCCTGACTGCGAGAGGTCACAGGCTGGACTGAGGGACTCCCCTCCCCCAGTGCACAAATTTTGTGCATGGGGCCTCTAGTATATTCATAAAAATCATTTTATTTTTTTATAGAGTCATTTGTGAGCCAAACCAGTTTCAGTGGTACAAAAAGATTTTTAAGGTAGATGATTGAAAGGTAGATAATGATAGATGATAGATGACAGATAAGATAAGATAGATGACAGATAATATATGATAAGATAAGATAAGATGAATAGGTGGCATATAATCAAAGCTATCCATAAACTGGCCCATGCTTGTTTTTCCCTCTGCTTCTTTCCTACAACTGACCCTTTGAACTGATTGAACAACTTGTAATATCCTAAATGTGTCATATTTCTTCAAAATACTACTTGGAATGCCCTCCATATTAACTTTCTCCACCCTAATTCCCAGAAAACTTCTATACCTCTTTAAGTCCCCATTGGAAAATTTGTTTGTAACATTTTCCATGAAATGAGAATAATTATCTCTATTCACTTTAGTATTTGTCACATTAATTTCAGTTACGTGTTTAATCATCTATTTGCTCTTGGGCTTCTTTAGGGAAGGTTAGATCTTATTTATCTATAACAGAAGCAAATTTGCAACACATTTTCTGAATAAATATATTAATCAATTATATAGTTAAAAATTAACAGGCCTTTCTGCTAACTTACTCTAGCACATGTGCTTTGGCAAGTATTCTCCAACGATTTTTGCAGGAATTCTCCACCTGAATTGTGTATACATAATTCTAACTGTTCTTACCTGGAAATAGATTTAATTTGTCAAAAGTCAATTTTTAAATAAGTAATAGAGAAATTGCAAAGTAATTCATATAACAACTCAGCTGTAACTCGTATAATCTCAAATTTTCCTCACAGTAGCAATCAAGACTATCAAGACATAGAAATAGGCAGGAGAGAATGTTTTCAACTATGTATATGAACTATTACTTCTAAACTTACCTTTGATAATATCAATGTAATCTCCCATTTAATTGATCCAGAATTATGTCTGTTTGCCATTAGCCTAGAGCCTGCCATGTACCAGGCACTGTGCTACTTGCCCCTGGTGCATACCTGATATTTCCTAGGAGACAGGTTAAGAAATTAAAATAGCATTTCGCATTAACAATATAAAAGATTGAAAAATTTTCAGAATAAACTGCTAATGAATGTTATCTTGTGGCTGGAAAAATCAACGTCGGTGCACTTGATGAATTCTATACAAGGTTAATATAACATTCTTGGTTCTGAAGTTTCTATTCATATTGTAAAATATGTACTCACTGACATTCGGCTTCCATCCAGCTTTTCCATTCAGAGTATGACAAACAAAGGGGAAAGTACAGAAAAAGAACCCATTGTCTTTGAGAAAATCTCTCTTTGCTCTTAAACATGATGTTCTAATGAGAAAAAAAATGTTTAATGGGAAAATTATAAAATGTAAATGTGTCCAAAAGTTCATCTCATATGTAGTCTATATTTGCAAACCATCAGGCATGTTTAAAGTTACATTAGTTTGAATAAATTACAATATAATAATATAGGTATGTTTCCCTAAAGGAAAATAATGTGATGAATACGATATAATTTAACAGATGCTTTTTATCATAAATAATTTAATAAAATGGATGATTTGCTTGTATTGTTTCACCTTGGATTCGACTTTATAGACTGAGAAACTGAAGTGTTTGCATGACTCTCAAGTCCAGAAGTAGCTACCAGCTTGGATTCAAAGACAACTCCAGGAGAACTCCTATGGATTTGGCTCAAGAAGATAACAGAATTCCTAACAGTTAGAGAGTCTGGCACCATCATGCAGGGTTTTTCTGAATCCAATAAAGCATTTGGATAGTCTTGTCTATTCCTCATCCTCTCTCATAAAACTGAGAGAAATATTTTGAGGTACTTTGTGGCAGATTAAATAAATATCTTATAACAGTATGGCTTTCTAGAAACTTTTGTGGACTCAACAAGTTCCCAGAGAGAAAATAAGTTATATATTTACCTGGGATTTCTGAAATGCTAATTTTAAATACAATCCAACCTTTTTACAGTAAAACAAGATGGATATCATTCCCATCTCACAATTCAAAATCACCTGTTTGGATCCTCAAACCTATCCATATCTTAAAGAAACATTCAATAATGTTTGTCTCTAATAACAAATACAATTATAAATAAGTATTTTAAAGTAAACAAGATTTCTTAGACATTTGGCATTAGATAACACACTTATAGATAACCATATAATCAAAGAAGGAATCAGAGAAAAATAAAATTGAGAAGGTAATAAAAAGGAGATTATGAATAGCAAAATATCTGTATTTAGTGAAAATTATATTATTTCATAAAAATCATAAAAAGTTTAAATTTGCCTAAAATTTTTATAAAAAGAGAATTCATTAAAATATATAAAAGACATTAAGAAAAGAGCCTAAGTAAAGATAAAAACTGAAATTAATAAAAAGCAGTAAAATATATAAACACTTTATAAGTCATTTTAAAAATATAGAAATTAGAGTATATTTCCGGATTGATAGACACAGGAAGCACACACTCTGCTGGCCCTCTCACCGAATGCTGCTGTTATGCCCGGAGAGCATGTGTGGGACAGCAATTTGCGGACTCAGAAAAAGAAATGATAACAGGTAGATCAGGAAAGAAGACCAGAATTTGAACTATCACTGAACTAGTGAAAATTTTGTGATTTATTTTCTCACTATATATACTGACTCTTTACCCTCCATCCCATCTGCTCTCAACAAACCCTAAAAATCTAGAAGCGGCCACCTGTGCAAGGTATATAAACAGTTCTAAAAGCACCCCCTTCAGTTCTAGTTCAAAAAAGAACAATGGAACTCCTAACATTAAAAGATTGTGACGATTTCTCATTTAATTTTTCTCTACCCTCTCTAGTCCCGGTTCTCAAGCAACCCTAGGGAGGTCATGACCTCAGCAGCAAGAAAGCCATGGCAGTCAAAATTCCAGGGAAGGGCCACTTTCCTCTCCGACCGGTGAGCTGCAGTTCAGAGAGTGAGGCATTCTCTCACCCATTTGCTCTTTTCTCTCACTCTCTGGCCACCTGCTACTTGACCTAAGATAAGTATGCATTTTTTTGGAATCACACAGCAGAGCCAGATAGCTAAAGCACACACTTTCTTACCACGGGATTAAAAGAAATAGCAGGCATCAGGGAGACTGCAGAGACTGTTGAGATCCATATCAAGTTCTTAGGAAAGACTCTGGCTCACGTATGAGTTCTACGTGCATGGATCTGACTCTAATCAACAAACTAAAGATTTTGAAAACTGAACTTAAAGGTAAGAAAATACCAGATCCTAGCATAGTCACTGTGTTAATTTCCTACTGCACGTTAGCAAATGAGTAGTTTGGAACACACTTTTTTTTTTTCTTGCAGTTTTGGTGGTCAGAAGTCTAAAATGAGTCACATGGAGTTAAAATTATTGTGTTGGCAGAGTTGGTTCCCTACAGAGTGTCCACAGGAGATTTGTTCTCTGCTCATTCCAACTTCCAGAGACAGCCAGCACTCCTGGCTGGTGGTGACCCCGCTCCAGTCATCTGCTCTCATATTCACATCTATTTCTGTAGAGAAATGTACCTCTGCCTCCCACTTAGATACTAGTGGTTATATTTAGTGTCCACTTGGAAAATCAAAAATTACCTCCAAATCCTTACTTTGATACATCTCCAAAGTCCTTTTTGCTGTATGAGGTAACATCCACAGTTTCTGGAGAATAGGAAACTGATATAATGTTACATGTCAACTGTAATTGAAAAAAAATTTATTTTAAGATGTTTTCAGAATGGACTAAAATAATTATCATTGGCCAAGCACTCGCATTCACTGAGTGTAGGTGGTATAATCTATGAGTAGGTCAGTCTGCTGAAAAGTGTAAAATTCAAAGTAAATAATTAAATTTATTTATGAAAAATAAACAGTTCTGACTTGATTGGACATAATTTTAATGAGAACTTATTTATCATAAAAATATCTCAGTATTCTACCTAAATCTTGAGATGGCAAAAATATTTTAAATCTTTTAATATGATTAATATATAAATGTATTGTGTATTTAGTATACTGAGAGTAATATAATAACATTAGTCTATTTACATTATACTATGTAATAGAAGTTTATTTTTTGTGAAAAATATATAGTCTGTAATACATTAAAGTTTATATTAAGGTGTGTGGTTCATTTAAAAATTCGGTGTATATTATTTTAAAATCAATATTAAAGTTTACTGCATATAAATTCTTTACTCAGAGATATAACTACATTAATCTTCAAGAAAAACACAATGCTTTTCATGGCAATTCATTTAATGACATAGTTTCCAGGAAGATTTTTTTTTTTAAAAGTGACATTGCCTATACTGACATGTCCTTGACAGAAATGATTCCCTCTTAGCTAATCTGAGTAAAAAATAGTGCTGTAATATTTCACAATTATTAACTAAGGGGGAACTGAAAATAATCAAACACAATTAGAGTTTCTGCCTCAAAAGATTGCATTAATTGCTACTGGATTTGAGTTGGCACTAATACTGGGACAGAAGGAAATACCCAAAATAGCAACAACAGGTTCTTGTGCATCAATTATCTCCCAAACAATTCTGTGCATGTGTTTGTATGTGTGTGTGTGTGTGTGTGTGTGTGTGTGTGTGAGAGAGAGAGAGAGAGAGAGAGAGAGAGAGAGAGAGAGAGAAAGAGAGAGAGAGAGAGAAAGAGAGGTGAAGAGAACTTGGAATAAAATAATTTTATAGAAATTGAAAATCTTTGTGTAAGCTATTTTAAGACATTACGTATCAACTTTACATTATGGAATCAAAGAAAGAAAATTTAAATGTTGGTGAGATGTTTTAGGAAAATGCTTATTTAAGGACACTTTCCACAATATATATTATTCTTTATTTTTATATTACTATGCATCTTATAGAGCATAGTCTAACAAAAATAAAATATTAAAAGTCAGATATCAGAGCCAAATCATCTCTCTGTTTACTTTAGGGTTCTGGAAAGGTCAGTAGTTGAAAGAGCAAAGGTTTGAATCTTTTCAAATGTTCTTTTCAAGAGTCTATTCCTCAACCTCCTCCTTTACTCTGCCTGTACCTTCCTGCTTTCCTTCCACAAGCAAGTATCTACAAAGTCACAGTGAATTAGTATTTTCTAAATTCTGGGGATATAAATGTGATGGTAAAACATTTTAATGGTTGTCAATAATCTAAAAGTGATCTAGCTCCTTGTTTTTCAGTTGTCCTTGCCGTTGTTGGAAGTGGAGTCATTTGTAAAGAGTAATGGGACATAAATGAAAGTAGAATCTATATATATAATAGAGAAATATGCTAATTAACTGGGATGCCATAACAGGTCGACTGGACAGGAGGAGCTTGCATGTTGGCAGTGGGGCAGCAGGGGCCTCCACACACCTGTGCTGGGGGAGGGCCTGATCAGCAGTGGCCATGGCTGCTTCAAGGGCCAGAGAGGAAGTATGCGGTGCCCCGTGATTTCAAATCGCATGCTGGGCTCCTAGTCATATTTAATAAAATACAAAAGGGTGATTGACCGTACCTTCGCTACGCTTCCCATTGGCTAATCAGGGTGATATGCAAATTAACCGCCAACAAAGATGGCGGCTGGCAGCCATGCAGCTGAAGTGAGCAGGAGGCTTGCTTGCTCCAGTGATGGAGGAAGCCAAGGTTCCCCGCTTGCCGCGGCCTGGCTCTGAGCTCCGAAAGCAACAAAGTTTCAATTATAGAAGCTAAACAAACCCCAGATACCTGCTTTTAGCAGGCCGTGGCCTCAGAGCTGGAGCGAGTAGGAGCCGACTCTCAGTTCCAGTGACAGCAACAAAGTTTCAATTATAGAAGGTAAATAAATCTAGGAATAAAAAAGAAAAAAAAGAAAAAAGGAGAGGCTGGGAGCTTCAGTCGCCCGCCAGCCTGAAAACAGCCCTCAGCCCCTCACCCAGACTGGCCAGGCACCCCAGTGGGGACCCCTACCCTGAAGAGGGTGTGATCAGCTGCAAACACCCATCAGCCCCTCACCCAGGCTGGCCAGGCACCCAAGCGGGACCCCCACCCTGATCTGGGACACCCTTCAGGGCCAACCAGCTGGTCCCCACCCATGCACCAGGCCTCTATCCTATATAGTAAAAGTGTAATATGCAAACTGACCCTAACAGCAGAAAGACTGGGAATGACTGGTCACTATGACACGCACTGACCACCAGGGGGCAGACGCACAATGCAGGAGCTACCCTCTGGTGGTCAGTGCGCTCCTACATGGGGGAGCTCTGCTCAGCCACAAGCCAGGCTGATGGCTGCCAGTACAGCGGTGGTGGTGGGAGCCTCTCCTGCCTCCTCAGCAGCACTAAGGATGTCTGACTGCAGCTTAGGTCTGCTCCCCGCTAGCAAGTGGACATCCCTCGAGGGCTGTCGAGCTGCCAGAGGGATGTTTTATTGCCAGCTTAGGCCCAATCCACTGGGGAGAAGGCTTAAGCCAGCAGGTGGTCATCCCCCGAGAGGTCCCAGACTGCAAGAGGACACAGGCTGGGCTGAGGGACCCCCCCCCCCCCGAGTGCACAAATTCTTGTGCACCAGGCCTCTAGTAGAATAATAAGAAGCTAGGAAAGCCCTAGCCAGTTTAGTTCAGTGAATAGACCATTGGCCCAAGAACTGAAGGGTTTTGGATTCGATTCTGGTCAAGGGCACATACCTTGGTTGCAGGCTCCATCCTCTGCCCTGAAAGCAACCTTTTTGTGTGTCTCTCTCACATCAATGTTTCACTCTCTCTCACTCCCCATCCCTTTCACTATCTCTAGCAATTAATAAAAAAGTATCCTCGGGTGAGGATTAACAACAACAAAAAATTTGTAACTTTGCCTAGCTGGAGTGGCTCAGATGTTGAGCATTGACCTATGAACCAGGAGGTCATGGTTCGATTACTGGTTAGGGCATATGCCTGGGTTGCTGGCTTGATCTCCAGTGTGGGGCATGCAAGAGGCAGCTGATCAATGATTCTCTCTCATCATTGATGTTTCTATCTCTCTCTCCCTCTCCCTCTCTGAAATCAATAAAATATATATATATATTTTAAAAAAAGAAACTAGGAAAATTCCAGGACAAGTGGAATGGGGAAGCTGAGACAGAGAGTTAAACAGCAGTTTGTGTCCACCTAATAAATCCTATCTTCCCTAAACCAAGGACACTTAAGAATAAATGGTTTGCACTTCTCCCCAGCTAGAGGGTAAATAGCTTAAATCACCCTACACAGGGAGACAGGTAACAGAAATCCAATTAGTGCCATTTGCCAACCACACCCAAGGACATGAATTAAGAGAATAAATCTCATTTTGGTACATTAGCATAAAGCTGATGAATATTCTATTAATTCTCCCCTAAGACCTCCTCTAAATGGCCAGCTTTTAAAACCCCTGAAAAGGTGTGTTCTCCCTCCAGGGAGCATGCCAATCCCATTCCCTTCCTCTTCTCCTCTCCCACCCCACCCCCAACTTCTAAAGGACCCCATGAGACTTGCAACCAGAGGAGCAATGGGCAGTGGCAGCTCCTTCCCGGCTAACCCCCTGCACCTGTCTCCAAGGCCCCCTTTTCTCTGACTTCCCAGTGAGCTAAGTCAGCCCAGCCTAGGCTCTCCTGTTACCTCTTCAGTGCCCTTCCTTGTTTCTCTGTCCTAAGTACATTTTTGCTGTGGTCAATAAATTCTTGCTTGCTTCTCTACACTTTGTCTCTTGATTGAAACCTTTCCCGCAGGCCCCCTCCTCTCCTCCTTGTCTCCTCATCTCCCAAGTTACATCTTTTTGGTTTAAACTGTATAACCCAGGAGTTTAGGGCCATTGTCTCTCTCAAATGGCCTGCTCCTCTCTTGGAGTGTATCTTTAATACATCCCACTTTGCTTTACTTTTATTTTCGCTGACCCTAAAGTCTTTTCTGCATAGATGAGAAGAATGGAGGTCCCAGTCAGTACCCCCAATCGATAACAAGTCTTTATAGAAAGAAATTGTGAAACAATATCAACCATTACCTTGCATTGTCTCATCCATATGTACAAATGTATAGAGTCAACACTTTAAAAAGAGCAAAATTCCTTTCTAGGTGAACAGAGGGTTTTGTGGCTATTCTGATTTAGATGTAAATAGAGAGAAAAAAAATAGAACATTTTCTATGCCATTAGTAGAACTAAAAGTCTCTGTCAAGGTTAGTTCAGGTTTTAGGAGGCCAACATGTGAATTAGTCAATTACCCAAAGAATAAATAGAATCCCCATAGAGGTCAGTTTGTATTAGAAATGGATTCGGAAGCAGTTTTAAACTTAGACTCTACAGTAATGTTGAACTTGTTAGGGGCGGGAGGGAGAAAAAGAATAGTGGAAACTACTCTTGTTATAAGAAATATTAATCATGCTCTATTAATCATAATTGTTTTGTTTTGATTAAAGAAAGCACATTCTGACCTGGCTAGGAGTGGTACAACCCCTCCCTCCCCAACCTGGGAGTTAACCTCGAAATGTGTCCATTTTTCTTACCTGAGAACTGCCTAAAACAATGGAGTCCCATTGGTGCCCACCCTGTGCAGCGCCCCCAGCCCGCATTGCCTGTACGTAATTTGTAACCATTTTACCCATTCTGATTCCTTTGCCTACTGCCCCATGTAACCTTTGTCCTTCTACCCAGTATAAGCAGCTGGCTTATGGTGGGGTGAGGGTGGGGGTGGGTAGAGCACATTTTTGTGACTGACTTGCTACTCTCCCAAGTTGCCTGCAATATATGAATTAACCTGTCTCTGCATAATTGGCTCAAGTAGTAATGATAACTGGAACAGTGAGCTGAGGTGTTTTCCCGGGATCGTTCTCGCAACGCTGAAGAATGAGTTCTGAGGACCAGAAGACTTAAGCAAAAGTGTGGAAAATTTATTATAAGCAGATTCAGACTGCCCACAAGGGGAGGGGGACCCAATAAGGAGCTGCCCCTTAAAGCCTTGTAGTCCAGGGGTATATATTTGCTACAAGCCTGCTTCTATATCTATCTGTGTCGTCACCTGATTGATTCCCTCCATTGTTTTTGCCCTGCAACGACCTGAACGTTCCGTTTCTATGTGTTCTTCCTCTGTCCCTATGCCGAACTTGTTCTGTATCTATGTGTTCGTACACCTTGTTGCTACAGGCCCTCCCTTGTTTTCCCATGCCTCCTGCTTTGAGTCCAGAGACATTTGACTGTTTCTGCATGGTTGGTTCCTGTGGTTAGGCTGCTCCAGCTGCCATGTGTGCCCCTGCCTATATTTCACCTGCCTTTGTTTTCCACTGGAGCCAGCCCTATCTGCCTGCGTTTCAAGCTAACAGGCAGCCCGCACTCTTTTGTTGTCCAGTTTCAAAGCCTTTTTATTTTAGGAAGCTTGTGATTGTCTTGTTCATCGCCAAATATCACTGAATCTTATGCAATTTCACTTCCTTTATGTAAACCTTGGCAATGTGGCAATAAAAAGCACACTCAAGAGTAATAGAAAATATTGGGGAAATAGTAGTTCAGCCTGAGTGACATAATGTGAAATGCATTTCACTTTCACCATCTGGAGAGAAATAAAGGTTGTTGATATAAGAAATATCCAAACCTATACAGAATTTTTATGAGTTTATTTGAGCCAAAAACCAATGACAATTGCCAGCCATCAAAATCTCCACGGACTGAGAAAATGCTCCAGAGAATAGCAGTTTTCTAGTTTATTTTACACTTTAGAATCAAAGGAGGAGATATGAGGAGTGTTACATAAAATCTATTGGTGGTGGATTAAGGGGGTTGGAGAAAGCAAAGTGAGGAAATCCCTGGGATTGGATAAAAAGTAAAGTGGAGAGACCCATACTTCTTTTACACTGGTGGGTACAGGATGGTTAACAATTACCATTAACGGCACATAGAGATAGTATTTGGGGAACCAGATAACAATGAAGAGTTATGTAGTTTCATGCTATGGTGTGGTGTGCCCTGAGGAGTCTGGGAAAGAAGATACCTCCTAGATTCCAAAGAAACATTATTTTTGATGCAAAAAACTGTTGATAGACTTACTTAGGTCAAGATTGACCTTTGTCAAGGGAGCTACAGGCCTAGGAAGTGATTATGGGCAACAACTTTCTGTTAGAAATTTTCATGTTCAAATCATCCTATGTGGTTACTCTTGGTCTCTGAGTTTATAGGGCCCACCTGATATTGTCCCATTAGTATGTGGCCCCTTTTTAATCCACTGGTTATCACATGTTATGAAAAGTAATGACAAAATAATATAATTCTGAGCATGCTTTCTATAAATGAAGGCCATATTGACACAGGTCTCAATTTTTCAAGTCAATGCATTTCAGTGTTCATATTTGAGTTCTTAGTTTATCAGAAGATTTATTTCTCCTCACTTCTATGTACAAGGGTATATATAAACTATTTCTTTTAATATATTTTGATGTTTAGCATGAGTTGGGGGGAGGATGGGGGTTTATTGGGGGGGATGAGGACACATTTGTAATATCTTAATAATAAAGAATTTAAATAAAAAAATAAATAAAAAAATATTTTTATGTTCAGCCATGACAATTAAAAACCACTTTTAAGAGTATGCATATGAAAAATGCACAAAACTAAACAATTATATGCCTAACCCAAATTTGACTTAATTTTATAATTCTTGAGTTCTAGCTTTCTTTTGACCTTCATTTTGAATCTATTCTACATCTTTGCATTGCAAATCAGTTCCCAGTACTACTAAAGTTGGAACAGAGGTGTTAAATATCTGCTCTCTATGGCAGGTGCTGAGGAAAATGTTCTATTGTTATTGAGCTGAATGTAAATTTAGTATAATCTAAATTCCCTTTTAGCACTCATTTTAGTTTTCTAGCTTGAGGAATTTTGCAACATCTAGACCAATTACTGAAAATATTTGTGATTAGATGCTCTGTAGGGAGGAGGTGAATCCTGAAAAGGCTCTCTGTAATACAGAAACTACAAAGAAGTCGAGGTAGGGTTCTGCTCTCTAATCACTGTGATCTCCTCTTGGAATTAAAGACTCTGAGGCACTGGTAAGAGAAAGCTGGGGAAGGGCAGGGGAAAGAAATGTGACCGTGTGATTTGGATAACATTGGATTTCAGTAGTATCGTATCCGATGCTAAAACATCCAATAGAGTTGTGAAATATCAGAAATATCAAATGGTGTCCTAGCTGGTTTGGCTCAGTGCATAGAGCATCAGCCTGCTGACTGAAGGGTCCTGGTTCGATTCCAGTCAAGGGCATATGCCTGGGTTGCGGGCTCAATCCCCAGTAGGAGGCATGCAGGAGGCAGCCAATCAATGAGTCTCTCTTATCATTGATGTTTCTATCTCTCTCTCCCTTCCTCCCAGAAATCAATAAAATATATTTGTTTAAAAAGTAATATCAAATGGTGCTTCTCTTGAAAGAATAATGTTACATTGCTGATTTGAATTAAGCTTTTGAGAGTTCAATAAATGTCAGCACTGCTGTTTCTTAAAAAAAAAAAAAAAAAAAAAAAAAATCTGCCAAGGAAGTAACTGCTTAGGCCTGCAACCTAAGGAACTTATGCCGCCAAAGTTGCTGTTATGAACTTATACAGAGAGAAGGATTAGAAAAACAAAAGCTAGTGATGGACTATCACATATATTTATGTGTATATAATTAACATCCTATATAATAAAACTCCAATATGCAAATCAACCGAACAGTGGAACAACGGATAGAATAACCAGTCCCTATGATGTGCACTGACCACCAGAGGGCAGATGCTCAACGCAGGAGCTGCCCCCTGGTGGTCAGTGTGCTTCCAAAGGGGGTGTGCCGCTCAGCCAGAAGCCGGCCTCAAGGCTGCCGAGCATAGTGGCTGTGGCAGGAGCCTCTCCCACCTCCGTGGCAGTGCTAAGGTGCAGTGAGCAAGCGGGCAGTAAGGAGCCAGGGGTCCCGGACTACAAGAGGGCGAAGGTCGGCCTGAGGGACCTCCCCTCCAGTGCACGAATTTCATGCGCTGGGCCTCTAGTTAAAATTAATAATATAAAATACTTCTATAATATCTAATGTATGTTAGTGGTATCATTATAATTATATAGTTAATATAAATAATAGAAAGAGAGAAAAGTGGGGTCAGACATTATAAGCACAGTCATCTGGGCAGTTTCAGCAGGAAGCTATAGCTTTACAATCCCCAGGAGCCTTTGGTCAACTCCCTGCAGATCACTGGGGGAAGGGATGATCAAAGGGGGAGATGGGTGCACATGCAGTGAAGTCAGGGTGACATAGGAGAGGTACTTGCCTGTTAGTCTTGCTTAGGGAATAATGGATTGGCTAGGGGATGGTTTGAAGAAATGAAACTAACAACCAGTGGGTCTGGGTGCCTGTCAGTACTTGAGCCAATTAAGCAGAGACAGGGTTGAATCATATCTGAGCAGTTATTCCAATAATACTGGCAGCTTATTCCAATAATACTTATGAGGGAGAAGGACAAAGATTACATGGGAAAGTAGGCAAAAGAAATAAGAATGGGTACAATGGTTATGGGTTACAGAAAATGCTGGCTGGGGGCTGCAAGGGGTGGGCACCAACAGGACTCCATTGTTGGGCAATAAGGTTGTTAATCTTTCTATTATGATAGGCAGTTCTCAGATAAGGAGAATAGATCACATTTTGAGGTTAACTTCCATGGCAGAGGCAGGTACTGCAGGGGTTGGAGGTGTGGCTATAAGTCTCCCAGCCAAGTCAGAATGCGCTTTCTTTAATCAGAACAAAACAATCATGGTTAAGAGAGCATTAATATTTCTTATTACTATACCTACTCCCAATATGCTATTTCTGCCCCTAACAGAAACTCCAATCCCCAAAGAGTTTCCTTCTCTTCTTTGCATTTGTGCTTGCTCTTGCTCTTGCTTTCGCGCTTGTGCTGGCCTATTCTCTCTCCAGAGCCATGTGGCCTTAAGAGCTGACTCCATATGCAGGATGCTGTATTTGAATATGAGCAGAAACTATGGCTCTGATGAAGATGAAATTGAACTTTCTCCATGGCAAAGGACAGAGATGGGGCCTTGGAGGAAAACCCCTTAATTTTACATCATCAATGAAGCTTTCCACACAAATCCGTACTCCCATAGTGGCCTCAGGATATTTTTTTTCTCACAGTACCCCAAGAACTCCACTTCTCCCAATAACCTTAGCAGCGGAAAAGGATAAATACCATAGATGCTGAAAAATGCACATGAGAGTTATAGTTCTTCTGTCTCCTTTTCAACATTTGTATGGTCAGTGTTTATAATATTAGACATTTTAACAAAAGAGAAATGGTATCTCGTGGTTTAAATTTTTACTTACCTAAGAACTAATGATGTTGAGAATCTTTTATTTTTTCTTTAAAAAAAATTAAAAATGTTTATATTGAGTTTTTTATAGAGAGAAGAAGGGAGAGGGAGAGAAGATAGAAATATTGATGATAGAGAAACATCAGTCAGCTGTCTCCTACTCGCCCCTACTGGGGATCAAGCCCACAACCTGGGCATGTGCCCTAACTGGGAACCAGCAATCTCTTGGTGCATGGGACAGTATTCAGTCCATTGGGCCATGCCAGCTGGGTGAGCATCTTTTCTTTTCCATATTTGAAATCCATATGTCTTTTTGGTAGGTAACTGTTTAAATTACTTATTCACTTTCTCAGTTGAGTTGTTTGCTTTTATTTTGTAATAAAGCCTTGGAAGTTCTTTATATACTCTAGGTAAACATCTTTTATTACATATGTGACTTGCAAATATTTTCTACCATTTTTTGCCTTGTATTTTTACTCTTAGTTTTTTTTTAAAGAACAAAAAGTTCTTAATGGTATGAAATCCAGTTTGGTTATTTATTTTATGAGCCATAAGTTTGTTATTGTAGCTAAGAAGTCTTTGCCAACAGAAGGTTATAAAGGCTTTCCCCTGTGTTTTATTCTAAAATTTTAGAGTTTTAGGATAAAATTTAAATCTATGATCACTTTGTGTAAATTGTTATATGCGGTCAGTGAATTGAATTGAAATTACTTATTTTTTGCTATGAATGTTTCAGTACCAATGGTTGGAAAGACTACAATTTTTCATTTAATTGTTTTGTCCTTTTTTGAAAATCAATTGGCCATAGATGAATGGGTGTATTTATGTATTTCACCATTCTCTTTCATTAACTATTGGTCTATTTTGACAGCAACTTCACATAGTCTTGATTACCACAGTTTTATAATAATTCTTCACATAAGGTAGGTAATGTTCTTCAACATTGTTCAAAGTTGCTTTGATTATTCTAAGTTCTTTGTATTTCCATATGAATTTGTAATCAACAAAATGATCAAATAATTGATTCGATATCCCCTCCCCCTAGGAACTGACCTTTAGGCCACTTCAAAATGGACATTCCACTTGCTTAGATGACATTCCATTTGCTAAGAACAATGTCCTTCCCCTCTGGACTTTTCTA
Source organism: Myotis daubentonii (assembly GCF_963259705.1). NCBI lineage: Eukaryota > Metazoa > Chordata > Mammalia > Chiroptera > Vespertilionidae > Myotis > Myotis daubentonii. The sequence continues at coordinate 60,088,558 of NC_081846.1, forward strand.
GGATCCAGACTCGCTCAGAGAATTCTCTGCCCAGAAAAAGCCCACCTTTAAAATCCCTGGGAGCTGGTGCCATTTTTGGGTTCAGCCCATCTGGTATCTAGAAGACCTAATAAATTTATAATCCCTCACCGCTTTGGCCTCATGCATTTGTCCTTCGGTGACCCTAACATTGACATTTTAACATGTCTTCCAATTTATGATGGTTTTCCCCTTCATTTATATAGGGTCTCTTTAACTTCTTTCAGAGTTGTTTTATAATATGCAGTATACAAACCTTGTACATATTTTATCAATATATACTTATTTTAATTTTCATGCTATTATAAATTTTATGTTTTTGATTTCAATCTCTAGTTGTTTATTGTTAATAAATAAGGCGAGTGAAAAAATAAAAAGCATTCAGATTAGAAAGAATTAAAAATGTCCATATTTACAAGAAAAATGATTAGCAAGGGTGTTCTGACTGTTTACATTCCATGTGATTATTGAGATCTTTAGGTTTAAGTTTCTTGTCTTGCTATTTTTTTATATCCATCCTATACTTTCTTTATTCTGTTGTATTTCCTTTTCTGTCTTCTTTTATATCTCTTTTATGATCCTACTTTATTTCCTTTGTTGACTTATATCCTACAACTCTTTGTTGTGTTTAGTGATTTCATTTGTATGATACATCACTAATACATTGCATTTTGTCTTAAAGTAATATTATACTACCACATAAATAAGAAATTTACAACAATTTCTATTGTCCCAACCCAGGCTTGTGTGTTGCTGTTTATTATATATATATTATGTGTACATAAATTACTTTTATTTTTTACTTAAAGACATCTTTTAACATGATTCAAATTGTAAAAATGCTTACTGTTATGTCTGATTAAATAATAGAATCAACACCCCCTCCCCTGGCAACTGACCTTCAGACCACTTCACAACTGACATTCCCTTTTGCTTAGAACATATTTCACTTGCTAAGACCATTATCTTTCCCCTCAGGACTTGCCCAGAGAATTCTCTGCCCAGAAAAAGCCCGCATAGCATACATTCCTCCTTTGGCAGGAGGCAGACAATCTACCAGTATAGAGGTAGATTAGATAGATAAATAGATAGATAGATAGATAGATAGATAGATAGATAGATAGATAGATAGATAGATGATAGATTTAAATATAAGGAAAACTCCTTGAGCTATGTAAACCTGGTAATATTTCATTTCATATGTATAAATGAAATTCTAAGGGTTTGAAGGCAAAAACATGAAGGCTTTCATATAGAACATGGACAGACTGAGAAAAGTAAGTGATGGTATATTTCTAACAGATTGGTGATATTGTCAGCATACATACCAAAAAATAGCTATAGAATACCTGTAAAATAACTTTAAAAGATTGAATCAAAGTGCCTAGTTCCAGAGGATTAGATGGGCTGAATTTGTTTACTTATTGTATGAATCACATCATACTCATTTTTGAATCAGAAAGGCTAACTCATAATACCCACCACAATTCAGGATTTCAAAAGGTACTCACCACTACTAATTGCTGAATTTAATTCAGTCACCATACAAGCGATTTTACGACTAAAATGATGTCTGACTCATAAATATTGCTATAATAATTTCAGGAAGTGTTATAATTATGGACTTGCTTTTTCTCTGGATTTAAATTGACTGACATGCTTATATGATACAGAATATCTTATAAATCAAATTTCCAATTATGAATCCCAAGGAGCATTTGAGTGAAATATTGAATGACTTAGATCCAAATCAATATAACTGTTTAAATTAGCTTATAGTGCAGGAACACATATAAATAAGAGTTAAATTGTAAGACAAACATACAAATAAATATAGACAGAGAAGAAAAATATATCAACTATGTAGGTTAATATTGCTATGAGTCAAAGCCTGCTGTGGAAAAAAAATGATTATACAACTCTCATTCCATATTAAAAAGAAGTATCTCAGTTTTGATAAAAGATATTTTCCTGAAATTATGTGTTTAAGATATTTGGTTGCTCAATATTTATACAAAAGCCTTGAAACACACTATGAATATTGCTCTAGCAAGCTCCTAGGCCAATGGAAACTAAAGGGAAAATAAACAAATGGGACTACATCAAAATAAAAAGCTTCTGCACAGCAAAAGAAACCACCAACAAAACAACAAGAAAACCCACTGCATGGGAGAACATATTTGCCAGTGTTATCACCGATAAGGGTTTAATCTCCAACATTTACAGGGAACTCATGCAACTTAACAAAAGGAAGACAAACAACCCAATCAAAAAATGGGCAAAGGATCTAAATAGATACTTTTCGAAAGAAGACATAAGGAAGGCCAGGAGACATATGAAAACATGCTCAAAGTCACTAATCATCCGAGAGATTCAAATCAAAACAACAATGAGGAACCATCTCACACCTGTCAGAATGGCTATCATCAACAAATCAACAAATGACAAATATTGGCGAGGATGCGGAGAAAAGGAACACTCATGCACTGCTGGTGGGAATGCAGACTGGTGCAGGCACTGTGGAGAACAGTATGGATTTTCCTCAAAAAACTAAAAATGGAACTCCCATTTGACCCAGTGATCCCTCTTCTAGGAATATATCCCAAGAAACCAGAAACACCAATCAGAAAGGATATGTACACCCCTATGCTCATAGCAGCACAATTTACAATAGCAAAGATTTGGAATCAGCCTAAGTGCCCATCAGCAGATGAGGGGATTAAAAACATTTGGCACATCTATGCAATGGAATACTATGCTGCAGTAAAAAGTAAGAAACTCCTACCATTTGCAACAGCATGGATGGAGCTGGAGAGCATTATGCTAAGTGAAATAAGTCAGTCAGAGAAAGATAAATATCACATGATCTCACTCATTTGTGGACTATAATGAACAACACAAACCGATGAACAAAAACAGATCTAGAGGCAGAGCAGCATCAGATGCTCAAACCTCAGAGGGAAAGTAGAGGAGGGTGGGGGTAAGGCAGAGAGATCAACCAAAGGACTTGTATGCATGCATATAAGCATAAGCGATGGACACAGACTATAGGGGATGAGGGTGAGGCCAAGACTGGGGGAAGGAGGGGACAATGGGGAAGATAAAGACACATTTGTAATACCTTAATCAATAAATTTTTTTTTTTAAAGTTGATGCTGCTAAAGCATTATGTCCTTCACCATTGTAGGACAAGAAATTTTACTGACCTTGAGGCCTGGTAATAATTGCATATTAGCAGTGTGGTTGTTTATAAATGAAGACCCATTTTATTTTTTCATATATTATTTTTCCAACAATATATTTAGTCAAGTTTTTCCATCTAAGACTGACATCATGCTAATCCCTTAAAATTACCTTCAGTTTATGGTATGGAGCAAAAGCCTTCCTGATCTTGGCAAAGGGAGATGAATTTTCACCTAAGATTTTATCTGATATAGTTTATAACTATTTTCATCAGTTTTTTAAGCTAAATATATTGAAATAATATTTGCCTTCTAATTTACCCAAAACAGCATCAGAAACAGTTGGAACACCCCAGACTCTTGGATGAGTTTTCATTTTTCCTCACACCATTTCAAATAATTGGCATTGATACAAATGTTTACTGCTGAGTATAGTTTGCCGCTGGGACAAATTAGTGAACCATGGCTACTTATTACAACATCTCTAAAATGATATCAGATAATTATTTCTTGAGAAATCAATAGTTTTTATGATGATTATACTTCTTTTTAGTAGTGAATGCCACATAAGAATACTCTTTTGGCTGTACATATACACACAAAAGGCATAGTACTTATATAGAAGTTGAAGTTTTCACTGTTCAAAGGCAGTTGGTAGCAGACAAAACAAGGGTAGGTTGTAGCAGGATATATGCCTTTCAGAAATAAATCAATGTCATGCATTTAACAGTGTTTTTCTCATGCTGATTTCAGGGCACTAAAGCAAAGTTAACATTCTTAAATTCTTACAATGAAGAGTAACAACAGGAAAAAGCATGTCTTCCCTATAAAAGGCTTAGTTTCTCAAAGGCCGATTATTTTGGTCTTGCCTTAAACCAAATAATTTAAAATCTTTAGGCAATGTCTTCTGAGAAGCTATAATGGAGTCACAGAAGGCAACTCTATTAAAAATACCGATTGGGCTAATAGCTTGCCCTGTGTCATGGGAAGTGGTGCTTTGTGAATTCAATTTCCCTCCTGATATTTTTAGCTCCGTGTCCATCACTTAGAAAGGATTTCCATCTCAATAACCAGCACAGTTTGCGTTTTCCATCTTATCCTAGAAATCAATTGAAAGTAATTGAAAGAACAGGGAATTATATTTGTGCCTATAGAAGACTCTCAGCAGTTTTGCAAAACAGCAGAGAAGACCTTCATTTGCCTGATCTTGTCCTACGTAGCCAACATTTCCCAAGAAGTCCAAACTTCAATCATTTATTACTGTCAGAGGGATCTCTTTGCTGTCCCCCAAATATGGCAGGTAAATTCCCATCCTGTACTTTTGTTTAGAATGTCCCATCATCCTTGGCTGACACTCAGTCTGATGAAGCAGTAGAGTGAATTACTTAAGAGTAGCCACCCTGAAACCAGATAGTCTGGATCTGCCTCATAAGGTTGTCATTACCATATTTTGGAAGGCATCTGATTGAGACTGTTTTTGTATACATAAAGTGGAGATGATATTACTTTCTCAGAACGTTGTCATAAAATTTAACCACATAAAATATGTGAAAGTTTAAAACTAAGACCTGGCACACAGTAATTGCTATGTGAGTATTTATTTATTTCTCTGATTTTTTTCCATCTTTCAAGTGTGATTTTGATCAAATAATGTTGTCTGTTATAGTCAATTCACACTTTGACTTCTGAATTTCTAAAGCACTGGCAATATTATATGCATGTACTTAGTAATTTACTAAATGTTTCATTCATTTCATCACTATTTATGCAAAGATATTATTAACACTAAGTATTTTTATTTCTATAATTAGCTCACAATAAGGCAAATAATGGACTCAAATTATTTTTTACTAGTTGATTGATTTATATGACCCATTTATAAAATTAAAGACTATATTTCATTGCTAGTGACTAGAAAATGTCAGATTAACTAACTTTATTTTATTTTGAAGACCTAATTAGCTGGTAAGCTCACTCATGAAACTTTCATTAGAAGAATTGTTTTGGAATCAAGACTTCCATTTTTAAAAAAATATATTTTTATTCATTTCAGAGAGGGAGGGAAAGGGAAAGAGAGAGAGAAACATCAATAATGAGAGAGAATCATTGATCGGCTTCCTCCCGCACACCTCCCATTGGGGATCGAGCCCGCAACGTGGGCATGTACCCTGACCTCCTGGTTCGAACCACGACCTCCTGGTTCATAGATCGATGCTCATCCACTGAGCCACGCTGGGCGGGCAAGACTTACATTTATTAAAGTTTATATTTCTGGACTTCTATTCTCCTTGTGCTCATTCATTATGCACATTAATTCCTTTAAATAATTTTAACTACATTTGTTTCAATGTTCTTTTATGCGAATTTTCACATTGTGTTATTTCTGAATTTATTTTTATCAATTGTTCATATGACTAGTTATGTGTTATGCCATTATGCTTCCTGAAACGTCAGTAAGAAATTGTGGCTATAATGTTGTTAATTATTAAGTGGATATTTACTCTCTTTATTTAAAGAGTACTGTTACTTCTGACATCTCCTTAGAATACAGGAAACTAGTAGAAGCACTGTTTGCATTCTGAAACAACATACCAACCAACCAACCTACCAACCACAAACAGGATAATGTGCACTTTCACTAACATTTTACAGCTGATTATAGATTAGAGGTCACAGGGAAAACAACTGACCTGAAATCTGCAGAAAGACAAGTATCTGTAATGAAAGAGAAGGCATAGTATGTGCATTCCTGGGGTAGAAATTAGGTAAAAATGTCAGTGAGTTGTGAAATGTAGTGTGCGGGCCAGCAAGAGAATATAAGAACCCTGAAGTCACAGGTATAAGAAGAATACACATGCACCCATGGGTTCTACTCCACAAATGTCACAGGAACTCACAAAAAATATTGGTGACTGTAGTGATATTGAACCATGAGTGGTTCAAGCTTTCGGAGAGGCATAGCAGCTGCTCTGGAAAAGACAATGTCTGTTCTTCCATTCTTTTACCCTTTTCTCCCCTAGAAATAAGATTAGTTACAGATTATAAGTCATTGGACAACAATGAAAAGTAATTTTTGAAAAGAGTTATGAGTAACTTTCAGTGGTAGAGAGAAAATGAAATTGTTTTTAAAATATTAATTAACCCAATAAGGGCAGATTAAAAAAAAAAACACCAAAAAAAAACAGGGAGATTTTAAAATAGGACATAGTAAGTAAGATGAAAAATTTCAATTAACTGTATAACCCAAATAAAAAATAAAGACAACCTTTTAGACTTCATGTATGGGAAACATTGGATTTTGTTGTCCTAGTAATCATCAATGCCTTTAAATTTGTGCTCTGACTGTCATAGCTGGGTACTTTTTCACTAAGCTGGTGTACATTTTTAGGAATTGGAATAGATTTTATCTATATTTTTTAAACTTTCCTAAGTGTTTTGTTTTGGTTTGGGTCTTCTTTTTAACCTTAATGTTAATATACTCTAGGTCTGATCAAAAGTGCCCAAATCCCTCATTTCCCCCTGGAGAATGTAAGATCCTCAAATAAGTATTTTTATCATTCATATTGGATTTTCCTAATACACCTTAATTTTGAGTGGCAGATTTGTATTTTGATCACATATTATAAAGCAGTCTCAACACATGCTTGTTGAATGAATATTGTTTTCTGTTGGATTTTAAGCCAAATATAGTTTGTCTTTGTTGATGTAAACATATGCTTTCAGATGAAAGGTTACAATCCAATATGTTTCTTTTTCCTTTGTTTCAAGGAAGTGAAGAATAAATTTCAGTGTCATATTAATTTATCACAAGTGTTTAGAAACATTTACTCCTTCTGTTTTATATAAATGTATTCCACAGTGGTCAACCCATTAATTTTCTTTTTTCTCCTCAATGTGTTTTCATGTAGGGGATGTTCAAAACCTTCTCTGAAATGGATCAATTATGAACTACACACACACATACACCCATGCTTACACCCCCTCCCACACGAAAATACTGAAGAAGGCATATCACTGATTATAAAATAACTAGAGGCCCTGTGCATGAAACTCGTGGAAGGGGCTCGGCCCTCGCAACTGCGGTGGCCTGCCTCGGCCCTTGCAAGCCTGGCTTCGTCCATAAGGTCGTCAGGAAGGACATCCGAAAGCTCATTTGGCTGTCTGGTCTAATTAGCATATTATGATTTTATTATTAAGATTATAGATAATGACATTAAATGGAATGGACACATACTTTCTAGGATACAAAGAGAGAGTTTATATCTCTATTACACATAAAATGCAACATTGGCTAAAACTTAAATGTTATATAGGAATCATAAATATGGAGAAAATATGATCAATTTTTAGATAATATAAATATTAATTTTAGTAAACCAGTCAGGACAGTAGCATTATGAAAATCAAAAGAAAAAGTAATAAAAATATGGATTGATTTATAAGATAAAATAAAAATTAGGAAACTTTAAACTATACAAATTTTATTAGGAAAAAAAACAATTTAAAAGACTAAAAACCACAGTTTTTTCACTTCAATTTTTAATTCCTGTTTGTTTACTCTGTGAAGGACAGTACCAATGCAGCTGCATGATAAAGCTGGAAAAAAAAAAAAAAACTTGTTTAAAGCAAAAAATTGGACAGAAACATTTTGTGAATCCAGACATGAAAGCCATCAAAGAAAATTCTAATGGAAAAACACAAGATACCAGTTTCTTAAGTCACTGTGAGACTCAGAATTTTCATAAGCTTAATGACCTATAAACAAATCAAAGATAAAATTAGTGGTGGTTTGATATTCACCCTAATATTCCTATTTAAATCAATGATAATAGACTTAACCAAGTGCACCGAAGTCCACATAAATTCAATTTCCAGGTACATTCATTGGTATATGTTTATACATGTTTTAGCAATGAAGTAGGGGGAGAGCAAAAAATCCATAATTAGCCCTAGCTGGTGAGGCTCAGTGGTCTGAACATTGATCCACTCACTGAAGGGTCTTGGGTTCAAATCCTGGTCAAGGGCACTTATCTGAGTTTCAGGTTCGATCCCAGGCCCTGGTTGGAGCACTTGGGGGAGGCAACCAATTTCTCACATACATGTTTCTCTCTCTGTCTTTCTCTCTCCCTTTCTCCTTCCCTCTCTCCCTTCTCCCTTCAGTTTCTCTAAAAATCAATGGAAAAAATATCCTCAGGTGAGGATTAACAACAACAACAACAAATCCATATTATCTGGCACAAGGAATCAATATGAGCAGAATATGCTTATTAATGACACAAATACATGACTATTTCCCTCTTTATTAATTCCCTGCAAGAATTTAGAGTTTAATCCTCTCCCTGGGCCCCCAATAACTGACATTTTCTATTCCTCTACTGCTTCATTTTCCCTTCCCACCAGAATGATGCATTGATGAGTATTGTTCTTAGTCCCCAGGACTCACAGGATAAGCATCCTATGCTCACATCATGGACCAAAATATCAGGAACCAGAAATGGGTCAATCAACTAACTAACAGTTTTTAGTTTCTCTGAAGCAAAATCATGCCAGCTTTATTCAAATTGTCCCATGTGAAACATCGCTAAAGATATGAATCTGTTAGATACAGACAACAGTATGGTGGTGGAAAGAGACTTGACTTTGGGTAGTGAGTGCATGATACAGTATACAGATGATGTGTTGTATAAACTTGTACACTTGAAACCCGTATGGTTTTATTTATCAACTAGGGGCCTGATGCACAAAGATTTGTGCAAGAATAGGCTTCCATCCCCTGGCTGCCGGCACCAGCTTCCCTCGGGCACCCAGGACCCAGGCTGCTTTGCTCCAGCTGCTGCCGGGCATCTGGGACCAGGGCTGCTTTGCTCCAGTCGCTCGGGCTGCTCCCACCCCTGGTGTGTGTCCGCTGGGGCTGGGGGCAGCACGCAGTCCCCTCCCGCCCATCTGTGTGCGCAGCTCCTCCTGAGCCGTCGTGATGCAGCCTCCTCCTGAGCCAGTCGTGATACCCTGCTAATTTGCATATTACCTGTTTATAAATATAGATGTCACCCTGATAGATTCAATTAAAAGTATGAGTCTGTTATCATTATTAAAGGCACCTTAAATATAACTTTACTTATATTTAGGATACACATGCAGATTAGAATGGTGCACAATTTAAAATATTCACAGTTGCACATTGGAATTAAAAATGGAATGTGCATAATTATATTGTCCTTCTGGCATCGTAGCAGTATGATTCTATAAAGATTATATCATGTTTGGGGATGAAAAATGATAAGCCAGGGTTACTATTGTGAACCAAACAATAACATATGGGATGAAGGCCATTAGTATCACTCTAAATCAGCCTTAGAATTTGATAAACCATTCAATGTCACAGATGGGAGCTGTTATTCATTCCACCTGCTTGACATGAAGAGAGATAATGATAGAAGTTCAGAAATAAAATTAAAATTAAGACACCTAAGCCTGCCTCTACATTACTGGCTACAATTATTAGTGATGTGATGGCTGCAGAGGTCAGAGGGCAGTACATTACTTCTAAGAAAAATTTTATAGGAATCTACTCAAGTAAACAAAATGCTCATATAATTCTCCTTGTAAAGATATATCCTTAAAAAAAGGACACATGTCCGGTTACCTGTATATGTATGTAAAGATTAAACCAAGTTTAGGAAAAGACTAACAATTTATTTCTAATTACTTAGAATATTGCTTTTTTATTTTTCTTAAAATTTTATACTATGAATCCATGTTAATTGTAAAATATTCCAACAATACAGAAATTTACAGAGAGAAAAAGTAAATGTTCATCTCTTCCCCTTTCACATGCACATAAACCTAAGCCTCACCCTTCTCCTTAAGTAATTATATATACATATAAATACATATTATATATGTATTTTGCTTATGTACACATGTATTATTCTTACCCACAGAAAGGGGATTTCATTTTATATGTAATTTAATAAACACAAACATAATTTTGTATTTATATAAATGATGTTATGTTAGGTGTACTCCCCTTTGACTTGCTCTTTTGATAGAACAATATAAACAAAAAATTTATGGTTTTTAAAAAAGTTCTGTATAGTATCTATAATAATAAAAGCATAATATGCTAATAAGACCGGACGTCCTTCTGAATGAAGCTGGGGCTGCAGCCACGGGATGGAGGCAGCTGGCTTATGGCTGCGAGGGAGGGATCCAGGCTGCAACCTTGCAGCTGCGAGGGACAGATGCAGGCAGCCGCGCAGCTACGAAGGCCTACTCTTGCACAAATTTTGTGTATCAGGCCTCTAGTTTCTTAAAAAAGAGATGAGTATTTAGGTATTAATTTATTGAATAACTTTGTTTTTATTTTAATTGTTCATTATCATAAATATGCTTGAAGAAATTATATAGCTATATAGACACTAGTGGCCCGGTGCACAAAATTCATGCATGGGCTGGGGAGGGGGGTCCCCTCAGCCCAGCTGCACCCTCTCCAATTCAAAACCTTTGCGGATGTCCAACTGCCTGTTTAGGCCTTATCCTGCAGGTGCAGGGATCGGGCCTAAACGGGTAGTTTGACATCCTTCTCGCAATCTGGGACCACTGGCTCCTAACTGCTCACCTGCCTGCCTGCCTGATCACCCCTAACCACTCTGCCTGCCTGCCTGATCACCTCTAACCGCTTCTGCCTGCCTGCCTGATTGCCCCTAACCCCTCTGCCTGCCTGCCTCATCACCCCTAACTGCCTCTGCCCTCTGGCCTGATGCCCCTAACTGCCTCTGCCTGCTTGCCTGATCACCCCTAACCACTCTCCCCTGCCGGCCCTGATAGCCCCTTAGGACTTCTCCACCTCCCCTAACTGAGGGGAGATTGGGGCCAGCAGCCGCCTCTTGCACCTGCTGCTGGTGCTGGAGCCACTGCTCGCATCTACTGTCAATGCTGGAGCTGCTTGCACCCACAGCTGACGCTGGCCCCAATTGCTCCGCATCATCAGAGGGTGCCAGCGGGGCCAGCGCCGTCAGCGCATGGGAGCTGTGGTGACTGGAGTGGAGCTGCCAGCAGACAGAGGACTGGGGGGCCGAAGCCAGAGGGGCTAGGCGGGAGCGCAGAGGATTGGCCGAGACCTGCTCCTGTGCCTACCGCAGGCTTGAGGCACACAGTTCCTTTCAAGGTGCATGAATTCATACACTGGGCCCCTAGTATATAATGCACACACATGAGTGATATACACAACACACACACCCAGACATGTCAGAATGTTTCCCACTTGCTTGAACAACACAGAAAACTCCCACTGATATGTCTTTTCTCATTTTCACTTCTAGTCCAATGTTTTCTATGAATATTTATGCATTAGTATCTTTATAATATTTATATTATATATGAGAAAACTTATTTTTTCATAATTGTTATGGTTATTTTTGCATTTTTATTCCTTAAGATGAACTTTGAAGTTTCACTTGGGATTACATCTTTAGGTTACATTAAAGAACTATTGATGTCTGTTATCTAGATATCATGTGTCTTTCAACAATATTTTAATATTTTTCACAAAATATTTGCATACATCTCACATTTATTCTTATATATTTATAGATTTTTGTGAGTTTACAATAGTAATTATCATTTTTAATTTTTTTATCTGAGCTTTGCTGTGAACAGGATGACTTTCTATTTTTATTAATATAGAAAATAACAAATACCTTAAATTCTCTCAAATTAAAAATGAATCAAATGATTCAGCATGTTAAACTGTCAGTTATCCTCAAAATGATCTATAAATTTATCACAATTATAATCAACCTCCTCCCAGCAGTATTATGGTAGATACAGAAAGCTCACTTGAAAAGTTATTTGGAAAGACAAATGAACTAAAATAAGAAATAGATTGGCCAAAACAATTTTAATAAAGAAAGATTGATTTAGAGGCATCATGCTACCTGAGTTTAGAACTATTTTAAACTATAGTAATTATGAACTGATGGAATTTGCAAAAAGGTATGAACATATAGATGAATAGAACAGAACAGAGATGGTCAATAATTGATTTTTTAAGTATATAGGCAAATAAATATAAAAAATTATCTTTTCGACATATGAATTCATGAAAAAAGAGAACCTTAAACCTCATATCCTATTTAAAAATTAATGCAAAATCAATCATAACTAGTACTTTAAAATATAAAACTAAAGAAAAAAAATATGCTCCCAAGTAGGTACCATCTTAGACAAGACCAGAGTAAAATAAAAATTTGCTCAGGTAAAGATACTGTTAATAGAATAGAAAAAAATCTGAAAAATAATTTGCATTTGGCATATATATATAAAACACTCAAAATGCTACAGTAAGAAAATTAACAGCTCAATTAAAAAATTGACAAAAGCTTTGAACATACACTTGGCCTAAGAGCATAAATTTATGTAAAGTAGGACACAAAATAACACTTATCATCAATAGACAGTCAAGAAATAAGTTGTCAAACTATGATAAGATAATACTATTTACCTAATATAATCATTACAATTAAAAATACATGTATATTACTGAAAATAGGAAGTGCTGGTTAGGATTCAGAGCAATGAGACCTCTCCTACACTGATTGCCAGTAGGAATGCAAAATAATACAGCCACCCTGGAAAGAAGATTGGTGGTGTCTTAGGAATTTAAATGTATTCTTACCCCATGACCCAGCAATCTCACTCTGAAGAATTTACTCAAAAGGAATAAAAAATGATGATCAGACAAAAACCTGTATATTATTGTTCATAACAGCTTTATTCATAATTCTCAAAACCTGGCAATGGTACAAATGTCTTTCACAAGTGAGTGATAAACTGTGGAACATTCATACAACAGACTAGTGTTCTGCAATAAAAACTAATGAACACACAGCAACTTGGATACATCTTAAGGGAATTATGGTGAGTGAAAGAAAACTAATCTCAAACAGTTGTGTACTAAAGATTTCCATTTATTTGACATTCTGAAAAAGATAAACTATAGTGATGGAGAAGAAATTAAGGGCTATCAGGGTTAAGTGAGGAAGAGTCTGACTACAAAGGGATAGCATGAGAGAATTTGGGGGGAGGCAATAGAATTATGCTGAATTCTGATTGTGGTAGTTATGAATGACTACATGAACCTGTGCACGTGTTAGAATTCATAAAACTTTACACCAATGAATGTATTAATTTTCAAAACATTAAGTTAAATTAAAATAAACTCTAAGGAGAAAGGAAAATTAATTTTCTCCCATTCTGAAAGATTCCCTCCTGGAAAACCAAGATGGCGACATAGGTAAACACCGGAGTTTGCTGCCTCAAACAACCACTTCAAAAATACAACTAAAAGAAGGAACAGACATCATCCAGAACCACAGGAAGGCTGGCTGAGTGGAAATTCTACAACAAGAAGGAAAGAGAAAAGCATACCGAGACTCAGAGGAGGCGCAGTGCGGAAGTAAAATACTAAGGTACGGAGGCACACATGGAGCGGGCTGGCGGCTGAGGGCGCGGTTGTCGTTTTAAATCAGGAGGGAGTCTCAGGCTCTGAGCTCCAGTTCCGGGCAAGTCTCTGGGGACCCAGACTCATACGGGAGAAGCAGGACTGTCTGGTATGGGTGGGAACTCGAGGGCAGCTTTCTCTTGGAGGGGCTTGCAGCGATTGCGGAGACACTGAGAAGCTGGGCCTCTGAGAGCAGCCATAACTGCTAGCCCCACCCTGTTGATCCCATGGGACCCGCCCCGCCCAAACCCTGCAGGGAGGCTTTTGCTGGATAACTTCAGGCAGGGGCTAGATTAGCACCTCCCTAGAGATCCAGGAGCCAGTGTACCCAGAGGTCAGAGTGGGACCATCCAGTTTGCAGCTCCGTGAAACCACAAAGCACACACTCAGGGGGCAGACTCAGTGAGCACCAAAGCCCCATTGAAGCAAGTCTTGCCCCGGAGGGGTGTCTCCAGCACAGAAGTTCTCCCACTGCAGACACAGCTGATTCTCACAGCCAATTGGCCTAGAGGTCAATTCCTCCCAGTGATACCTACAACAATCAAGGCTTAACTACAACAAGGCTGTGCACAAAGACCACAAGGGGGTGCACCAAGAGTGTCCTCCTCAGGTAATTGGGGAGGCTGAACCACTGGGCCCTAGAGGACACTTAGCACAGAAAACCACTTTATCAACACAGGGAAGCATAAAAAATGTGGAGACAAAGAAAAAAGACACAGATGACAGAAATGGAGGAAAGCAAACTACTGGATATAGAGTTCAAAACCACACTTTTAAGGTTTTTCAAGAATTTTCTAGAAACTGCCAATAAACTTAATGAAACCTATAAGAAATCTAATGAGACCCTCGAGATTGTGATAAAGGACCAACTAGAAATTAAGCATACACTGACTGAAATAAAGAATATTATACAGACTCCCAACAGCAGACCAGAGGATCACAAGAATCAAGTCAACGATTTGAAATATGAAGAAGCAAAAAACACCCAACTGGAAAAGCAAAATGAAAAATGAATCCAAAAATATGAAGATAGTGTAAGGAGCCTCTGGGACAGCTTCAAGCGTACCAACATCAGAATTATAGGGGTGTCAGAAGAAGAGAGAGAGCAAGATATTGAAAACCTATTTGAAGAAATAATGACAGAAAACTTTCCCTACCTGGTGAAAGAAATAAACTTACAAGTCCAGGAAGCGCAGAAAACCCCCCAAAAAGAGGAATCCAAAGAGGACCACACCAAGACACATCATAATTAAAATGCCAAGAGCAAAAGACAAAGAGAGAATCTTAAAAGCAGCAAGAGAAAGACAGTCAGTTACCTACAAAGGAATACCCATACTACTGTCAGCTGATTTCTCAACAGAAACTTTGCAGGCCAGAAGGGAGTGGCAAGAAATATTCAAAGTGATCAATGCCAATTATCTACAACCAAGATTACTTTATCCAGCAAAGCTATCATTCTGAATTGAAGGTCAGATAAAGAGCTTCACAGATAAGAAAAAGCTAAAGGAGTTCATCACCACCAAACCAGTATTATATGAAATGTGGAAAGGTATCCTTTAAGAAGAGGAAGAAGAAAAAGGTAAAGATACAAATTATGAACAACAAATACACATCTATCAACAAGTGAATCTGAAAATCAAGTGAATAATCTGATGAACAGAATGAACTGGTGATTATAATAGAATCAGGGGCATAGAAAGGGAGTAGACTGACTATTCTTGGGGGGGAAGGGGTGTGGGGGATGTGGGAAGAGATTGGACAAAAATTGTGCACCTATGGATGAGGACAGTGGGTGGGGAGTGAGGGTGGAGAGTGGGGTGGGAACTGGGTGGAGGGGAGTTATGGGGGGATAAAAGAGGAACAAATGTAATAATCTGAACAATAAAGATTAAATTAATTAAAAAATAAAAAATAAATAAAAGATTCCCTCCTGAATAAGGTTTCATGGGGTACTTGTTTCAAAGAGTAATCTCTCCTTATCTGCAGTTTTGTTTTTCACGGTTTCCAGTTACCCAAGGTCAACCACAATCTGAACATATTCAATGGAAAATTCCAGAAACAAACAATTCGCAAGTTTAAATTCTGAGTAGCATGATGACACCTTGTACCATCAGGCTATGACCTTGTCCAGTGTATTTGTGTTCTACTCTCTCTCCATCCCTTAGTCATTTAACAGACTGGTTTATCAGCCTGATTGTTGACGCAACACACACAGTGCTTATGTTCAAGCAACCCTTATTATAGCTGTGCCCCAAAGTGCAAGAGTAGTGATGTTGGCCATTCAGATATGCAAAAGAGAAGTCATAAAGTGTTATCTTTAAGTGAAAAGGCAAAAGTTCTTCACTTAATAAGGAAAGAAAAAAGTCATATGCTGAGGTTGCAAAGAGCTATGTTCAGAACAAATCTATTTGTGAAATTGTGAAGAAGGGAAAGAAATTCATGTTCATTTTTTCGGTAGCACCTCAAACTGGAAAAAAAGATATAGCCACAGTACATGATAAGTGCTTAATTAAGAATGGAACCACTGGTGTGATTCAGTGGTTGAGCATAGACCCATGAACCAAGAATTCTCCAATTTGATTCCCGATCAGGGTACATGCCCAGGTTGTGGGTTCCATCCCCAGTAGGAGCTGAGGCTGTACAGGAGACAGCCAATCAATGTTTCTATTCATCTAACCCTCTTCATTCCTCTCTCTCTAAAATCAATAAAAACATTTAAAAAATAAGGGAAAGGCATTGAACTTTATCATAGGTATGCATGTATAGGGAAAAAACACATTATATATAGGGTTTGATACTATCTGTAGTTTCAGGCAATCATTGGAGAGCTTGCAACACATTCCCTGTGGATAAGAGGGGACAAACAATTTTATTTCCATTCTTTTATATACTCATAAATTTGGTAACTAAGGGGATGACCAAATTGCTCTAGCACTGTGAAAGGACTAAAGTGAAGTGTGGGTGGTGGGAAGAATAGGTAGCTAACATCTTCTGAATGCCTACATTATCAGGAACTTAAAATGAAAATGTGTCTCCACTTTAAATAATACTCTAAGAATATAGGCAGCAAGTACTTTATAGCAGGTTGCATTTTCCAAAAATGGCTATACTATCTTCCATGTCATTTGCACTTGACCAAGGTCACCTTGCCACCCTGCATCACAAGATGACACCCATCTCTCCACCCCCTTATCAAGTCTGAACAGGTGCTGTGACTGCTGTAACCAATTGAGTAATTAGCCGCGATTCTGTGCCGCCCCAAACATGGTCCCTAACAGCCCTGGCAGCTCCTGCTTCCTGTCCTGTGGAGCCTTCTGTTAACTCTAACCTGAGTTGCTACTTGACAAAAACTCATGAAAAAAAACCCCAAACAAGAATCCTACAGCTGAGCCAAATAAACCATAGAACCCTAAGAGATAATAAGAAATTGTTGTTGTCACTAAGTTTTGTTCGGCTGTAATAGGAAACTAGGACATCCTCCCCTCCTCCAAAGTCCCACAGATTATCTATTCAAATAAACGGTGTGACCTACAATAGGTACCAGGTTCTAGCCTGTGAAAGAACCTGGAAAAATCGAGAGGCAGGATATAAATGAGGGAATTTCAGTCAAATGACCTTCCTCCTAAGCTCAGACCTAATAAAGGGACCACGTCCAGGGCTTTTGTTGAGTATCCTCAGGAGTTTGTGGGGGGTGATGGGAAGTGGGTCACAGGAGGTATGGGTCTACCTCAATCCGGAGCATACATTCTAAAAGGCTAGAAGCTGCATGAAGTGGCTCACAGCAGCGAAATGAAGGGCTGCGGAAGGGAAGTAACCGCTCTCCCACCAACAGGAAGTGGTTTGTGTTTCATGTGGACTAAGTGTCTGAATATCTGGGGGGAGGGAGAGACGGAGAGAGACAGACACTTTGAAAGCATAGAACATGTCCCATAAAATGCCTGCCAAGCCCACAGTGTATCTCGGCTAACCATAGCAAAGATGAACTTTTTGATCCTTTATCTTTGCTTCTTTCTTCACTCTGGCCACAAAGGATTAATAACTATTAATGGAAAGTGAGGGAGGAAAAATTTCCATTTTTCCATTTCAACTTCTTACCATAAGCAAGTCTGAACAAGGAGAGGACGATGATTTAAACTTTAAATAAACTTTGAGTATAATGTCAAACACATGTTTTAATTATGGAAATAAGAGTAGCTTTGCCTCCTGAAATTCTGAAGGGGATTTTCTTTTTCATTATCTGAGAATGACCAGAAAAGATACAGGCCTTTCCTGGATTTCAGCCAAGAGTCAGAACAGGTTGTGTTGATAGGGACAGAAAGTAAAGCTGTTTTCTTCTTACTAGTCAAATTGTTTGCAAGTGTGATTACAGCTAGTGCGTTGTAGGGATAATGATAAGTTGTTTATTTGGTTCTCAGAAGTACCCAAAAATGTGGTCATTAAAATCTTCACGAGAAAGCTAATGATTGGGGAACTTAATGGGCCAAAGTTTAATAGTAAAAGGACAGCAATAAGGAGTCCAAGAGCATGCTTCTGAGTCACATTGTAGGACTGCTCCTCAGCTGTGGCTTCCGGCACATCTACCCTGAGCATTACAGAGCGAGAGAGAGCTGGTGAGAAAGGCCTCTTGTTTAAATGAAGTCTACTTATTTTGAAGAGCCTTAGCAAAAAAAAAATACTATTGCTCTCAACTTGAAAATCCTTTTCTTTTAGTCTTGCATTTATTTATAAGAATAATGGCTTTCTTAACTATCTAGTCATTATTTTTTTAAATAACAAACTAAAAAATAAAAGTGATTTAAAAATTATTTAGTTCTTTCCTTAACCATAGCTATTAGTTTGGAGATATACTTTTTTCTTGTCTATATAGATTTAATTAATCTTGCCTTTGATGAACTTTACTTATTTTATTTTTAGAAATATCTTTCCCTTTTGTTTAATATATATACATATATATATATAACTTTTTAAAAAATTTTAAATCTTTATTGTTGAAAGTATTACATATGTTCCCCCTTTTCCCCCCATTGACCCTTCTAACCCATCCCTGCCCCAGGTTTTCACCACCCTATTGTCTGTGTCCATGGGTTATGCATATATTATATAGAGTACCCTTACATTTTAAAATGGCCTCTCCTAATTTATAACTTGCCATGACATACATTTTATTGAAGATCATGTATATCTAAGAGATATGTGATTCTGATATGATATTTAGTCTAAAAAAATCCTCACATACTTTGTAGCCAGAGTAGCTTTAATGGTGCAATTTCTCATCAGCAAGCAAAGCCTTAAGCTTTTTAAATCTCCTTTCCAAACTGGAAACATTATTTTAGTTACAGAATTTTATTCAAAAACTAGTGCCCTGGTGCACAGATTCATGCACATTGAAAGGAAATTAATTAGAAGGTGACTGGAGGAGTGGGACTGGGTGAGATAGGCTGGACACGCCCTGGAGCCAACCTCCGCTGGTCCCTCCCCCACCGGCCGCACCTGGGGCAATACCATGGCTGGAAGGGCATCTGCGGAGTGAGCGGGATCCCTCCGGCAGGTGGGGTCCCTCACCCTGGCCTGCGGGGAATGGGCCGAAACTGGCTCTCCAACATCCCCCGAGAGGTCCCAGATTTTGAGAGGGTGATTCTTGGGTGACACACCCCAGAATCAGGCTCTCTCCTCTCTGGTACCAGGGTGTGTCACCCGAGAACTGCTGCTGTCAAGTCACTGCAGCTCAGCAGCTTCTGTGTTGAGCATCTGCCCCCCTGGTGGTCAGTGCCTGTCATAGCTACCAGTCGAATGGTCAGAAGATTGCTTAGCCTTTTACATATATAGACTAGAGGCCTGGTGCACAGATTCGTGCACTGGTGGGTCCCTCTGCCTGGCCTGTGCCCTCTTGTAATCCAGGATCCCTCAGGGGATGTCAGAGAACCAGTTTCAGCCCGGTCCCCACAGGTCAGGCTGAGGGACCCTGTGCATGAATCCATGCACTGAGCTTCTAGTATGCATATAAGATCTTTGGTTAATCTCGTCCCACCTGCCCTCCTCCCCCTTCCCTCTGAGATTCATCAAACTTTTCCATGTTGCCATGCCTGTGGTTTCCACTCCTGCGTTGAGTGTCTGCCCCCTGGTGTTGAGTGTGCATCACAGCTATCAGACGGCCAGATGGTCAGCCGGTTGGCTGGTTGACCAGTCACTTAGGCTTTTATATATATATATATATATAGATATAGATATAGATATAGATTAGACACAAAAGACAAAATGCAGGTATTCCTGGAGCATTCACATTTGCCCTTATTCACCCAAGGTATACTTGACCCCGAAACACTTCTTGAGAGCAGAGGTTTGGAAATGAGCACATAGGTAAATGTAAAGCTCTGGGTACTAAAGAATAAGATCTTCCTGGAAACCAACAAAACCGAGAGAGGGGAAGCTAGATTTTGGAAAATTATCTTTAATCTGAAATTTTGCTGGAAGTTTTGACATTTTTGGTAGCTAGCATTACATTCCTTTAAAAAAGATTCTCCTTCTTTATCCTCCTACTTGTAGCTTTATTTCTCTTATGTTTTCCTCTTCTTAGCATTATTTCTTTTTCTTATTTATGCTTTAAACAGGTCACTAATATTAAGAAGCCCCCAGTCACTGAATTTCAGTAACTGCATTAAACACATTACTGAAGCTGCCTTATAAGTTTTAATCTCTTCTTAATTTCATGAAAAATGGGCATTTGAAATTGATTTTGAAACTTTTATAAAGTAGTATTACAGAGTAACCATCTTGGTTTCTCAATTATACAATTTATTTACTTACCTGCTTAATTCACCCAATAACTATAGATGGTTTATTTGTGATAACAGGAAAGAAGAAAAATAAGTCATATTTATGATAGCTTTTGTTCTGTCAAATGACTCTGACATTTACTTTAAAAAGCTTGATCTGCTTCTCTGTGGGATAAGTTTTACAAAATCATCTTCTTCATTGACTTAATTCCATTTTCTCTTAAAATGTTACATAGATTTTTTTCCCAAACACAGAATAAATATGTTTTGCCTCCTAAGTCGTAAATGTTTAAAAAAAATCCTAATATTGGTTTTACATAAACTAATATGTGTGACTAATTTAATTTTTTAAACACAAAAATAAAGACTATTTTTACAATTAGAAAAGTTTTTAAGAACAAATGTCAATAAGCTCTTAATCACCACTGTGTAAAAATAGAATAAGTTCTCTAAACATTTTGCACATTCATAAGCTGAATTGGTAAAATATTTAGCATTAAGACTTGAGACAAAAAAAAAATTCTGAAAAGCTACTATATTTCATCCCTCAAACAACTTGGTAAAAATATGATAAGAATATTTGCTCTACTTAACTTCTATTGGGAAGTACTAGAAAAAAAATTTTTGTTTAAATGAGAAAACCATGCTAAAGTTATAGAGCTGAAAATGAGTAAACAAAGGTCATGACTGTGGCTGAGTTACTGGGCAATGAGAAAACAGAGTTAGCCATCAGGAAAGCCAAATATCTTCTTTACACCTTTGCAAAATATTTGGAAAAATAGCATCTGAGATCAGTTGGAAGCTTACAAAGTCCCTACTGAGTCTGTAGTTCTAGGAGACATGGTTGGCTTCTCCATGCGTCTTTAGAAGGTATTCCAAAAGCATTGAGGTGAGGGATTCAACTACTGGGTCTGCACACACATTGAGGACAAGATAGAGAATCCAGAGCTTAAGCTCTTGCCAAGGTTGGAAAAGCCAATTGTTCTTGAAGCTCAAAAAGCAGAAAATGAGACTGGAAAAATAAACTTTGAAAAACAAAGGTTCTTGTGGGACAGTAAAATGATACCTACTACGCTCTCCCAAAAAAGGGCTTTGAGCAACAATAACAAAAAACATAAAGAAGTAGTCAAAGGCAGATGTGCTGAGGTGTGGCAAAAAAAAATTAAATTAAATTAAAAGCATGGCCTTACCAGTCAATCTTATGATTTTAGATCTCTTCAAATAAACTGCTGTTAAGGAGGAAGGAGAGAGAGAGGGAGAGAGAGAGAGAGAGAGAGAGAGAGAGAGAGAGAGAGAGAGAGAGAGAGAGTTGTACAAAATAAACATAAAACATGCTTGAGAACTATCTCTAGAAAATAACTTGAAGTATATTTATGTTACTGGGGAGAAAACAATTAGACCTTGGTTCTTGTTTCCTTGAATAAAAGATTTCAATCAAGAGACAAAGTATAGCAAAGTAAGTAAGAATGTTTTGGCTTCAGCAAAACTAGTGAAACAAGGAAGGGCATAGAAGAAGCAACAGGAAAATCTTGTCTGGGCTGCTTTGTCTCACTGAGAATCAGAGAAAAGGGTGCCCAGGAGACAGGTTCAGGGGGTTGGCCTGGGATGAGCTGCTGCTGCCTATTGCTCCCCTAGTTGCAAATCCCATGGGGTTAGAGGAGGTCTCAGGGGAGGGCTCAATAGAATACTCATCAGCTTTCCAGGTGTGCTCTTTCTGGGTCGTGGTCTCCAGGATTGCTCGCCGCCAGGGCAGGGGGTCATTAGCCAGCGTAGCTGGTCCTGAGGTGTCCCTTGTCTGGTTTTGCTGCTTTTCTGGGCCTGGAGCTGACATATCACTGAGCCTAGACATTATCTCTAGGGAGGAAAAGGTCAGGGGGCCAAACTGCCTGACCAGCGATATGAAAGTTACCCCGGGGGCCAGGTTCTTGTCTTCCCAGTTTTGCTCCCTATAAGGCATCCAGGGCTTTCTGCCCCGTGAGTATCTGTACCTGGCCCATCGTCCTTGCTCTGCCCATGTTTACTAGTATCTATCTGCCCATAAAATTTACTATCATACAGAAATGTGTGGAAGCAGACAAGTAGAACAATATTTTAAAAATGTTTGGATAAGCTATTTATTAAAGTATGTACACATTGAAAAACTCACAAATTGTCATTGTAAGCTAGATAGAAGTTATTTACTTTTTAAAATATGTTTTTATTGATTTTTAGAGAGAGAGGAATGGAGACGGAGAGAGAGAAAAATCAGTGAGAGAGAAACATCAATTAGCTGCCTCCTAAACACCTCCTACTGGGGATTGAGCCCAAAACCCAAGCATGTGCCCTGACTGGAAATCAAACCGGTGAGCTTTTGGTGCATGGAGCAATGTTCAACCAACTGAGCCACACTGGCCAAGCTGCTAGATGAATTTTCACAAAGTTTTTTGTTTTTTTTTTAATGTGTAACCAGCACCGAGAGTACAGAAAATAATGTTAACTGCCCACAGTAGCCTTTGTGCCCATATTTATACAAATATAATAAATAAATATTATGTAATATACCTTGAGATATGTTTTTAATGGAATAGTTTAATATAGATATAATTACTTATATCTATGTTTTAAAAATGGTTTTCTAATAGATATGCATGCTTTGAAAGGAAAACTTTAGGAGTTTTCTCTGGTTTTCCTTTTTCTATATGTAAAGACAATTATATGTTGTTTAAAATACATTTATTTCTTTGACTAGGATGATTAGGTCATTTAGACACAAATTTGTAGGTATGTATGCAGTAGAGCATGAGTTCATGTCATTGTTGAAATCAGGGAATTCAATTAGATGATAAGTAGTTACAAATCATTTAATGTTCACCATAAGCAGAGGATATGTTTGGTATCATATAAGACTTAAGGGTTAAAGCTGTGACTCTAGTGTTCAGTTAGTATTTATATCTTGTCTACTTCTCTAATCGTCTATATGTAAAATTCTCAATATGAAAGAAGAGTACCAAACCTTTTATAAATGCAAGCCTAAGGATTTAAAAACAGCTACCACATACGAAAATGATAACAATTAGCAGTTGTCACATTCAGTGTCAGAGAAACATGAAGAAGTTAGTGTATCTCTTTAGTTCACTTTGATGAAACTCATACCAAATACTATCAATAGGATTTTTCACTCCTTCAAACTACAAAGAAAATCTGTCGCCAGACATTTTTCACAGCTCTAATTACAGCATTGCTTTTGCAACTCTATAATTAAGAGTGAACTACAATTTTGCTTCCTACTCTCAGCTGTAAAAAAGTAAAATAAAATAAAAATAAAAGAGATTTTTTTTAAAGTGTTCTTAATTTAACATGGTATTTTGTTTCCTTAGTCTTCAGCATATTTGCCTTCAAAATTCTGTTGAAATGAAATTTAACTCATCCGTTTATGCCTCTAATTTGCGATAGATGTCAGTCTTTAAAAATGTACGTCTATCTCTGATAATGCCTGTTTTTTTTCTAAATTTCTATGTAATCATTTTCAGTAGTTCATCTGCATGAATCAACATGCTTACAAATAAAGTGCTTGGTTTCCTGTTTTGTTCGATTCTGGTCGGGGGCACGTGCCTGGGTTGCGGCTTCGATCCCCAGTGCGGGGCATGCAGGAAGCAGCCGATCAATGATTCTCTCTCATCATTGATGTTTCTGTCTCTCTCTCTCATTCTTCCTTCCTCTCTGAAACAACAAAAAACATGAAGCTTGCTAATCAGCTTTTTCAAAATCATCCTATCTAAATATTAAGAAAAGTTTGGAACCATCTGAAATTATACATATTGGTATCTCTTGATGTCGAATGATTAGAATCAACAAATTCTTTCCCTAACAAGACCATTGAACATGTTGGCACTTCTCACTAAATGAATTTATTACCACTCCTTCCAGCAGCTCTTATTATTCTGTTTACTGTGATTTATTGTGTTTATCGGTGTATTGCTAGATGCAAACTGCTTTGCCATTGTCCTTACTTACCTGTTCCTTGTAAAAGGTATTCTGGTGGATGTTAAATGTTACTCTTTGTTATGATGAGGATGAGGCACAGTGTTATAGCTGGGATTAACTGGGCACAGGCAGTAAGCTAGCCCAGGCTCCCTCATGACCCAGCCCTGTGCCTTTCTCATCTAGATGTCAATTTTCATTTCTGCTAATGAAGGAGTTGTAGATGACATCCCAGGTTATTTTCTGGTCTAATATCCTATTGGGGATTTAACAAGCAAATAAGAGTGTGTACTTCACTGAGAATACGCTGCCCTTCCTATTGTATTCATTAGTGTTTGCTTCTTCTTGTCACAAGAGATGAATGGTATTTAAATCAGGGTATCCATCTTGGCCCAATGAGTGGTCCATTTTTGCTCAAGGCTGGTTATTCTATGTTTATTCTATATTACTTAAAATATTATCAATCATGTTCATGTTTTTTTAACTTGAATAAGTTAATATTTTACTTTTATATGTAGAGAGGCAGAATATGAAAATTTCTCTGGAAAACATCGAGTAAATTTTCTACTTGACCTCATTAGATTACATTACCCAAAACTAAAACTTTAGGTAAAATGCTCTTTATTTCACTGTTTGCTTTTGCACTATCAATGCTGATTACATCACTGTTCCCAAGGCAAAAGGATTGGAGTAACTGCTAGCATAGTGTTACCTTTATATAGAAAATCTGTTTACATAGAGAGGTATCTATCAATTGTGATAGTAAAACTCATCAGTATTTCTCTTTACAACAAACATATTGTTGTACTACTTTTATTCATTTTACCATTCAATATATATTTATTGATCACTCACTTTCTCCTAAACTAGGTTTATAGCACAAAACAAAATAGAGGAAGACCCCACTTTCAAACAATTCATAAATTTTAAATTGCACACCAGTCTGAATAACATGATAAAATCTCCCACTGTCCCTCTCTGCCCCCCTGGGATTCAATCATCCCTTTGTCCAGCTTATCCACACTGCATAAGTTATCCACCCTTGGTCACTTAGGAACCCACCTGGGTTATCCTATCAGTTATCAGAAAAAAAGCAGGGAGAGGGGGAGAGAGAGAGAGAGAGAGAGAGAGAGAGAAACAATAAGACACATCAATAAGACACATTGATTGTCTCCCCTAAGTGCTCCAACCAGGGCCAGGAACTGAAGCTGTAACCCAGGAACATGTCCTTGCCCTTGACCTGGAATCAAACCCCAGACCCTTCAGTGTGCCAGTGACACCCTAACCACTGAGAACCACTGCCTAGGGCAAGTACGTTTACTTTTGTAAGAAACTGACAAAATGTCTTTCAAAGTGGTTATACCATTTTGCATTTCCATTAACAATGAATGAACTCACCGGTGACGTTGCTCAGTGGTTGGGCACCAACCTATGAACCAGAAGGTCAGAGCACATGCTGGATTGTGGGCTCAATTACTAGTGTTGGGTTTGCAGGAGGCAGAAATCAATGATTCTCTCTCATCATTGATGTTTCTACCTCTCCCTTCCTCTCCCTTTTTCTCTGAAATCAATAAAAATATATTTAAAAAAAAATGAATGAGAGTTCTTGTTGCTTCACATCCTAGCCAGAATTTGTGGTTGTCAGAATTTTTTATTTTGACCATTCTGATAAATATGTAGTGGCATCTCTTTGTTGTTTTAATTTGCAAGTCCCTGAGGACGTATGATGTGAAGTATCTTTTCCTATGCTTATTTGATATCCTATATAATAAAAGGCTAATATGCAAATAGACCAAATGGCGGAACAACCAGGACAACCAAATAACTAAACAACCAGTCCCTATGACGTGCTCTGACCACCAGGGGGCATGTGCAGAATATGGCAGGGGTTGGCCATGTGGGATGGTGGAGCAGGTGAGCAGGGGTGCCAGATGAAGGTGGGCACTGGTTGCTGTCATCAGGGCAAGACTCTGGTGGTTATTGAAAATTCTTTGCTCCCATGTGCCGTGGCCAACCCAGAGCGCACAACTGCTGCTGGCGCCGGCCCCACTCACACCCGCTGCTGGCGCCAGAGCTGCTGCTCACACCCATTGCCAGAGCCTGGCGCTGGCCCCAATTGCTCAATGCTGTCAGCGGGTGCAAGTGGCAGCTGCTGGCTCTGATTGTCCCTCATGGCTTCTCCACCTCCCCCTGCTCCTGAGGGGAGATCGGAGCTGGTAGCCGCCTCTCACATCCACTTCTGGTGACGGCCCTGCTCGCACCCACTGCCAGCACCAGCCCTGCTCACACCCACAGCTGGCACGGGAGCCACTGCTCGCACCTGCTGCTGGTGCCTGGCGCCGGTCCTGATCACTTGGCGCCATCAGCAGGTGCAAGCGGCAGCTGCCAGCCCTGATTGCCCCTGAGAACTTCTCGACCTCCTCCTGATCCTGAGGGGCGATTGGGGCAGCAACTGCCACTAGCACCGCTCGCACCCGCTGACGGTGCTGGCCTGGCTTGCACCTGCTACTGTAGCTGGCCCCAACCATACCGTGCCTTCAGCGGGTGCAAGCGGGGCCAGCACCATCAGCACATGGGAGCCACGGCAGCAGGAGCAGGGCTTCCAGCAGACAGAGGATCAGGGGCCATGGTGGGAGGGGCTGGTCAGGGGAGAGGATGATGGGCCGAGATCCGCCCCTATGCCTACCACAGTGTCACAGCCCATAGTTCCTTTCAAGGTGCACAAATTCGTGCACTGGGCCCCTAGTTCATATATATGTGGTGAGATATCCCTTAAGGTTTTTGGCCTGCTTTTCAATTTTCTGGGGTTTTTTGTTGTTGTTGTTGAGTTTTAAGAAATTTTTTTTAAATATATTTTATTGATTTTTTACAGAGAGGAAGGAAGAGGGATAGAGAGTTAGAAACATCGATGAGAGGGAAACATCGATCAGCTGCTTCCTGCACACCCGCTACTGGGGATGCGCCCGCAACCAAGGTACATGCCCTTGACCGGAATCAAACCCGGGACCCTTGAGTCTACAGGCCGACGCTCTATCCACTGAGCCAAACCAGTCAGGGCAAGTTTTAAGAGATTTTTCTATATTTTGGGTCAGTCCTTTTTCAGATGCATCTTTTGTAAATATTGCCTTTTAATCTCTGACTTTTCTTCTCATTTTCTTGGCATTGTCTTGTGCAGAGCAGAAACTTTCCATTTTAATGAAGTCCATCCTATCAACTTTTCCTTTCATGACTAGTATCTTTGACTATTGTATCTAAAAAGGCATTTCCATGCCCAAGGTCCTCCAGATTTTCTTTTATGTCATCTTTTAAGACTTTTATAGTTTTGCATTTTAGATTTTGGTTTATGATCCATTTTGAGTTACTTTTGATGAAGGATGTAAAGTCTGCATGTAGATTTATTTTATTTTGCTTGAGTATGTCCAGTTGTTTTGTTTAGTCATAGTTTCTACTAAGATCTGTTAATTTAGCAACATTTTAAGTATGCTAATATGAGTTGTAATTTTTACTAGATGGAGAGTAACTTGATATGGATTATATGAACTAAACTATATTTATGACCAGTTGATGATACATTATATATATATATACACATACATACATACACACGTACATCACTTAGAAATATTTAAATATGTTCGTGTGTATACTAAGTCTCCATTGAAAGAATTTTAGACTATTTTAAAACTTATTTCTCTATAAAGTCATTTTTTCCCCTGAAAAACCCTCACACACAGCTCTAAACATGGTGTAGGCTCAATGAAGGTGAATGATTAGCATCTAATCACATGCTTCTGAATACATGGATGATATTTCCTTCTCAACATTGTTCAAATAGGAAACATTTTATTGAATATTTTACCTACAAATGATTCATATGCCACTCAGAATGTTTTTAACTGAATCTCAGATTTTTCTTTCACAATTAATAACAGAATCTAAGTTAAAAAAAAGATAGTAGATTTTCTACATATCAATCATTTCTCAAGTTTTCCACCTCAGAGCATTATTATTAAATTAGATTATACACATGGAAAGCACTTTTAAAAGAACTACACAAATGTTAATTATCATTTTCAGAAATTTCTGCTAAATTTCAGCTCTGCTACCTAATTAGATGCATGACTTTGAAACATCCCTAAAGTGATTACCTACATCTGGAAAATGTCTTCCAAATTTTTCATATGCTTGGGTTCTTTTTGTCCTTCATGTTTCATTTTCTTATCACCTCCTCAGGGAGGACATCCATGAATCTCCCAGTAAATAAATCCCCTCATACTATTTTCTCTCCTGGAACCCGATTTCTTTCTTCAAACGACTTTCCATGGTTTATAGGTATATAATTTCTTAGTTTTCTTATCCCATATAATGAAAATGTAATGCAAATCGACCCAATGACAGAACGACCAGTTGCTATGAGATGTACTGACCACTAGAGGGAAGATGCTCATCGCAGGAGCTGCCCCCTAGTTGTCAGTGTGCTCCCACAGGGGGAGCGCCACTCAGCCAGAAGCTCAGAAGCCAGGCTCAGGGCTGGCGAAGGCAGTGACAGTGGCGGGAGCCTCTCCCACCTCTGCAGCTGCGGTAAGGATGTCCAACTGATGGCTTATGTTCTCTCCCCCCGAGGGCTCCCGGACTGTGAAAGGGTGCAGGCTGGACTGAGAGACCCTTCCCCCACCCCCCAAATGCACGAATCTCATGCACTGGGCCTCTAGTGGGACTAGAATGTCCCTAAAGCTGAAAATCATGTCACTTGTTCACCACCCAACACAATCACCAGGTCTGGGTCAGAAATTTGCCAAACACAGATAATCCACTTATTTACATTAAAAATTTCAATGATAAAAAATAAGAATATTTTCATTAATGTAATTCACACACTCAAAGAAATAAACAAATTAAAGGTGCTATAATTATTTTGAGGAATTAAAGTTTAAGACATTAGTTCCCTCCTCCCTCACTCCACCAACCCCTCAATGTGAAGTATATATAGGACACAGAACAATAAATTAATATATTTTATCATTCTGGTTTTTGGCTTATAACTCCAGTGTTCAATCAGAGAGCATACCAGGGTTATTTACAGAATACCTTTGCAAAGATGAGAGGTAGGTAGACAAAAGAGAGATGAGATCTGGAATCAAAGTGAGACCAGTGGCCACCACTGCTCCCCCTTTGAGCTCTCATGACTCATGACTCAGGGAAGAAAAAAAATTCCCAGAGCTCAAAGCTTTTTAATTGGAGCTATTTCATGTGCAAATGAAACACATTCTGGTTCCCTATAATCCCATGGCTCATTATACTCTTAGTCAGGTGTGAATAACAAACATGTCTCCATCCTGATCCTGTCTGGATCATCTTTGGTGGACTGCTTCTAAAAGCTGTGTGTGTTTTATACTTGTGCAAAGATATAAAAATTGAAACATTTCAAGACCTGTCTAATATTTCTCAAGTCTTTTATTTTACTACTGAGTCTCTCTCAAGGATGTATACACCTAGTGCTGTTTTTCCTCTTAATTATCATAGAGTTTTATGCCAATGTTGGAAGTTCAGGAATCGCAACTCCTGACACGGATTTTCAGTAATTTACATTTTGAAAATGAGGGAGTTACATAAACTATGCTTGTTTTGGGGAGTCCAGGGAGCAATTCATGGGATAAAGATTACATTAATGAAAGCTGTATCATTTTAGGGTAACTTTTTCTGTTACAATCACATGCACCATTCACTATCTCTAGCTGAACATACAGGAAGTTGTGTTTGAATTTTTATTCCTATTTATATGTTAGCAGATGTAGAAATTTTAGTCAAAACCAAATGCATAATCTAAGGCAAGGAAACATAATTATATCCAAGAAAAGGAATATCACTTGTGGTTTGTATAAAGACATGATGCTTCTTAGAGGTGGTGGATAGTGATAATCAAGCTAGAATTTCAAGACTTCTGAGACCTCGAGAAATATACATTAAAATAAAAAGTATTCTATATAAAATAAAAGTCTGGTGCTCTCCTTTAGAGAAAAACAAGCATCCAATTAACACATTGTATGCAGGAAACGTATTTATACGTTTTACGTATTTATTCGTTCTACCAGTGTAGTAGAGCGCGGGACACATATTAATACATTTTTATAGACTAGCAGTAGAATGCAGGTAACGTATAAATACGTAAACTAAAGTTATCATAATTTTACTGAACGTTGCCATTTGCGCAAAAAATTAGCAAAAATGGCCCGTGCCACCTGTTAGCACGCAATAAAAACTACCCTCAAACAATGTGTTAAATACATGAAAAACAATAGAAAGAAAGGTAATTTGAGTTCTAACATGAAAGCCCTTTAATATCAAGTGAAAATTTGACATACTATATATAAAAGGCTAATATGCAAATAGACTGAACGGCAGAACAACTGAATAGCCAAACAACTGGTTGCTATGACGTGTGCTGACCACCAGGGGGTGTGTGTGGAACATGGCGGGTGTCGGCCACAGTGGGATGGTGGAGCAGGTGAGCAGGGGCTGTCATCGGTGTGAGCCTCTGGTGGTTACTGAAAATTTTTTGCTCCCACTCCACACTTCTGCCTGGCACTTGCACCTGCTACCAGCACCAGAGCCACCGCTTGCACCCACTGCCGGCAACTGGTGCCAGCCCCGATCACTCAGCCCTATCAGCAAGTACAAGCAGTGGCTGCTGGCCCAATCACCCCTCAGGGCTTCTCCACCTCTCCCTGCTCCTGAGGGGTGTTGGGGCAGCAACCACCACTCACACCCACTGACTGCACTGGCCCCACTCACACCTGCTGCTGGTGCTGGCCCCAATCACTCTGCACCATCAGTGGGTGCAAGCGGGGCTGGTACCGTCAGCATGTGGGAGTGGCGGTGGCAGGAGCAGGGCTGCTGGCAGACGGGACTGGGGGCTGTGGCAGGAGGAGCCAGGCAGGGGTGTGGAGGAGGGGCCGAGACCTGCCCCTGTGCCCACTGCAGCCTCACAGCCCACAGTTCTTTTTAAGGTGGACAAATTAGTGCACTGGGCACCTAGTTTAAAATAAGAAACAATGGAGCCCTGAAAGGTTTTGAGCAATAAACTGGAACAATTAAAGTTTTGGAAAAAGCCCTCTTATACCCATGAATTAAAGTGAGAAGCAATCAGAAACCAATAACAGATTTTTGAACAATTAAGTATTAATTTGTTGAAATTTTGATGTTACCCCCAAATGAAGCATTTAAATTTTTTGCCTGCTGACAAATGATAGCAAATCAACAATTTTTATTAACTGACACAAAGTCAATGTTAATAATGCTATTTGGTTCAGAGAAAAACATAACTGAAAATTCACAAGAGAATGATACACAAGTTAATTGAGAAAACATTATAAAACTGGAAACAACGCTAGACTGAAACTTAGCAGATATTTCCTCAAAAAATCAATAAGCTTTCATAGATTTCAGCTCCTTATTTATATCATAATTAATAACTATGGATATGTTGTCCTACATGCCCCCTACTAGCTTTCTTAAATTCTATAGTCTGTGACTGAACAATTGGGGGTATTAAACTAGGTACCCTTTAAGATTGTTACTAGCTATAAAATTATATTATTCTATAAATCTATATTTTTTATACATTCTGAAATTGTAAAACTCTCCAGTTTTCTTAACCACGATTACATTGAGCAATAATTGGATTATCTTTCATGTACATTTCATTGGTGGTATACACATATTGTGAAAATATTTTAAGGTGATATTTTTTCTTTCAAGTTCAATCACCCTCTCTTTAACAGCTTTGTTGTGTTATGTAGTCCTTTCTATTTCTCCACGGTCTCCACATACACATATGTTAGGCCACTTAAACTTGTCCTACAGCTCATTGGCACTGCATTCATTATGTTTGTATATTGTTTTCTTTTCTAGTTTGCATAATTTCTACTAATATATCATAAATTCTACTAACCTTTTCTTCTACAATATGCGATCTACTATTAACAGGCTATATTTCCCACTTCACACTGTAGTATTTTTTTCTTTCATTTTTTAAATCTTTCCTGTCAAGCATTTTATTTTGGAATTAGCTATGGGTCAGTCTTTTTTGTATTTCCTGTTTCTTTTCATTTTTGGAAATTTTTTAGTTGATGTCAGAATCGTTAATTTTTGCCTTGTTGGTAAACAGTCTTGATTTTTTTTTCTGGGCCAAATTAAGTTTGTTGAAAAGAATTTAAACATTTTTTGTTGTTGTTGTTTTGCTTTCAAGGTTCATTAGTCAGAATCAGAGTAGTATTATCTAAAGGTAATTATCCAGTGCTACCTCTCTGGGTACTTTTGAAAGGCGCACCGCCCGCCTCTCCGGGCGGTGCGGGGGGGAGGAGTCTGACCGCCCGGCTCTGAGATCCCTCCGCGCCCGCCATAGGGCCTGGCCTCCCCGGAGCGGGTCCGAGTGTCCGGACCGGCTGCGTGGTGGCCGGCGGCGGGCCGAGGGGTGGGGCCGGGCGGCAACCGACCACGGGGGAGGTCATAGGAGCGGAAGGCCTCACCGCCTGGCTCTTTCCTCCCTTCCCCCGTGGTCAGCTGCCGCTTGCCCACGCTGGGGCCGGGGGTCCATGCGGCCCTCGGGGCCCGGTCGGGGGGGCCGGGGCCTGCGTGGGCCGGCCGCCGGGCCCCATGGGGGGGTGCATTGGCTCCCCGGCCCACGGAGGGAGCCCGGCGCGGGCTGCCACCCGCCCGCTGCCCTCCGGACCAGGCCCGGTGCAGCAGCGGCGGCAGCGGAGTGGGGCGCGTGCCCTGGCTCAGGGAGGCCGCCATGCTGCAGTGTGCCGGCCCCATGGGCCGGGCCTGCTCCTAGCGGATGCCGCTCCTCCAGAGCTGGGCTGCTCCACCGGCTGCACCCCGTTTGCTGGGCCTGTGCCGCCCAGACGTGCTGGAGTCCCGGTCTGCCTGCAGGCCAGCTGCGGGTGCTGTGCGGGGGGGCCATCCTGCCTTGTGGCGAGTTCAAGCGGCAGCAGCAGGAGCCGGACAAGGACTACGCCCTCCATCTTGCCTTGGGTCCTCCATCTTGGGACAGAGCCATGTGCGCCCTCCATCTTGTCTTGGGTCCTCCATCTTGGGACAGAACCATGTGCTTCCTCACGGGAAGAAGCCGCTGCTAGCCACACCCAGGATTTCTCTGGATTGACCAATGATGATCAAGGGAAGTGCACGCCATCACTATGACCACATCCTGTACCGACTCATGCCTGGCCAATCGGCAGGGCCCACAGTGCCCTCTCCTGCCCCCACTCCACCCCCCTTTAAAACCCCCTGTCCCATCAGGCCTCTCTCTCTCGGCCACTGGACTTTCCGCTGTGTCGGTGGGTCTGGTGAACGGGGAGCGCAGGCCGGCTTGCATAATAAAGGACTCTTTGCTTTTGCATCGGACTGACTGGCTCCCTGGGTGTCTTGGGAACTTTGAAATCTGGGCACAACACTTTTTCCTCTGCAATATGAATCAGGAGGTTTTCCAACTTGGCTGCTTGGACCAGACAATCTTCTGACTGACTAAGCACTGCGTGAATTCCTGTCATTGTTCTCTCATCCTTTTGGAAAAGTCCTCAAACGTATGTACTTTTTTCACAAGTATTCCTATGCTTTCAGTATACATGTGATGGGGCTTTCTGTAGGCCTCTGGAATTCTTTGTAAGGGAAGCTCTCTACCCTTCTGTACTTTCTCTTGTGAACTCTGTTCTTCACCTGCTCAACGTAACGAGTTTCCTGGGTTTTGTCGGAGTCTACCTTCCCCGTGCTGCAGCCTGGTAACTCATGGGAATAAGCTGACACAATCATTGGGGTTCATTCATTTGTTTACAACACTTAGAGATCCTTCATTGTCTGATATGTAGTCTCTGGAAGCCTCTGTATCCCAAGTTTGTGCATTTTTTGTGTTTTGTGTTTGTGTTTTTTGTTTTTCAGAATGGGGGGAGTGAGGGTAAATTATGTCCATGTTTTATCCCATGTTGGCCAAAGGCTCCATTCACTTTTTTAGTTTAAGAGTCTCAATATTGCAAGATTTTTAATAAGTTGCAAGAGTATTCTACTTTTTAAAACTCTCTTGCCTGTGTAATTAAACATTGATATGAACCTTCCATTTTCCCAAGAGTTGCAAACTACTTGTGGAAGAATATTCATAGAAACTTTTCAACTATACTCTGCTTACTGTGTCAGGGTGTTCTTGTCACCATGAAAATAAAAAATAGATGGTATCATCTGGGGAGAAAAATCACTGACAACCAGGAGATAATCTCTGTGAAATGGCATTTAACTTGAACTTAGCACTGACTGAGGCCGGTCCCTTTACTTTGGCAACAAAGAAAAGGAGTTGTGTCAATATGCTTGGACACAGAGTACTTGAGATTCCAAAAGAATCACAACATTCTTCACAAAAAGAAATAAATAAAACAAAAAGAAAGCAAATAAAATAAACAGATATATATTGAACACCTACTATGTGCCAGACACTATTTTAGACATTGAAACTGACATGTAAAAACAAAATGCCCATTTATAAATTTACAATGAGTAATAACATTGTTATAGAGACCAAACAGACATTTTTTTTCTGATGTATTTTTTCTCTTTCTATGAGAAAGCAATATGAAAACTCAGCATGCCTAGTGACTAAAAATTTATGTGTAGAATATCACAAAGTCAGTTAAATGAAAATGCATTTTCCATAGTAATGTTCACTGTGAAGAACATATTTCTAAATAGATTCAGTGTAGAAAATAAATTTGAGTTTATAAAGATAGATACAAAAGCTGCCTTGAGTGGTTAAACCTTCCACTGTATCTTAAACATGATGTGATTTAAAAACCACTTCTCTCTATATTAGATTCTGAAAGGAATTTGCTTTTTTTAAGATGAAGATCATTGCATCTACTGTGGGCTTTGAAATAATATTACATTCCAGCGACAAAATTGACTTCTTCAGCACATTTATAAATGTTTCACAGGCCTTTTTAAGGAATCTCAAACATTCTAGTTTGAGTCTTTGCACTTAGGATGTGCATGGTAAAGAGAACATTGAATTTGGATAACAAATATTATTATCACATTTTAGTGCAGTGTTATAATTTGTAAAGCACATTCATGCTTCTCTGTATTTGATTCTACAACATTAAGAAACTCCATAATTGTCTTATTGGGGTTGCATACATCTGCATTCCACAGAGTCTTTTCACGGTGCCAGATTGTCCTTGTATTTAGAGATGTTAATGGGTTCTAATGAGGCTTCAAAGACGATAAGTGTTCAGAAGTTCTCTTTGTACCACTCAGAACTCTCTACTGTGCTTATAATAACAGTGCAACAATAACAGTCTAGATTGTTTTGCTTGGGGGATCTGCCTCTATGCTTTTTAGAGAAAATTGTTCTTATCCATGTTTTTTGTTGCTGTTTTGAAAAGTAATTTCTATTCAAATTGTTATACTATAAAAAAAAAGATTATTTGTGTATTTTGAAACTAGTTTTTTAAAAGTTTAAATATTTACTTGATGAGGGACAAAATAGAAAATGCCCAATGTTTTAGAGAGTTGAGTTACCAAAGGTTGCAGATAAATAAAAAGTCTTTAAACACACCATATATTTCTTGTTCAATAGTCAGAAAATTATGTTTGGAATGTTGTGACAAATCTGAAAGTTATTCTGTGTCCACCATCAGCCCTCACAACACAAATATTGTGACCCTACAGTAAAGAAAGCCTTTCAGCCCTAGCTCGTTTGGCTCAGTGGATAGAGCGTCAGCCTGTGGACTGAAGGGTCCCAGGTTCAATTCCAACCAAGGGCACATGCCTGGGTTCAGGCTCAATCCCCAGTAGGGGGCAGGCAGGAGGCAGCCAATCAATGATTCTCTCTCATCATTGATGTTTCTATCTCTTTCTCCATCTCCCTTCCTCTCTGACATCAATAAAATATATATACTAGAGGCCCGTTGCAGGAAGATTCCTGCAAGAATAGGGCTTCCTGAGACTGCAGTGAAGCAGAGAAGAGAGCGAAGCCCACTGAGGCGGCCTTCACTCCCTTCTATGCTGCCTCGCTCCCTCCCTTCGCTGCTTAGCCCTCAGCTCCCTCCCTTCTCTGCCACCTGGGCTCTCTTTCTTCTCCGCTGCTTTGCTCCCTCGCCAGGTCACAGATCCAAGGCCCGGATCCCCAGGACAGCGTCAGGCGCTACCCGCCCCACCCCGCCGGGTCAGGGATCCGGGGCCCGGGTCCCGTGGGCAGCGTCACGTGCTGCCAGCCCCCCCTGCAGTATGCAAATTAGCCACCATCTTTGTTGGTGATTAATTTGCATATTGTGCTGATTAGCCAATGGGAGGCATAGCGAAGGCACAGTCAATTACCATGTTTGTCTATTATTAGATAGGATATATATATATATATATATATATATATCCATATATATATATATATATATCCATATATATATATATATATATATATATATATATATATATATATATTCATTCAGCTTCTGCTGTGTCTACAGCCATCTTTGTCTGGGCTTGCTCTCTCTTCCATTTCTGGAGGCTTCTCATAATCGGTTATTATAAGGGGAGTGAGGGTGCATGAAAGAGGGCCTTTCCCACTGAGCCATTTTACAAATTAGGTCTTTCCTTGATTCAGTCCCCAGAATGTTCTGCTAATGATCTCTGGAAAGAAATTAGGTTTTGCTAAATTCTCAGGAGTCATTTCTTTGGAATTTTGGATGATGATTTAGTATTGACAATCATAGGGGGAAAATAATTCGGCATAGAAATGTGTAAAAATTCCTTTATCTAGATAAATTAAACTAGGTCTCCTGGGCATGCAGGTTGAGGATGAAAATAACTATTCAAACTATTCTAACTTCAGCTTCAATGAGGCCAAATGGGGACACTTTGTGTTTGTCTTGAACTGGTACTGCTCCTCCTATTCACCATGTGCCTGCCTTCCCTGCATATCTGATTTTTTTTTTTTTTTGAGGGGGAATAAAATGGCTCTAGGGAGAAATAACTAGAGAAGAATAAATCCCTTGTCACTGATAGTTAATGTACTCTAAGCATATACCTATTTCTGTATTTTTAAGATGTCCATGCGAATTGACTTTATAGTGAAAAATCTTTGATTTAGGAACTAAAAGGTGAATAAAATTATTTATAGATTTAGTGATTGCTTATATTATTTTGGATTGGCATTATTTTTTTATCCATATTCATGTTTCTTCGGGTGGTGTCTTTGTAAAATAGACTCCACTGAGTGGAGAAACTTAATTTAATCAATTAGTATAACTAGACTGATATTTCTTAAATAAAGGTATAAAAGAAAATATGTGTATTAATTTTGTTTATTTGCAGAGTTTATTTCCCTCTTTTAAAAATGTAGCATTTAGAACATTTCTATTTTACCTTTTCCAGTTCTCTAATTTTGTTTTAAAAAATAATAATTTTACTTTTGCCACATACTGCACAACTTTCAGTACATTTGAGGTCTTTATTACTGAATCAGGGAAAAGGACAATTCTATGGTTTTGTACCTGGGTGTATGGAACATTGGGGGAAGCCCTTTAATGAGGCTTCAAAGGGGTTACTCTTTGGAACTGGCCCTCGGTGGTTACTGTTATCAGTTCCATGATGACCCACATTAAAGTACATTAAAAACATTTTTCTTTTTTAATGAAAGGAGCCTGGAGTACATGGGGGAAGGAGAACAGAATTAGAAGGAAAAGGAATCCCAAATATAGGATGTGGTAGGATATATAAAGAAGAAAGAATAACATGTTCAGTTGTCAGACCTGCTACAAAAAAAAAAAAAAAAAAAAAAAAAGAAAAACAAACAAAAACAGGGAAGAGAACTGATGTAACAGTAGAAAATTTTCTGAAATTTATTTTAGGTCACTGGTAAGGAGCAGGGAGTGAGGGAGCCAGCTAGGACATCAGAATCACGTTAAACATACATTCTGTTTTCCTAGGTGCAAAAGTGGAAAGGGGAAAAGAACATTGCCTTGCAATGTTGCCAGTGAACAGGACATGGAGGTGGGAGCAGACCCCGGAGAGATGATTAGAGTGGTCTCCTCAGCACCCACATGTTTTCCAGCTCTTAAAGTTCCACTCTGGTGAACATTTCATTTCTACAGCTGAAAAAAAAAAAAAGCAGATGAAAATAATTATAGTATACCAATTTAAGCTACATCAAACATATAAACTCTACTGTGAAGTTTATCCAGTGTCTTCTTAAAAGAAGTTTTTGACAGAGTGAGCATGAAGAAAATAAGAAAGGAATAGAGTTTTGAGTGTGTGGAGGGGTTAGCATGGGAAGGCAGTCAGTGTGGCTGGGGAAGAAGGCAGAGAAAAGTATGAATTTGGATGCCAAAGATAAACTTGGCTTATTTTGAATTTTGCTTAAAGTGAAATGATAAAAACTTTGTCCCCCAGCACATGCAACATCTGACCACCTTGGGAGGAGAAATTGCCTGAAAAAGACAGATGGATTTACGCACTAAACTGTGTTAGAATAC
The DNA here is from genome assembly GCF_963259705.1 of Myotis daubentonii. Classification (NCBI taxonomy): domain Eukaryota; kingdom Metazoa; phylum Chordata; class Mammalia; order Chiroptera; family Vespertilionidae; genus Myotis; species Myotis daubentonii. The sequence goes on from NC_081846.1 coordinate 60,127,508, forward strand.
CATTATTATTCTACAATTGTTCAGTCTCTTTATTCTAGGGAACCGTGGGATTCTTAATTCAACTGCCTCCAGGCCCTCATAAAAAATACATATTACATGGTATGCTTGCAAGATAAAATCTGCATCATAAAAGTTCTCTGACCCTGTCTGTAGAGATTTGGAGATTACCATACTAATTTAAATGAATAAAATTTACCCACCAACTTAGAAGGTCATAAGACAATGGCATTAATTCATTCTCCATTCTTGAAAGAAGGAAGAGCGATAAAACATTTTTCAAAATCAACTGGACTTGATGACTATGCTGTCTACTCTTTCAATCGTTTAATCGATTCCTGATTGAGTTTTTGAGTCTGCAGTTTAAAATCTAGTTGGTCTTTGTAATAGATTTGGCAGTCTATAGAAGGTCTCCCGGATGAATTGCTAGCACATTCATTGTTCCATCAACCTTTTGACAATTCTGTCAAATCACCTGCTGGATTCCAGTTTTCTATTTCTCCATTAAGATAGCTGTCTTCAATCCAACTCTTTTGATGTTTTGAAGTTCCAACCAAAACAACTTGAACCATCAATAAATTATGGGCGGTTAGCAACAGAAGAAAAATCCTGTAGCCTTGAACCAAGACTCTTAGTTATATGCTCAGCAAGGCCATATAACAATGCAGGAGGGAACCAAGCAGAAGATGGCGGCGATATAGGCAGATGCGTCCCAGGTCATGTCCCGGAGCAAATGGAGTGAGCAGCTGAAACTAATAACACCTACCCCGAATAGGCGAAATTGCTCAGCTGGTGAGACGGTTTGCAGCCGGGAAGGACAGAACTCCCCTGGAAAGGTAAAAAAAAAAAACAAAAAAAAAAAACAGGGATTTGGGCAGGAAAGTTTGCCAGACCTCTGAGCCCAGAGGGTTGGAGGGAGACTGCGTGGCAGATGGCCACGTCCCTTGGGACAGGCACAGCCCCTGACTGAGGAAAGGAGATCCGCGGGATTCCTGGCACAGCTGGGGGATTTGAGAGCTGGGTTCTGTGATCATGGAGGACTGAGCCTAAAGGGGGCAGCCTGAGGAGCTGACCTGACCATACAGTGCCAGTAAGAGAGGAGCTTACAGAACCTAAGCCTTCCCCGTTTCCGCGGCCAGCGTTTGTTTGTTTGTTCTCACCAAATCCTGTTCATGGGACATTTCGGATACAGACACTCACCTGTGCTGAAGAGAGGGAGAGGGTGCAGAGGAGTGGAATCTGGGGAGAGACTGAGGAGAGAAGGGGGGCCGGGAGAGGTGGCAGCGAATTGAGTGTTGAGTGCTGAGACACCCCTTAGCCCAGGACTGGGGCAGCCATTCTCTCCAGAGAGTGAGACTCCTCCCCCCAGCCCCCAGGCAAGGAGCACAACCACACCCAGATTCCACCCTGAACAAGATCAAGGATTAAAATAATCTGATCAGTCCCTGGGAGTTAACAGGGTCTGGCCTATAGAAGGATTTTCAATGCCATATAGCCTCAGAGGCCAACCCCAGAACACTGCCACCCAGAGGCTGAGCCACAAACTGACTCTTTGCTAAACACAAAATAAGGCAGTCTGAGAAACAAATAAGGCCTGCTTTGAAAGAAGGACTGTGGTTTACAACACAGAGGAACAGTGTATCACAGGGAAACTCAACACTCTCCTGAATACCTGGCAGGACTAAAGGCGAGCCAGACTGAAGAATAGAAGAACCGAAGGACCTTCACTACTGCAATTTTTTTTTTCTTTTTTCACCTTTTAACTAAGAAACCAATTTTTTTTTCTTTTTTTTCTTCTCCTTTTTTTTTCTTCTTTTTCCTGACTTTACCCTTTTAATTACTACCTTCTTATTTTTAACCACCATTATTACTGCTACCATTTTACCATCTTTTAAAGTGCCATTTTATTTTCTCTTTATTCTATTTTGGGATTAGTGTTCTCCATTCTATTTTCATCGTTATATTATTGGTTTTTTCTAGTTTCCATCCATCTACAGGGAGCTGTTGCTGGAATTTGCTGGGATTCGTGGCGGTTCTATAGGAGTATTCTCCTCATATAAAAAGTCTCTTCCCCTCTTCCACTTCATTCTCTTTTTTCGCTCTTTTTTTTTCTTTTCTTTTCTCGCTTTTATTTTTCCCCCTTCTTTTTCCCAATTTCATTTTTGCACTCCCTTTTTTGATCCTTACTTTTCTTTTCTTTTTTCTCTTTTATCTTTATCTCTTCCTTCTTCCTTATCCCATAATTCTCTTTATTCGGGTGGTCACCTTTATTTGGGGTTATTAATATTGTGAATATATTTGTGTTTAGTGCCTGGTACGTGGTGCCTTGTTGTGTTGTATTTTGTGCCCTTAAATCAACACAGCAGATCCGAGCAATAGCAGCCTACTGAGCACCACACCCTCGGCTAAGGAACAGCAGCTGTACGTGAAACCGCCCCCCACCAGCCAGAAGAGCCACCACAGCTGTGAACAGCACCCACCAGAGGAGCTGCTGCCAACTGAAGAGCAGCTGCTACCGCAACCACCCGAAGAGCAACCACAGACCAAGGAGTCACTGCCACCCAGGGAGCAGCCACTGAATGACTCAACATCTAGATATGTCAGTGAGATCAAACATGGGTAGACAAAGAAACCCCCAAAGGAAAGAGAAGGAGGACTCTCCAGAAAAGCAGCTAAGTAATACAGAGGCATGCAACATGACAGATAAAGAATTCAGAATAAGGGTCCTAGAGTGCATAAACCGGATGGAGGGAAAAATCGACAACCTCTGCAAGAAGCAAGAAGAAACAGATGAAAAAATCAACAACTTAAGTAAGACCCAAGAAGAAATGAAGAGTGATATAGCTGCAATAAAAAAACACCATTGAAAGTATCAACAGTAGGCTAGGAGAAGCGGAGGACCGAATTAGTGAATTAGAAGACAAGGAAGCAAAACACACCCAAAATGTACTGCAATTGGAGAAAAAAATTAAAAGACAGGAGGAGAGCCTAAGGGAGCTTTGGGACAACATAAAACGAAACAACATACGAATAATAGGGGTACCAGAGCAACAGAAAGATGAACAAGGATTAGAAAACCTATTCGAAGAAATAATATCAGAAAACTTCCCTGAGGTGGGGAAGAAAAAAGTCACACAAGCCCAGAGAGTCCCATACAAGGTGAACCCAAAAAGACCCACACCAAGACACATCATAATTACCATGGCAAATGTTCAGGACAAAGAGAAAATCTTACAGGCCGCAAGAGAGAGACGGAAAGTCACATACAAGGGATCTCCCATTAGATTATCAAATGATTTCTCAACAGAAACACATCAGGCCAGAAAAGAATGGACAGAAATTTACAAAGTGATGCAAAGCAAAGGACTGAATCCAAGAATACTCTATCCAGCAAGGCTATCATTCAAACTTGAAGGGGAAATAAGAAGCTTCACAGACAAAGAAAGGCTAAGGGAGTTTATCACCACCAAGCCAGCAATGCAAGGAATGATAAAGGGACTGGTATAAAAAGAAGAAATAAAAACCTCAGAAAGAAAACAGCCACACACACACAAAAAAAAGAAATGGCTACAAACAAGTACCTTTCAATACTAACTTTAAACGTAAATGGACTAAATGCTCCAACCAAAAGACATCGAGTGGCTGAATGGATAAAAAAAAATGACCCATACATCTGCTGTCTACTAGAAACCCACCTAATTAGAAGGGACTCACACAGACTGAAAGTGAAAGGATGGAAAAATATCTTTCAGGCAAATGGAAAGGAAAAGAAAGCTGGGGTAGCAATACTTATATCGGACAAAATAGACCTCAAAGTGAAGGCCTTAACAAGAGATAAGGAAGGCCACTTCATAATACAAAAGGGATCAATACAACAAGAAGATATAACCCTGGTAAACATATATGCACCCAATGTAGGAGCACCCAAATTCATAAAAAAAACTCCTGGAAGATATCAAAGGAGAGATCGACAACAATACAATCATAGTAGGGGACTTTAATACACCACTGACAGCACTGGATAAGTCCTATAGACAAACAATCAGCAAAGATACAGCAATCCTCAATGACTCACTAGATCAGATGGACTTAATAGACATCTTCAGAACACTTCACCCCAAAGCCAGGGAATATACGTTCTTCTCAGGTGCTCATGGGACATCTTCAAAAATAGACCACATATTGGGTCACAAGCAAAGTATCCCCAAATTCAGGAAGATTGAAATCATAAAAAGCATCTTTGCAGACCATGATGGCATAATACTAGAAATAAACTACAATAAAAACAACCCAAAATACTCAAACACCTGGAAGCTGAATAGCATGCTATTAAATATTGATTGGGTTACCAATGAGATCAAAGAAGAAATTAAAAACATCCTGGAAACTAATGACAATGAAAACACAACAATCCAAAACCTATGGGACACAATGAAACCAGTCCTGAGAGGGAAGTTTATAGCGCTACAGGCCTATCTCAAAAAAACAAGAAAAAATGGTAGTAAATCACCTAACTCTACAACTCAAATATTTAGAAAGAGAGCAACAAGAAAACCCCAGAGTGAGCAGAAGGAAGGAGATAATAAAGATTAGAGCAGAAATAAATGACATAGAGACCAAAAAAACAATACAGAAAATCAATGAAACCAAGAGCTGGTTCTTTGAAAGGATAAACAAGATTGACAAACCTCTAGCCAGACTCACCAAGAAGCAAAGAGAGAGGACCCAAATAAACAAAATCAGAAACGATAGAGGCGAAATAACAACAGACCCCACAGAAATACAAATGATTTTTAAAAAATACTATGGACAGCTCTACTCCAACAAACTAGACAACCTGGAGGAAATGGACAAATTCCTAGAAAAATACAACATTCCAAAACTCAATCAGGAAGAATCTAAAAATCTCAACAGGCCAATAACTATGGAAGAAATTGAAGCAGTCATCAAAAAGCTTCCATCAAACAAAAGCCCCGGACCAGACGGCTTCACAGGGGAGTTTTACCAAACATTCAAGGAAGAACTAAAACCTATCCTCCTCAGACTACTACAAAAAATTCAAGAGGAAGGAACACTTCCAAGCTCATTCTATGAAGCCAGCATCACCCTAATACCAAAACCAGGTAAAGACAACACAATGAAAGAGAATTACAGGCCAATATCCCTCATGAACATAGATGCCAAAATCCTCAACAAAATCTTAGCAAATCGGATCCAGCAGTATATCAGAAAGATCATACACCATGACCAAGTAGGATTTATCCCAGGGATGCAAGGATGGTACAATATCCGCAAATCAATAAACGTGATACATCACATAAACAAATTGAAAGAAAAAAACCACATGGTCATATCAATTGATGCAGAGAAAGCATTTGACAAAATTCAACACCCATTTTTGATAAAAACTCTCAGTAAGGTGGGAGTAGAAGGATCATACCTCAACATAATAAAAGCCATATATGACAGGCCCACAGCCAGCATCATACTCAATGGACAAAAACTAACACCATTTTCCCTAAGAACAGGAACAAGACAGGGATCCCCCCTCTCACCACTCCTGTTCAACATAGTACTGGAAGTGTTAGCCATTGCAATTCGGCAAGAAGAAGAAATAAAAGGCATCCAAATTGGAAAAGAGGAAGTAAAACTGTCCTTATTTGCAGACGACATGATATTATACATACAAAACCCTAGAGACTCCATCAAAAAGCTACTAGACTTAATACATGAATTTGGCAATGTAGCAGGATACAAAATTAACCCCAAGAAATCTGAGGCATTTCTATACACCAATAGTGAACTTTCAGAAAGAGAGATTATAAAAACAATCCCGTTTACCATCGCACCAAAAAAACTAAGCTACCTAGGAATAAACTTAACTAAAGAGGTAAAAGACCTCTACTCAGAAAACTACAGGACGTTGAAAAAAGATATAGAGGAAGACATAAACAGATGGAAGAACATACCGTGTTCGTGGATTGGTAGAATCAACATCATTAAAATGTCCATACTACCCAAAGCAATCTATAAATTCAACGCACTTCCCATTAAAATACCAACAGCATACTTCAGAGATCTAGAACGAACTCTCCAAAAATTCATCTGGAATAAAAAAAGACCCCGAATAGCTGCAGCAATCCTGAAAAAGAACAAAGTAGGTGGGATCTCAATACCAGATATCAAGATGTATTACAAAGCCACTGTTCTCAAAACTGCCTGGTACTGGCACAAGAATAGGCATACAGATCAATGGAATAAAATAGAGAGCCCAGAAATTGGCCCGAACCAATATGCTCATTTAATATTTGACAAAGGGGGCAAGATCATACAATGGAGCCAAGATAGTCTCTTCAATAAATGGTGTTGGGAAAATTGGACAGATATATGCAAGAAAATGAAACTAGACCACCAACTTACACCATACACAAAAATAAACTCAAAATGGATAAAGGGCTTAAATGCACGACAGGAAACCATAAAAATTCTAGAAGAATCCAAAGGCAACAAAATCTCAGACATATGCCGAAGCAATTTCTTCACTGATACAGCTCCTAGGGCACTTGAAATTAAAGAGAAAATGAACAAATGGGACTACATCAAAATAAAAAGCTTCTGCACAGCAAAAGAAACCATCAACAAAACTATGAGAAAACCCACTGTGTGGGAAAACATATTTGTCAATGTCATATCTGATAAGGGCCTAATCTCCAAAATTTATAGGGAACTCATACAACTTAACAAAAGGAAGATAAAAAATCCAATCAAAAAATGGGCAAAGGATATAAATAGATACCTTTCAAAAGAGGACATTCAGAAAGCCAAGAGACATATGAAAACATGCTCAAAGTCACTAATCATCCGAGAGATGCAAATCAAAACAATGAGGTACCATCTCACACCTGTCAGACTGGCTATCATGAACAAATCAACAAATGACAAGTGCTGGCGAGGATGTGGAGAAAAAGGAACACTTGTGCACTGCTGGTGGGAATGGAGACTGGTGCAGCCACTATGGAAGACAGTATGGAGTTTCCTCAAAAAACTGAAAATGGAACTCCCATTTGACCCTGTGATCCCACTTCTAGGAATATATCCCAAGAAACCGGAAACACCAATCAGAAAGGATATATGCACCCCTATGTTCATAGCAGCACAATTCACCATAGCTAAGATCTGGAAACAGCCTAAGTGCCCATCAGTAGATGAATGGATTAGAAAACTGTGGTACATCTACATGATGGAATACTATGCTGCTCTAAAAAGGAAGGAACTCTTACCATTTGCAATGGCATGGATGGAACTGGAGAGCATTATGCTAAGTGAAATAAGCCAGTCAATGAAGGAAAAATACCACATGATCTCACTCATTCATGGATAATAGAGACCATTATAAACTTTTGAACAATAATAGATACAGAGGCAGAGCTGCCTCAAACAGATTGTCAAACTGCAGCGGGAAGGCCGGGGAGGGTTGGGGTGCAGGAGGTAGGGGGGTAAGAGATCAACCAAAGGACTTGTATGCATGCATATAAGCATAACCAATGGACATAAGACACTGGGGGATAGGGGAAGCTAGGGGACTGTCTAGGGCCGGGGGGAAAAATGGACACATATGTAATACCCTTTGTAATACTTTAAGCAATAAAAAAAAATAGAAAAAATAAAAAAATAAAACAACAAATGTTATTTTGTAAAAAACAAAAAACAAAAAAACAATGCAAGAGAACCTACTATAAAAGGGACAGATTGGAACATAAACCATGCCTTTAGTCCTAGAATTCCTTATGAATTCTTAAGAGTGCAGGATTCAGTTACTTCCTGAAATAAGAACTTATATATAAAGTGGAATTTAAACTATGGCAACCACCCCACATCCTAAACTTGCTGCTATTCCTATACACTGTTTTTGATTTGGAACACAAATATCCATTCAGTTACCCATCATCAAATACAGTAATTATCTTTAATTCCTTGTTTTAATTTCCATTTCCATTTCAACTGAGTTTCACCAATTCTTACATATCTCTAGAATCCATCCCCTTTCCTATTTTCATTCCTATTTCTTTAGCTTGTACACACCTCATCTCTTCCTATTATAATATTACTAGAGGCCCGGTGCACGACATTCGTGCAGTGGGGGATATGGGGGTCCCTCAGCCCGACCTGCACCCTCTCCAATCTGGGAGCCCTCTTCAATCTGGGAGTTTCTGTCTATCTTTGCAATCACATGAGTGAATGGTCTGAGACCCCCAACCCAGTTTGGTTTGTTGCTCACAGAATAACAGAGGCATTTTTTTTTTTGCTTCATTGGTGGAGATTTCCTGGAAGTTTTAGGATATCTTCCCTTTAATTTTTTCTAGACACTCTGATTTTACTTATGTCTCTCACCTTTGCTTTCCCTCCATCCCCCACCACAACAGTAACTTGCTCTAGGCTCACTTTGCTCTAGTGTCTAGGAGATCCGTCTGCCACCAGAACTATGATTCCCAGCATTCCTGGTGCTCCCCATGCTCTGGGCTTCCGCTTCCGGTCCTGGGGCTGCCACCAGAACTTCTATTCCCAGAATTCCTGGTTCACCCCGCGCTCTTGGTTTTCCCTTCTGTCTCTGTCTCCATTCCATGGCCTCCCACTCTGCCAAGTCCTCCAAACTGCCAGCTCTCCCCCTCTGCTCTCTGTCCAGTGGCTTGGGGAGCCAAGTTCCCTAAGCCACTCCACTCTCTGCCAGCTCTCCCACTCTGCTCTCCACCTGGCAGCTTGTGGGGAATGACTGAGGGAGCCACCCCCCCCCCCATGCTGCTGGCTCTCCCACTCTGCTCTCTGCCCAGCACCTGTGCATGCAAATTAACCCACCATCTTTGTCGGGTTAATTTGCATACTCACTTTTGATTGGCTGGTGAGCATAGCGGAGGGGTGGTCAATTTGCATATCTCTTTTATTATATAGGATAATAATTACTAACTGAATCCCTACAAATCTAGGTCTATAAATGTTCAAGAACTTACTAGAGTGGTGTTTTTTTTCAAAGAAAGAAATCTATAATAATAAAAATGTAATATGCTAATTAGACCTGATGTCCTTCTGGGTGAAGGCGTGGCTTCAAGGGAAGCCTAGGTCCCGAGTGCCTTCTGGCTGCCAGAGGGAAGCCTGGGTCCCAGGTGCCAGAGGGAAGCCGGTGCCAACAGCCAAGGGAAGGAAGGCATATTTTTACATGAATTTCGTGCATTGGGCCTCTAGTTAATTATAATAATATATGAGCTCCAAAGTTAAATTCTAAAATATAGGAATGAAATCTAGGTCCTTTCAGAATCTAGCCAGCACCCATTTCTTATAAGCATCCTCCTATACTTCCATATATACCTTAACATCCCTGGTTTTACTAAATGAGTCATGTTTTCTTTTCTGGTTCTTCTGCCTAGGACACTTTTCTTCCTCCTATCCATTTAGCAAACATCCACTCATTCCTCATCTCAGGTATCATTTCTTCAGTCAAACCTCCTGAAAACTCCCTCCCCAGTCAGAAAAATGTCCCCACCTCTTAGCTTCCCAAGAATCATGATCCCAATTCAATTAAATTTTCCACATATAAATTTCTCTGAATCAGCCTGAGCTATATGGAATTTAGGGATCACATCTTACCCTTCTTGGGTGTCGACACTGCTTCATGGATAGTAAGGATGCCATACAAATTGGTGAGAGTGTTATCTGAACTTTATACAAATGTAATGCATTTTTGCAGGTACTTTGGCTTTTTAAGCTTGGTTCTCTTAATCATGTACATTGTTTCAATTTGGGGGGATATCCCTTATAAGTGTCTACATTTTAATTTCTTATTGTTATAAATGTCATAGGGATGGTGATTCTTTAAGGTGAAATGTTTTCTTTACATAAATCCCATCGTAGCACCAAACTGCTGTTAACTCTCAGAAGATGCTTGCTGAAGTGTCTGGAGGAGGCAGTGTTAAGAGTTAACACTTCCAATCTCTTAAATTACAACTGGCTCCCAAGAGAGAAGTGAACTTTAAAAGGATGTGTGCCAGAGAATCATCTCATGAAAAGTCATTTCTGGAAAATAATCTGTGTTAATGAGAAAAAGAGGTGAAGGAAAAGTGGGATGTGTTCTTTGCTATATTCAGCTTTCCATGTTGCTTTCAACAACCTGTCTCTAATCCTTGCTGTAGATATTGTACATGCTGTCTGGGTCTCATGTTCCGAGAAGTGCAAATGAAATCATGCCGAGCCATGGCACACGCCATGTGTGAGAAGAATAACCTGAATCATTAACTTAAAGATAATTGCCTCTGGAGATAGCTCTGCTGAAAACAAAGGACACAGTTTGTTTTACTCTTTTAGACACACAAAGCTGAAAAGAACACTGCTGACTGCACAAGCAAAATGAGGCCAGCCACGCACACCTACTAGTTTTACTAGCTGTTCTGAATGTTCAAATCCTAGGAAGACAGGGTTGGAGAACTCAAACTTCTTTACTGTCTCTTAAAAAAAAATAAAACCTTGCAGCCTGCCTTGATTCATAAAATAATAGGGAATGTTTTCTCAGCCCAAAAAATGCCATTAATTTTAGTAGGCTGAGTATAAAATAATGTCATTTATAGCTTTAGCGCAAACATTTTTCCCTGATCAAAGTAAGAAAACCCAAGCCACTGGGGACTCTTCCTATTCACCTGACCCTTTACAGCTCACAAATAAATAAATAAGTAGTTACTAAGCCTGCTTTAATATTTTATATTGTGCAATGGTGCTTCAATGCACGTATTCCCTACAAATAAATAAAACACATGAGAATCCCTGTTGTCCTTACACGAAAAACTAAATAAAAGATAAGTATCCCTTTAATCCTTTGCTATTTCATTTTGTGACAAACTTCGCTATAATTGAATACAACGCCAGAACACATTGAAGCATGGCTTTGTATTTAGAAAAAGCCTCATCTTTTAAAGCAAAGAAATGGAATTTTCTCAGATATGTCTTCAAGACTGCCAACTCATTCCATGCTAGTTACAGAACTCTAAAGTAATTTAGCGAACTTCTTCAGTGTTCTGTAGGCAAACATAAGACATTTTAGGTAACACTTTTTTCAGGTGAGGTGATCATTTAAGATATAAGTATTACTACTTACAGATCTGGGATGTTGATCAATAACTAATTTGTCCCCAAAGTCACTAAATAACAGGTTATTCTGGTCTATTTTTATCTTCCCTCAAGAAGAAAAGCACAGGTAGATGGTGTGTTGGTGTGCAACAGATACTGCTGTCCTGTCTTTACATCCCATGCTCTGTGGGAACAAGGGGTCTCCATGAACTATAAACCACAATTGAAATCCTGATCCTGGTATTAGTTTATAACCTGTACCTAGCCAAGAACATTGCTGTCGCATTAACTCTTAGACAACCTTAACATAAGTCACCTTTTTATTAAACTTGCGGTGATGAAAATTTCCTTTTCTAGTCTTAATAGCCAGCATACTAACATATACAGGGTGCGGCAAAAGTAGCTTCACAGTTGTTCCTATGGAAAATAACACAGGAGTTAATAAATAATAATGCAAGAATAAATTCTGTGTTTTGCGTACTCACACTGCAAACCTACTTTTCCCCCACCCTGTATATGAATACATGTAACTGGTACCTTGCAGATTACAGGATAACTGATACAACAGACTTGTAAGGAATATATTATTATGTTGTTGTTGTTGTTTGTTGTTGTTAATCCTCACCGAGGATATTTTTCCATGGATTTTTGGGAGAGTAGAAAAGAGAGGGAAAGACAGAGAAAAACATCAATGTGAGAGAAACACACCAATTGGTTGGCTCCTGCACAGGCCCCAACTAGGGCTCAGGCCAAGGAGAAGCCTTCAACCAAGGTACATGCCCTTGACCAGAATCCAACCTACAACCCTTTGGTCCACAGGCTGATGCTCTATCCACTGAGCATACCACAAGGGTATATTATTGCTGATTTTCATTTGGTCAGATGAGAAGCAACAATAGATAAAACTTATGTGACTTGGTGGATGTCACCAAGCATAGCAGTGGTAAGCACAATATTTCAACAAAACTTTTGTGTTTCTACTAGATCCGTACAGTCCAATACGATAGCCATGAGCCACATGTAACTAAGGAACATTTGATAGATGGCTAGTTCCAACTGGTATATATGAAACATATATCGTATTTTGAAAACTTGAGATGAAATGAAAGATGCAAACTATCTTATTGATAGCATATATTGCTTGCATTTTGAAATGTTAATATTTTTACATTAGGCTAAATAAATATATTACTAAAATTTATATCACCTGTTTATTATTTTAAATAGTGTGGCTACTGGATAATTTGAAATTTTATATGCGCTTACATTTTGGCTCATGTTATATTTGTATCAGACAACATTATCTTAGATTATACTGTCTACATCTGTACAGGAAAATTGTCAGTAGATTACCTACTGTCTTTGTAAGAGAAGTAAAACACTTTTCTCAAAAGTGGATTGGGATTTCAGACTCGCACTAAATGTATGGTTGTTTTTACATGTCCCAGTAAGGCTGATCACAGTTGAAGAAAATTCATTTTTACCAAGATTGTGCTCCCCAAATTCAACCTGGAGAAACATCATGTTGTATGCTCTGTGTAGATTTCTTTTTTCTCTCTGTGCTATACTATCAAGTATCATCTCTTCTTGTGAATATTATTTGTACTTAAAAATTCTCAACACCTGGATCTCTGAATGACTGGATAGTTTCTATAGTTAATCAAAGTGTCTGGAATCGCATTTTCATATTGAAGGAGGGGCTTTATATTGAAAGTTTAGCAGCTCTTCTCACAGTTTTGTGTACAGAACAATGTTGAAGGACACTTGTTAAAATTATGAATCCCCAGGTTTCTATTTATTTTAAATATATTTTATTAATTTTTTACAGAGAGAAAGGGATAGAGAGTTAGAAACATCGATGAGAGAGAAAAATCGATCAGCTGCCTCCTGCACACCTCCTACTGGGAATGTGCCCGCAACCAAGGTACATGCCCTTGACCAGAATCGAACCTGGGACCCTTGAGTTCGCAGGCTAATGTTCTATCCACTGAGCCAAACTGGTTAGGGCCCAAGGTTTCCATTTCTGTTGAGCTTTATTCAGGCAATTTGAGTGGTAGGCAAATTTTCATTTTGTCAGACTTCCCAGGTGATTCTAATGTATGTAGCCTGTAGACCACCCTCTGGGAAGCATTTCTGTAGAGAAAGGGCTGTGTATGCATTTGTTGACAGAGGACATAAATGTCCCAACAAATGGTAAAGGTGTCCATGATCAGAATCTATGTATTGTTTGCAAAACTATATAGATTTTTATTTAGCCCCACCATGAATCCATCATGTTAGGAAATATAAACTAATCACAAATGGAAAGTTTGGGGATAGATTAATGAATTTCTGATCCCTGGAATTTTAAAGAAAAATGTTTTTAATTATTTAAAATTAAATTTTATTACCTGTAAAATGAAGCAGAATTACTTAAATCACTAGAAAATGCTGTAAAATATTGTTTTTAATTCTTTAAACTTTGTATACAATAATTTAATTAATGAATATCTGGTATGATCCAATCTGTAACCTTCACTATAGCTTGGAAAAATATATGAAGTATACTACCTAAGTTAGAAATTAATCAGCATTCTGACTTTTTTCTCTGATTCAAACCATGCATAGGACACCTTTCAAAAAATGGAAAAGAATTTGATATTTTTAAAACATATGACTTTACAGTGACATGATTCCTCTCTCTCAATAGATAGATCAGAGAGAGAGACAGAGAGAGAGAGAGAGAGAGAGAGAGAGAGAGAGAGAGAGAGAGAGAGAGAGAGAGGAGGGAGAGAGAGAGGGAGAGAGAGAGAGAGAGATTATGTCTATTATATTATACTAGAGGCCCGATGCACGAAATTCGTGCACGGGGGAGGGAAGGCGGTCCTTCAGCCCTGCTTGCACCCTTTCACAATCTGGGATGCTTGCCTGCCAGCTTTCCTGATTGCCCCTAACCACTCTGCCTGCCTGATTGCCCCAACTGTTCACCTGCCTGCCTGCCTGATCACCCCTAACTGCCTCTGCCTGCTTGCCTGATTGCCCCTAACTGCTCGCCTACCTGCCTGATCACCCCTAACCACCTCTGCCTCGGCTGCGCCACCACAGCTTCATCCGGAAGGATGTCTGGAATGATGTCTGGAAGGTCGTTTGGCTATCTGGTCTAATAAGCATATGACACTTTTTAATATAGACTAGAGGCCCGATGCACAAAGATTCATGCAAGAATGGGCTTTCCTTCCCCTGGCTGCTGGCATCGCCTTCGCTCCATCCTGAGCTGCCTTTCTGCCTTCCCATGCTGTCCAGAGGTCCAGAGCAGCTGGGGTGGTGTGGAATGCCTGCATCGTCGCCATGGCGACAACACAAGTGTCCTGCCCTGCCCTCTGCCGCCCTGCCCTCTGTGTATGTAAATTAACCCACCACCTTTGTTGGGTTAATTTGCATATTCACTCCTGATTGGCTGGTGGATGTCACGATGGTATGGTCAATTTGCATCTTTCTCTTTTATTAGTGTAGATAGTTGCCTTGCTCCAAGCTGTCAGGACCTGCTTGCAATTAACTAACACAAATGGCCACTAAAAAGGTGACTTACCAAAAGGTATATTGCAAATGGTGCTGTTAAGTCCTCTTCTATGAAAACTTGCATGTTGTGCATTGTATCTGCCTGGCTACATAAAAGAGTGAAGTTCCTGTCTGTCTTTGCAATCATATGAGCAAATTGTCTGAGACCCCAGTCAAGTCTGGTTTGGTGCTCACAGAATAATAGAGGTCTTTTTTTTTTCTCTGCTCCATTTCCTAGAAGTTGCAGGATATCTTCCATTTAATTTTTCTTTGACATTCTGACTTTACTTATGTCTCTCACCTTTGCTTTCCCTCCATCCCCTACCCGCAACAGTAACCTGCTCCAGGCTCACTTTGCTCAAGTGTCTCTAGGAGATCATGCAATGCGTCTTCCACCAGAACTACAATTCCCAGCATTCCTGGTGCTCCCATGTTCTTGGTTTCCGCTTCCAGTGCAGGGGCTGCAGAAACCGAAAGGACTGGGAACTCCAGCCACATTCTGTCCACTGGGCTTCTGTCCGCTGGGCTGGGGGTGTGCCCTGAGCCATGCGGTGGTGGCTAAGAGCATGCCCCCAGCCCAGCAGCACTGCTTTGTGTACGCAGCCCTCCCCCCCTCCACGGCCGGGGCGTGGGACGCTATGGGCACCATCATCTTTGTTTCAGAGTGACAGTTAATTTGCATATTACCCTTTTATTAGATTAGATTTTATTTTATATTTTATAATGGTCAAATATTGATCCTCTTTTACTTTGGTTTTTACTGATATTAGTTCCAAATTTCTAAAATCTAAAGCCTTCTGGCCTTGCATTCTAAAGTCAATTACTGAACTTTGCTGTTTATTTATTTATTTTAATTTTTTAGATAGAGTGGAAGGAAGGGAGGGAGGGAGGAAAGGAGAATGAGAGAGAGAGAGAGAGAGAGAGAGAGAGAGAGAGAGAGAGAGAGAGGCATCAATATGAGACTTGAACTCACAACCCAGGTCTGTGCCCTTGACCAGGAATCACATATGGTGCGCAGGTTGAAGCTCTAACCACTGAGAACACTGGCCAGAGCTGCTATTTTTTAAAGAATGTCAATGGAATATGAAATTGTCAAAGATGTGGCATGAGTATGATGCAATGCATGTGATTGATTTCTAATAATAAAAGTTCAGTACCTATAACATAGAAAAATAAAGTATTGCCTTTATATTAATAAAATTCACTGACCATCTTCTTTCCCCTATTTTTATCAATCATATCATTGGGAGCCAGCGAATGCTGAAGTAAATGTAATACAGCAATTCTTTTCCAAGAATCATTTGAATAGAATTGAGTAATCATGATGTAAAGCATCTTACCAAGCACATTATAATGGGAAAGCAAAAGCCATGGTCTAGGCCTTGCTACGTAAAGGCTGGCAAATATGATAGATCCCATTTGGAATAGAATCAGCATTCATTAAAAATTGATCATAAGTAATAAATGAGTTAATGAATAAACAAATGAACAAATATGAGTGGAGCTAAGCAGCTCTGTGAAAATTCAGGAAACAACACATTCCTAACAATGGATGCTCTATTATCAGTGAATATGAAACATTTCTTCTTAGGTTCCAACAGCTTCTCACAATGTTGCAGGAGGAAAAATTTTAACTGTTAAGCTTAATTGTTTTACACTGACTTGTATGGCACAGGCTTAAGGTTCCTATAAATTACACAAACAGCCGAAACCGGTTTGGCTCAGTGGATAGAGTGTCGGCCTGCGGACTGAAAGGTCCCAGGTTCGATTCCGGTCAAGGGCATGTACCTGGGTTGCGGGCACATCCCCAGTAGGAGATGTGCAGGAGGCAGCTGATCGATGTTTCTCTCTCGTCAATGTTTCTAGCTCTCTATCTCTCTCCCTTCCTCTCTGTAAAAAATCAATAAAATATATTTAAAAAAAAATAAATAAATTACACAAACAAACAAAACCTCAAGTGCCAGCTATGGGAGTGGAGCCTGAGAAATTAGGAGAATGCACTTATTAAATTAGGGGTATGTCAGGCCCACAATCACAAAGACCACCAGACCACACAAAAGTTACAATGACAAGATGCAAATCTTTCAGCGGGTAGTTTTTCACTAGTGCAAAGGTGTGATTGCACTCAATGCTTAGATTCACAAGGTAACATTAATGAACAGATGATGCTCAAACCAGCACAGTGCTGTGAAGCACTAAGACTGACAGCAACAGGCAGAGCGAATAGGGGAACTGAAGAAAGGGGGGCCAGCATTTGTTGAGGGGTTGCTGTGTACTGGACCCTTTACATTTGCTTATCTAAATTAATCCTGACCCCAAAACGGAGAGGTAGGTATTGCTCTAATTTTTCATCAATGGAAATTGAACTCCTATAGCCTCAACTACCTAACAAAGCCATACGGTAAGTAAATGATAGATCCAAGATGTCCATTTTAATTCTTCAATTTTCTGTTCTGTTTTTTTGTTTGTTTGTTTGTTTGTTTTCTTACTCTGGTGCCCATCAAGGAAGATAAGTGCTATTTCTGGTGTCACTGGTATTAGTTTTAACTTCCAGTCTACGCAGAGAGCCTTCTAGTGTGATATGCCACACAGTAAGAAGAAACAATTATGGTTAGGAAAATGTCCTAACGTTCAATTCAAATGAACTCTGCATTCTTTAATAATGTCAGAGGTCAAAGTACAAGCAGAGCAAATCTATGAAATAAGTGCAGACTTTTACTTGTGCAAGCAGAGTTTGCAACAGTCTATCCGAGGGCCACCTACCTGCTATGACTCTCCACACAGATCCCATTCATTTCACCACAACAAATTAGAAAGGCGAGAGGGGAATAAATAGTTAGCACTTTGGCCAGTCCCAGTAGGTTTTCCAGTCCAATTGTATGTATGACTCTATTCCGCAGCAAGTTTGAAACTGTGAAAACAGTCGCAGAACTGAAATGAACATTTAGGTGCCACTGAATGATCCTACAGTCTATGTTACAGTACCTATAACATAGAAAAATAAAGTATTGCATTTATATTAATAAAATTTACTGACCATCTTCTTTCCCCTATTTTTATAAATCATATCATGGGGAGCCAGCAACTACCAAAGTAAATGTAATACAGAAATTCTTACACTGTAGGTCTTTAACGAATGAATCTACTTTATTGGAATGAAAGAGAACTTTGGAACTAACTGTGCAGTGGGTATTGAATCTCTGTGGGGACATTTCTGAACCTCTTACCTGCATGCGGAACTGCTGCTTCTAAAACATATCCATGAGACATAAACAGACATATTATTGGTATTTAAAAATATTGCTAGCTAAGTAAATATTTAAAATGAAGGATGCCTAAAAAAGAAAAATGAAATATCAAGAGCAAAAAGAAAATATTAATAAATAAATAAATGTTTATGCTAATGTTTTATACTTGCTGTGTATAAAAATATTAATTAAAATAGCTTAGACCAACTAAAACATTTAAACTCTACATTTTATAATTGAGAAAATTGAAGCACAGAGAATTTAAATAAGTAAGAGATAGGAGCAAAGTACTACTGTTCTAGTCAAAAGGGAATAACAGAATCAGCAGTAAATCCATCATCTAGGTTTTTACATCTTAAAATGTACCTCAGCTCAGATATTGTTATGTACATATAGGATTTATTAAAATAAAATCACACTATTCATTTAAAAAAATTGATTGATTTAACTGGATCAGCTAAATTTAATCTGATCAACTTGGCCAACTAAATTTAATCTGATCAAGTTTGTTTGATTGGATCAGGTCAGTCACAATTTGATTACCAGTCAGGGCACATGGCCAGGTTTCGGGCTTGACTCCCCAGTAGGAGGCAGCCAATCAATGATTCTCTCCCTATCCCTATCTCTCTTAAATAAATTATATATATATACTAGGGGCCCAGTGCATGAAATTCGTGCACTGGGTGTGTGTGGGGGGGGAGTGTCCCTCAGCCCAGCCTGCCCCCTCTCACATACTGGGAGCCCTCAGGCGTTGACCCCCATCACCCTCCAATCGCAGGATCGGCCCCTTGCCCAGGCCTGACGCCTCTGACAGAGGTGTCAGGCCTGGGCAGGGGACCCTCATTTCCCCCCATCACTGGTTCTGCCCCCAGCCCAGGCCTGATGCCTCAGCCAGAGGCGTAGACCCCCATCACCCTCTGATCACCTGATCAGCCCCTTGCCCAGGCCTGACGCCTCCGCCAGAGGTGTCAGGCTTGGACAGGGGACCCCCATCTCCCCCCGATCACTGGCTCTGGCCCCCGCCCAGGCCTGAGGCCTCTGGCCCAGGAATCATGCCTGGGAAGGGGACCCCCATCTCCCTCTGATCACTTGCTCCACCCCCCGCCCAAGCCTGACGCCTCTGACCCAGGCTTCAGGCCTGGGCAAGGGGACCATCATATTCCCCCAATCCCCGGCTCAGCCCCCCGCCCAGGCCTGATGCCTCGGCCAGAGGAGTTGACCCTCATCACCCTCCGATCACCAATCACCGGATCGGCCCCTTGACCAGGCCTGAGGCCTCCGGCAGAGGTGTCAGGCCTGGGCCGGGGACCCCCAGCTCCCCGCGGTTGCAGGCTCCGCCCCTGCCCAGGCCTAACGGCTCTGGCCTA
Organism: Myotis daubentonii; assembly: GCF_963259705.1. Taxonomy (NCBI): domain Eukaryota; kingdom Metazoa; phylum Chordata; class Mammalia; order Chiroptera; family Vespertilionidae; genus Myotis; species Myotis daubentonii. The sequence goes on from NC_081846.1 coordinate 60,146,766, forward strand.
GGCGTCTGGCCCGGGCAGCGGGGACCCGCAGCTGCAGCGGCCCCACGATCGTGGGCTCCGCTTTAGGCCCAGGCAAGGGACCCCTAGCTCCCGGGACTGCCAGCTTCAACCGTGCCCAGCTCCCATCGCTGGCTCCACCCCTACTTCCTGCTATCACTGGCCAGGGCGGAAAAGGCATCTGATTCTCCGATCATGGCTGGGGGGCAGGGCAAAGGCGGCCCCAGGGCCGCCTTTGCCCTGCCCCCCAGCTCTTAATTCCCCCCTGGGTTTCCGATCACTGTCAGTGGCAGGGGGCTTCTTCCTGCTTTCCCTTTCGCCTCCCTGCATTGTGCCTACATATGCAAATTAGCCGCCATCTTGTTGGCAGTTAACTGTCAATCTTAGTTGGCAGTTAACTGCCAATCATAGTTGGCAGTTAATTTGCATATAGGCCTGATTAGCCAATGAAAAGGGTATCGTCGTACGCCAATTACCATTTTTCTCTTTTATTAGTGTAGATATATATACACACACACACACACACACATATGTATATATACACATATACATACACATATGTATATATACATATATACACATATGTATATACATATATGTATATATGCACATATATGTATATACATACATATATACATATATATACATATATGTACGTATATGTATATATATATATATATATACACACACACACACATATATTAGAGGCCCAGTGCACGGAATCGTGTGGGTAGGATTCCTAGGCCTAGCCTGCGATCAGGGCCATCTTCTGCCCGTTTGCCAGTCCCCAGGCGGAACTCCACCTCTGCCACCGGGGAGGGTAGGTCGCAGGCACGTCCTGCAGCTTCTGTCAGCTCCACAAGCCCCAGCAGCAGTGGCAGCAGCGGCAGCAGCAGTGGCAGCAGCAGTGGCAGCAGTGGCGCCTGAGTGAGCGGCCCTGAGTGGGCAGCGTGTTCCATCTGTGACCGGCCAGCACACGCACATGGAGATGAAGTCACCGGTGCCTGCTTTCCTGCCGCCCTGAGCCGCCGAGCATCCAGGGATGAGCTGGGGATCCCAACAGCCTGACAGCCAGTTGGTCCTCCCACCACCCACCCTGGTTGCCCTGTTCACCATCGCTGATCCATCGGACCCTGCAGGCAGGGGGGAAGTACCAACGGGTCAGCCGTTCCACCGACTCTCCAGTCCCCAGTCCTGCCCCGCTGCCACCCACCCGCTTTCCCATGGTTCCGCATTCGCCTGAGGGCGGGAGTAGGGAGTGGGTGCAGTGGGGGAGGGGAGGGACCGAGAGGTGGTCAATGCACCTCATGGTGACTGGTCAAGCAGTCGTTCCGGTCATTATGCTTATGGTCCCTGGCCTTTTATTATATAGGATTATATAGGATGTATATAAACCCTATATAATAAAAGCCTAATATGTTAAGTGTCCAGTCGACTGGTCAACTGTTCAACTAATCAAAACATAATATACTAATGATATGCTAAGGCTGCTCAACCACTCAATATGACATGCAGTGACCACCAGGGGGCATGTGCTCCGACCAGTAGGTTACTGGGGTCTGTGCTGCTGGGGTCTGGCCAATCGGGACTGAGAAAGACAGGCCCAACATGCCCTGGAGCCCTCTTGCAGTCCCTCCCTGGTTGGCCAACCTCCCATGTTCCTCCCCAGTCAGCCAGCCCCGATCGGCCCTGATTGGGACTGGGCGAGACAGGGTCAAACACATCCTTCCCCAGCCCCAATCATGCACTGGTGGAGTCCCTCGGCCTGGCCTGCACCCTTTCGCAATCTAGGACCCCTTGGGGGATGTCAGAGAGCCAGTTTCGGCCGGATCCTGCAGGCCAGGCTGAGGGACTCCACTGGAGCATGAATTTGTGCACCTCTTGACTGGATAGTCAACTCACATCATCAATGAGATGCCTCCAGAGGTGATACCTTGAGAGGGACACAGTATCACTTATATAGTATTCAAGTTGGGATGCATAATCTAACCATGAAGAAACAGCAGAAAACCACCAAAATGAGGAACTTTCTATTAAACACAAAAACAGGATTGGACCTTCAAAAGTGTCATAAATGACAAAGAAAGGCTGCAAAATATTCCAGATGAAAGGAGACTAAAGAATTGTGACAACTAAATGAAATACTTGAACCTACATGTGTTTCTATACTAGAGGAAGAAAAAGAAACGTTATAAAGAACATTATCGAGTCAATTGACAAAACTGGAATATGCATGGTGGATTAGATAATATATTGTATTGATGTTAATTTACTGAAGTTGACATGTAAGAGAATATTCCTATTCTTAGCATTGAACTGTTTAAGAATAAAAGGGCACGGTGTATGATATATATATGTATATATATATATATATATATATATATATATATATATATATATATATATATATATATAATTCTACATTCAAAATAATATAAAATAAAATGAAGAAGGCCTTCTATAGACCAATGATGATATCATACAAAGAGACACAAACTAAGATTAATCCAATTCTGTGCACCTGACATCCATCAAGAAATAAAAAACTTAACCTAGAATTTTAAAATAATGTAATAATAATTATAAGCTATACAGGTCTTCTTTAACATATTAATTTCTGATAGAAATGTAAAATACACACACAAGGCAAGACAACAAAGTCTATCATTTTTGAAGATGCTTATGCTCAAATACCGAGAATGATGATATGAGTGAAAAATCTAAATTATTTGTAACTTGCATGGATTTACAAATCCTCATATGCAGTTCCCTGAGCAGCATGCAGCAGGATTCCCAATATGGACACATCAAACTGACTTGGTTTCCAGGGTGTCCCAGTGCTTGTTTTGGATTTGCTCGCACACAGATTCAGATGCATTTTAATCTCCTGCTCAGCCCATATGGTCACCCCATGAGCAATCAGAATAATTCTCAGGTACCTAGTCATTCAGCTTTGAAACAAAAGTGTGAGCATGCCAGGCGTGTAAATTATTCATCATCTTCAATATAGTAATTCATGAGCCTCAAAGAAAATGCTACAAACTCTTCCGAAGCCTATTACTTCCCAATTCCATTTAATAGCAGGATCCTAAGCTGCCTCTGCTCGCAGTGTGAGGGGCATGCACGGTGAGAGAATGGAAGTCTTTCACCGCTAAGCCGGGGTTCAAGCTTCCATGTGAGTAGGAGTTTCGGATCTGTTCTGTGATTTCTGTTGCTAGGCAACCGCTTCCTTTGTCTGTTTTGTTCGGAACAGTTGCTTTATTTATACTTGGTTTAAGTGATGCAGATCATAATGTGAAATCATAAAAGAAAATAGAAAAAATTATATTAAAATTGTTCCAGAGAATTATAATTCTGTATGAAAACTAATGAATGTTAATGCAAATTGAGTTCCCACAAAAAAAAAACCCAGAGAACTAAAACCCAGCAGTACCATCTACCTAATACTTTTTGAATAGGCTAGATAATGACTAGAGTTAACTTCTGATTTCATCTATGACAGAGCAAAATAAAATCAAGTGCCTAAACAATAATTACTACAAAATATATCTTGAGGGCAATGTACAGGAAAAATATAACTTTGTTCATTGTGAGATGTTGAGATAATCTGAGGGAGTTTAAAATAAAAAACTGAGAAACAAAGAAAGCAAAGTAAATAAGAAAGTTAAATACAGGAGATGAAGTGTATATTCATAAACTTTCCAAAATTTGACAAACCTTAAAATAAGCTATGTAATAATTTTTCCTATAACACTGATCTTCAGGGTATAAGAATTGAACATTGTTTAATTAATTTAATCCTCATTGTTCATAAAAATCTCACCTTTAATCAAGCATCTAACTTTAAAAAATTCTTCCAAGTCTATTATTTTTAAAGGCAATTATTCAATGAAGCAAAAACAATGGTTTTGCTCAGACCCTCCTGTCACTTAAATTTTGCCAATGCCATACATATTCATTGATTTTCTCATTAGCTAGTTCTCCATTTTTTCTTTACTCAGTAATAACAATAAACCACAAGGTCCAGATATTTTAGCACTTTACAGATTTCAATTCATTTGATCTTCAAATGGCTCTATGAAGAAAGTACTGTTATTATTACCATTCCCTTGTATAGATGAGAAAAATGAAGCACAAAGGTGTAAAATAATTTTCCCAGAGGCATCCAGCTAGTAGGTGGCAGAACCTGTGGAGCCACTAATTTATGAACTGTGAATTTTTCCCCCTGTGATACAATTTTGCAATTGATTACTTTCTCTCTATACTTCTTCATTTGGGTTTTCATTTAAAAATAAATCAATATCTTCTATTCCCCACTATCTTTATCTTTAAGCATATGCACTGTGGGCTATAAAACATTTGAACTGCTGCATTCTAGTCACAACAGGGCCCATCTAACATGTGTCCTATTTGCATCATTAATTTTCATGCCTTTTTTTACTGTTGACTAAAGTATTCAATTCTTATATTGTTGATGTAGTTTAGTTTGCTTTCCTACTTATTAATGTCTTCAGGCCTTTGGTTTCTCCATTATGTAGAAAAAGTGTTAAATAAATACTAATAATTAAGGATCAAATATGGGCACAGACTATACATGAAGTCTGACTATTGATATTGTGACTAATGAAATTGGGCTTTTACTAATTTAAACAGAGGCCTCAGAATGATTTTTTTAAATGCCCCCATAATTACAAAACCTTTATTTTGTCTGTCTCATTATTATTTTATAAGGAAATAATTTGACTAATTTTTTGAGTCAAGAAGAAATCTGGTGTCAGAAGTTTTTGTTAAACTTATGTCTAAATCTAGAATTTGAGAGTATACTCTCTTATGCAGAGTCATTACTGAAAGTAGAAACATGAATGGGAAGTACAGAGAGATCCTTGGAATTTGATGTTTTAAGGCTACCCTTCAATAAAGGTCAACTTTGCTTTATTCCATAAGCAATTGGCTCCGGATGAAATATTTCTCTCTAAGTCAATACTTTTCAAACCTTGGCTTCGAGACAAATAGATAAGAGCCTCTCGAGAGCACATTGTTACCACTTGCTTCTTCATTGAGTAGAAATAAAGAGCAAGACAAAGCAAACCAAGAAATACTGGCCATGATGAGGTGGCATTAAATTTTCTTAACACTTGTAAATGTTATGTAATTCCATCCAATGGTGCTTTGACCAAATAAAGATCATTTCAGTTTGTTTACAAAATTATAATTTTCAGAGTGTAAACACTTTCCCTATCAATAATATACTCAAAATAAATGTATTTGTTACTAAATTATTATCAGTATTAAAGTTATAAGAAAATTATTCCTGAAGACAGCTCTTTGATGGAATGCACCGAGACAATAGACTGCGTGTTTTATATATGGTAATCTTCTATTTAAATTTTTTTTTTGTTGATTTCAGAGAGGAAGGGAGAGGGGGAGAGAGATAGAGGCATCAGTGATGAGAGAGAATCATCCATTGGCTGCTTCCTGCACGCCCTCCACTGGGGATGGAGCCTGCAACCTGGCCATGTGCCCTGACCTGGAATTGAACTATGACCTCCTAGTTCTTAGGTCGAAGCTCAACCACTGAGCCACACTGGCTGGGTGGTAATCTTCTTAATGGTTTCCATAGTTGCTAAATAGTAATATTTAGAAATATTATTTACTTCATACATTGAAATGTATTTTTGAAATGAAGTGTATGTTATAAAATGTGTAAATAAAAGAAATGAAATGTAAATAAAATATAATGTTGAGTCTATAACAAGAAGACCCTATGTGAATTGCATATAGAACTAAAAAATCAGCTAACAATGTCAATAATAAAGGTATTTTTTTAGTTTACTATGATCCAGAGAATACATAGGGTTCAATCAAAGAATAGAGAGGTATTGTTCAAAATCCCACCCTGAGATGCTACAAAGTCTCAATATTGACTGACAAGGTAAATGAGAGGGCTTGCCAGGAAAGGAGGGATGAGATTGCAAACTTCTCATTTTTTGTAAATTCGTGAAAGTTCTGCTTCTTGCTACTTTAGAAAATTTATCTGGGTACAAGTTTCTCTTCATAACATCACATCAGAAAATTAAATGACTGTAAGGGCAACACAGGTACCAGAAGCATTTGGATTAGACCCAGTATTAAATAGGCAGTGCTAATTTTTTTGAATAAAGATTTTCCTATTTGGTATCTTCAGTTAGAGTCATAGTCAGCCAACAGAATAAAAATTTGGGTGGGGGTCATTTTGTATAGCAACATGGAAAAGTTTCTTATTTAAATTAATAATAATAACAACAACAAGGAGCAGGTAGGTAATACTAATTCACACCAAGCCCTACTCTAAGATCTTTTATATACCTTGATTAATTAAATTCATGTAATAACTCATAAAATAGAAACTGTCCTATTCCCATTTTAGAGATGAGGCACAGAGCAGGTAAGTAATTAGTCCAAGGTCACATAGCTATTAAAATGGTGTAGGTAGGGTTAGAACCCATGCAGTCTGGATCAAAAATCCCAGTGTTTACACTGATTTATACTTATTTTGACTTTATATTGCTTTTCCCTTCAAAGAATTAATGAGAGTTGTCTTTTTTGAAATTTTTAAGTTAAATATATTTTTCTCTATGTCCAGGACTTGCTAATTTCTTTTAGGCACTCAAAACAGAACCAAACATGATAGCTGAGACCCATATTCCATAAGTATAACTTGATGTCACAGACTGCACTAAAATGTAGACTGCCACCTCTGTTCAAGAGAATAGATCCTCTTAAACTTCATAAAATATGTTTCTGTATTATCATATATCTTCTGGTTAAATATAAAATTATCTTTAATTTCAGAAAACAAATTGTAGATAAATAATAGCTTAAGTTCAAATTATAATGCTACCAAAAATAAATAAAAAGGAAAGTACAAGATTATGACACAAATATTTCAGCAAAACAAGCTATGTCATACTATACTTTCTACTTCTCAACCATGGGTCCTCTTATGATGTGTGTGAATAGATGTTTGAGCAGTGGACACTGACTATGAAAATGCAGTGCCTCTTCCTACCCATCAGAACATAATCACTGGTGATTTATAGGTGATATCTGAGTTTGTCCTATGTTTTATATAACACTTTTGGTGTTTTTGCCTAATTTATCCATATTTGCCTTTTTTTCCCTTGAATACAAAGCCATAGTGAGAGCTAAGGGTACCTTGAGATTGGGGAATTAATGCAAATTAGCTTTAGATTAGAAGAAATTGTATTCTAGGTAATTAAAAACACTCACTATACCACAATATTGCCTATCTATACATCCGGGGGGAAAAACACACAAAAAATTCCAAATGACCAATAAATTATGAATCTACTATTTGTTAGTTAAAATTACTAAAGAATTGTATTTTGTACTCAAGAATCTTACACGCTAAATAACTGTAAATACTGAGTCAAGTAAAGATTTATTGTCTAGTTATATTTGGAGCTATCAAAAGGCACAGAATTACCTGATATTCATCATCATTTAGAACCATTTTAAGTGCTAGATAATTAATAGTTTGACTCTTATATTGAAATACAACATCTGTCTAATCCTAGAAAAAGGCCTTCAAATACATGTATGTATTTAAACTGATAGTGTTTATTGGTCTATAATGAGGCTGTGCAAACAGGAAAAATGTCACTGTGACAGATAATAAATTCATGTTAGTTGAAATATGAGAAAAATCTCATGCTGGTGAGAATGATTACATTAGAAATAGTGGGATGACTATGAAATGTGAGTTTTATATCCAATTTGGCCAACTCACACTATCCCTAGTTATGACTTTTTCCCTAACTGGAAATATTAGAATATCTATGGTCTGTTTAGAAATTTCTGGCAGTCTGCTATAGGCCAAGTCAGAATTTCATGCTAATTTAAGTATATACCACAAATGTTTATAAAATAAAAGAGTTAAAACAATTCAGCAAAATCTCTTTTTAAAATTCCCTTTGGTAGAAACAAAGCTTTTGTTTTTGTCTGCAGGCCAACCAATTAGACACAATTATATGGAGATCTTAGCAATAACTGGATTCTCATTTGGAACAGTGTTATTCTTCTATTGCATTCTTTAGTTATAAGCTCTATGCTACCAGGATTTTGAAAACTCAGAGTTTAAATGATTGTGGATTAAAACCAAAGACATTTGGCACACAGAGAAGGTTTAATGCATTGCAGGGGGTACCATCAATAAGAACAGCGGGGGTGAGCTTTATGAAAGTAGTTTTGCCACCCTTTGCCTATAAAACTCAAGCTGTTCTTAAACATTAGTTTTGATGTAGGTTGCCTCCAAGAAATGGAATTCTTTGCAAAATTTCATAGTGCAAGTTCTTGCCCTTGGCATGTCAATAGGTTTTTTGTTTTTTTTTTTAATAGGAACAAAAACTTCTTTTATTGGTTCTAAATATTGATGTTCTTTGTCTATATTTTTTATTTTTTCTCATAAGCAAATGCTCCAATAGTTAAATGAAAATAGTCAAATTACATTTTTTAAAAAATATGTGGAGATTTTGCATTTTGAATATATTGCATTTTGTCCTGTAGCATATGTTCTATCCAAGCTCCATACAATTTTTCAATTTTAGCTTACATCTGACACTTTACATTTGATAACCCCATTTTATCATAATTAAGTCCTCTTTTAGGAGATGCTTAAAAAGTTCACTGATAGCACCAGATAATACATCTAGTCAGCCCATGACTGGGACCCCCGTGATTCTTCAAAAACTTTTGATTGGTCTGGTTCTTGAATTTCGATTGCCTTCTGTGTTCATTAGACTGAAATTATCCTATATTTCTAGCCTGAACATTCTATAGCTTACAGATTCTCACACTAGGAAAGAAGCAAGTTGTTCATAGTGCTGTATACCTTCTGGTAGTGGCTTTGGGTGTCACTTAGTGTGAAATGTGAAAAAACAGCAAGAAAACAGATGACAGAGAGAGGTTTATTTGTGACAAATTCACCTTTGTGTCTATCTTAATGCAATATTTATGGAGTATTGTGTGAGGGGGTTTCTGTCTTGTCCTGTGGATCCCTGCTGAAAAGGATAGCATAGTCAAGGATTGATTTTTGAATTTGCAACAGAGAGGTTAAAATGAAAGAATTGGAATAAAACAGTAACAGAAGGCAGATAAAATTTAAAGAAGAATTTTACAATCACATATGTTTTTAAATTCATAAGAGATGAAAGGCAAGTTGTCAGTTCACACATCTCCCAGCCTAATCCCGTAAATCAAAAGAAGATGGGACTGCAGAGTCTGAGGAAATCCACTGCTGCGAACAAGTGGGATTTGGAAACACCCTGTCATTCTATGAACTAACATAGAGTGCCTACAGCTTAACAGGACTGAGGTACCATGGAAATCACTGGCCTCAGATTACTAGATTCTGCCTAAAAATTTTCCCAATTCCATGGCTCAAATATTTTAATCTGGACACTGATCAAATTAAAAAAAATTGTTTTCACCTTTTTTTTCTTTATTCCTTAACATTTCATAGCGTTGGATCATATTCTGATTTTTTTTCATCTTATTGGGATATTTCTGTAAGCCACACAAACTTAAATGTGGTTCTAAGTAATGCTGCCCAAATTCTGAAAGGCACATCATTTCCCCTTTGCCTTCCCTTGAACTCTCACCTGTCAAAGTGGACCCTCTAAGGGCCTGAAACCAGCCTGTTTAGATTTTTTGTTTCATTTTGTTTTTAGTTTTTCTTATCTTTTTAAAAATCTTTGCTTCCTTCCAGAATAGAAAAGATCACCAGTCTTGCTTTGCTGTTCCTCTCTTTCCTTTTACTTTTCCATCAAGCCACAATTACCCCATGAATTTCAGTACCCTCTGTAGTTGGCACCATGCCTACATACTAAGAGAAAACTAATTACAGGATCTGATTGTGATTATTTCCCCCCCATGGGTGATTAGTAAAAGATAGTAATGTTTTGTGTTTAAGTGATGCTATCAATAAAAAAATAACAAACCCCTACTTGTCAGTTCTATTTGAATAAAATAGTATGGGTCTTTTATTCTCTATCTCCCTAAAGCAAGATAAAGTGGGAAATTAAGAATAATTGGAAACACAAAACTACTCTTAGGTTTAAATATGATAATAAGAATTAAGCCCCCTACCTTGGGAGATATAAATCAGTAGCGATCAGGTAAGAAGTAAGTAGAAGATAATGTTTGACTATTGCTGGCTAGAGTGGGTCAGTGGTTGAGCATTGGCCCATGAACCAGGAAATCACGGTTCAATTCCTGGTGAGGGCACATGCCTCGGTTTTGGGCTTGATCCCAATAGAGGACATAAAGGAGGCAGCCAATTGATGATTTTCTCTCATCATTTATATTTCTATCTCTCTCTCCCTCTCCCTTCTTCTCTGAAATCAATAAAAAACATATTAAAAAAATAATTTAAAACTATTGGTTCACCATATGATTTATTGATTCACATCGTAGGAGGACTTTTCATAGTACATGTCTTTTCCTTTCACATGACACCTTGAGTTCTGACACAACCTCCTTACCTTTTCCTGGAAGAGTGGCCTTAGAAAAGATCCAGTGCCATCTAGACATGATTTATAAAGAGTTGAGATGTTGTAGCCATCACTGCCATATTCACTTAAAGAGAAAAAGCCTGGACCATGGAGATTTACAATTTTCACAAATTCCCTTTGAAGATGACAGACTGCATAAATGCATTGTCCTTCTTTCAGCTACAAAACTCTTGTGAAATAAGTCTAACTACACAAAAGGAATGAATCTATAACAGCAAAGAGAATGTAAAAATAGTGGTTACAATAGAACAGGATTTTTATAACAAGATATAAAGGGGAGATTGCTGTGTGACTGCTAGAGTTGGGGCCATGTAACCGTGAGAGCACAGGAAAGGATCAAGTTTCTAAATCAGCAGATATATGGAGTTTGAAGTGAGAGATAAAGATGCTGTAAATGGAAGATCTGTCTGTGGATTATGTAATAGTCAGTGACAGTGACATTAACCAGAATGAAATTGAACTTGACTATGCTAGGATAAACAATATTTGCCTAATCAAAATGATAATAAAATTATTGTCAAATTTCTGAGCCAAGACATAGGCAAAGATGTATCTTTGATTGAGAATATAATGTAATCTTAATGACCTCAACAATATACAATTAAAATAAATAGAGATAGGATATGGAAAAAAAGAAGAAAATAAATTTACAGGCACTATTATTCACTGTTATTTGCATATTCAAAAACAGGGAGTCAATAGATACTATTAAAAATGGCTGAAGCAAGAAATAAAAATTTAATTGTAATATTTAAGGTTTTATATAATCAGTTTATATAATCAGTTTATATAACAAAATAATACTATAACTATAGAATATTGAAAAGATGAAAGGACAAGAAGGGAGGAGATAAAATGAGCTAAGTCCTTAGCTTTTAAAAGTACAGTCAAATGTCAGAAGTTAATAAATTAAGAAGTTGAGGTAATAATACAGTCTATAATTATGGAAGAAATTGGTAGGGAAAACTAAAACAGACTACTGTTAGAATGTTGCCTCAGAATAAAGGCACAAGAGCTGGGAAAGGTGATCTTGAAGACATGATTTTAACCATAAATTCTTCTATAGTACTATTCGGTGGATCATAATTGCTACATAATTTTTATGAAAAGCCAACAAAATCATATTTTTTTAACTCCTAAATTTAGATATAGTTCTAAAATTATTCTTTCTAAATTACAGTTTTCTTGGGTAAAAATGAGATCATGAAGGTAAACTGTTGAGTATAATAACTTATATGAGAACTCAGTAAAACATTTGTCAATATTATAGTTCCCTTCATTAACATCATTGATATTTCCTTGGATGACAGAGTAATTGGTAGAGAGGAAGATAATAAATAATAAAGCATGTGCTTTTATATCCACATCGTTCTAATGAATAAACTGGAACTCACTACTAGAAACTGAATCCCGGAAGTTAGCAACCTCAGAGCAGACAGGTCTCATTTCCACTATCCTGTGTAAAACTTAAAAAATAATATAAACTGCCTGGATTTGGACTTCTCTTTCTACCACTAACATCATCACAGAGACGAGGAACTGGAAACAAGGTGGAGATATGAGCTGGAAGCCAGCATTAACACAATAGTTGTTAAGAATTATTGCACTTCCATTAGTGTCTAACCCCTAAAGCATGGTGAGGATTCAAATCATTCTGATTCATTTCATATAACTTTTAGGCAACCCACTAGAAGGAAATGATGTTTTTTAGACTGCTTCCCACTTTACCTTGAAGTGTTTACCATTTATTAAAAAAATACATTCTGTTTTTTAATACATTTTTCTATTTAAGTGTAGGAGGTTTTGATTGGAGATGACATTAATTATAAGTACAGCTAATTTAACAGATGGATGATAATGAGATACATTGACTCACCAGTAGAGAGAAAAATACAGCCTTAGAGGAGAATGCCTATTCACTGGTCATTTGTAGGCTATGTATTCAATATTTTAAATAATCATATTTAGAATAATATATTACCTTCACTAGGTAGTACATATGTATCATAAATGTGAGCTATGCTTATACCAAATTACATAATTTCAGTGATGCTAAAGTAATATATCTATATAAGGACATTGCTTATGTGTTTATGAATGGGCCAAAAGTTGAGGCAACCATTATTTTCACAGTATCTTCCATTAAGTTCTGTATTAACATTTGAATTTTGTACAGCAAATTTATTTATTTTTTAAACATAATGAGGTGGGTGCATGAATTTCTTTAAACATTGTATAAGCATATAACAGATCATTAAAACCCTGAGGTGCTTATTTGTTAAGTCTGACTTAATGACATTAAATAATTTGTAAGGAAGTTAAAGACTGGAGAAATATTTTTTTAAAAAAAAATTAGGAGAAATGTGTGATTCTGCATACATGTTGATAGATTAATGGATTGGTGAATACACCAGGTTACCATTACTTCCACATGGCATATTTGAAAGGTAAAGAACATACCAACAGCACTATTTTCATTCTCTGAACACAGAAGAGTCTCCTTGGAAGGGACAATAGTGAGTATATTTCAAAGCCGTTTGTTAAGTTTGCTTTAGATTATTCTATCAGTTTTCAGATATGTCAAACTTTGCTTTAAGGAATTCCTTTACATTTAATTAGTCAACTAGAATAAGATATTTTAACATAAACATATTCCTGTTAGTTATTTCTCTATTAAGATTTTTTTTAATTTTGTTTATACATTTAATGATTTTAACACACACAAAAAAAACACACATTGTGGACTTCCTTGATAATCACTTTCTAGTCAGGCACTACAAATGTAATGCCTACCTCTCATTTGAGGATTTAAGAGCAGACAGCACCTTTTGATTTGTCCTGAATTGTTTGGAAAAGGATTCAAAGAGTTAACTTCTAAGTTTTACATTCATGTCAAGTAAAATTCAAATTTTTTCACAATGCTCTATAACAATATATATTTTTCAGTTTAATTAAAAAAATAAAACCCAAATCTGCTTAGGATGTCTTAGATATGACAACCAAAAACAAAGACAACAAAAGAAAAAAGCTAGCTAAGTTGGATTTCATCAAAATTAAAACTCTTTTTTTCATTAAAGGACCATATCAACAGAGTGAAAAGACAATCCATGACTAGGAGAAACTATTTGCAAACCATATGTCATGTGATTAATATAAATAATGTGTTAAAAATTCCTTCAGTTTAACAACAAAGAACCTGTTTTAAAAATGAGGAAATGGCTTCAAAAGACATTGTTCCAAAGAAGATATAAAAGTAGCTAACACTTACCTGAAAAGGTGCTCAACATCACTCATCATTAGTGAAATGCAAATCAAAATCTCATCAGCAGATGAATGGATAAAAAAGCTGTGGCCCATTTACACAATGGAATACTATGAGGCTATAAAAAAGGATGTCTTAACCTTTGCGGCAGCAAGAATGGACCTGAAGAATATTATGCTGAGTGAAATAAGCCAGTCTGAGAAAGGAAAAAACCATATGGTCTCACTAATATGTGGAATCTAATGAACAAAATAAATGGACAAACAAAAGTGGAACCAGAAACATGGATACATGTAACAGACTGGCTGGTGCCCAAGGGGAGGGTGAAGGAGGAGACTGGATAAAGAAGGTAAAGGAAATAGCTAAAGAACATATATGCATACCCCATGGACACAGACAATGGTTTGGTAAAGGTCAAAGAAGAGGTGGGTGGGGGAGGCTGGAGGTGGGAAGATAACACACAATGAGACTGATGCCCACAAGGATGGCTAGTATAAAAAAAGTTAAACTAAATGGAAATTAACAAGTGTTTGTGAGGCTGTGAGAAATTGAAACCATGTGCTTTGCCGATGGAAATGAAAAATAGTGCAGACACTGTGGAAAATGAGATGGCTTCTCAAAAAAGTAAGCAGAATTATTATATGATACTAGAGGCCCAGTGCACAAAAATTTGAGCACTCGGGGGGTCTCTTAGCCCGGCCTGTGCCCTCTCGCAGTCTGGGACCCCTCAGGGGATGTCCACCTGCTGGCTTAGGCCTGCTTCCCGGGGGACTGGGCCTAAGCTGGCAGTCAGACATCACTCTGGCAGCCTGGGAGCACTCGGGGGATGCCCACTTGCCAGCAGGGAGCAGGCCTAAGCTGCAGTCGGACATCTTTAGCGCTGCTGAGGAGGTGGGAGAGGCTCCCACCACCACCGCTGTATTGGCAGCCGTCAGCCTGGCTTGTGGCTGAGCAGAGCTCCCCCTGTTGGAACGCACTGACCACCAGAGGGCAACTCCTGCATTGAGTGTCCGCCCCTGCTGGTCAGTGTGTGTCATAGTGAGCAGTCATTCCCAGTCGTTCTGCTGTTAGGGTCAATTTGCATATTACCCTTTTATTATATAGGATAGAGGCCTGGTGCATGGGTGGGGGCTGGCTAGTTTACCCTGAAGGGTGTCCTAGATCAGGTTGGGGGTCGTGCTGGGGTACCTGGCCAGCCTGAGTGAGGGTTTGAGGACTATTTTCAGGCTGGCCACAGCCCCTTCAGGGTAGGGGTCCCTGCTGGGGAGCCTGGCCAGCCTGGGTGAGGGGCTGATGGCTGTTTGCAGGCTGGCCACGGCCCTCAGCCACCCAAGCTCCCAGTGGAGGCTGGCTGGAAGCCAGTATCTGGGATTTATTTATCTTCTATAATTGAAACTTTGCTGCCTTGAGCGGAGCCCACAGCCGGCTACGGCAGGCGGGAAGTTTGGCGTCATCCATCACCAGGGCAACCAAGCCCCCTGCTTGCTCCAGCTCTGTGGCTGCCCGCCGCCATCTTGGTTGAGTTAATTTGCATATAGTCGCTCTGATTGGCTGGTGGGCGTGGCTTATGAGTGTAGCAATGGTATGGTCAATTTGCATATTTTTCTTTTATTAGATAAGAGAAGGTAGCAATTCTATTTCTGGGCATATGCCTAAATGAATTAAAAAAGCAGTCATTGAATAGATATTTGTATACAAATATTAATAGAAGCATTATTCACAATAGCCAAAATGTGGAAGAAGTAAAAAAAAAATGTGGTATATACACATAATGGAATATTGTTCACCTTGAAAATGGAATAAAATTCTGATACATGCTACAACATGACTAAATCTTGAAGACATTATACTAAGTGAAATAAGCCAGGCACAAAAGAACAAATATTATATGATTCTATTTTATAAGGTGCCTAGAATAGCTAAATTCATAGAAGTAATATAAATAGAATTGTGATGGCAAAGTGCTGGGGATGGGAGTTGGCTAGTTATTGTTTAATGGGAATGGAGTTTCAGTTAGATAAGATGAAAAAGTTCTGAAGGTAGAAATGGTGGTGATGGTTGCACAACAATGTGAATGTACTTAATGTCACTGAATTAAATACTTAAAATCATTACATTTTAAATTTTATGTTATGTATGATTTACCATAATTTAAAAAACTACTAGTAAAATTAAAAATTGAAACAAAGTACTGTTTAAAGGGTGTCTAAAAATTGTAAGCATCAAATCAAGGGGACTTCTTTAAGAAGATTATTTTTAACAGCCTGACATTCTAATTGTTGCAGAGGGGTGGGTAAGATTTGCTCTTGGTCTTGACAACTCTATTGTAGTGAGATCAAAATGGAAAATGTGTTGCAAAACAGAAAAAATTTACAATTGACCCTCTCAGAGGCTATTCTTATTTTAAAATGTTATATATTTTTTGGCATAGAAGTCATTTAACACACAGCCCAAAATTTTTTATAGATTTAAATGCATAGCAAATCTGGTATAGACATTAGTAACTCTTATAACTTCATATTTCTAGAATAATTTTCTCGTGTGTGTGTGTGTGTGTGTGTGTGTGTGTGTGTGTGTGTTTCTCTGCTGGGATTCAGCTTTAGTTTCCCAAGGGCATGAAATAATTTCTTCTTTTCTAAACACTCTGTTTCATAGTCTAAAAAAAAAATCTGTTCTTCTTGATAGCATTTTTTTTTTCAAAACTTTTCTCATTTGTATCTGGATGAAACAAAGTTGAAATATACTAGGCAGCTTACCTTTCTTTTCTAGTATCTTGTAATAATATCCCCTGAAACAAATTATTGAACTTTAAGCTTTACATTGGTCATCTAAACAATAGTGAAACATATTTTTGTGAAAATACTTTATTGAAGTATAAATTGCATTATATAAATTGAACCCTCTTTGAGTGCAGAGTGCAATCGTTTGTCAAATGTAAACACCTTTTAACCACGAACATAATCAAGATGCAGAAGACTTCTATTACCCCTCAGTGTTCCCCCACAACGCTGCCCAATCACTGCAAACCCCACCCGTGGCAAACAGGCAACCACTGATCTGCTTTCTAAAAATATAGATTTGCGTGTTCCAAAGTTTCATATGTGAAACTTTACAACATGTGCTATTTTGTTTGCGAGCCCCTAAAAGTAGAGGACTTTCTGGAAGAACAGCGATGACAGAAGGAGAAGTCAGAGAGATTTAAGGCACCAAAAGGACTTGACTTGCCCTTGCTGGTTTGAGAATGCAGGCGGCATTAAAGAGCTGAGAGGCTCCCAGCTCTCAGACAGCAAAGAAATGAGGACCTCAGTCCTACAGCCAGAAGAAACTCGATTGTAAGAACCCTGGGGAGCCCACGCCTTGGTTTTGGCCTTCTGAGACCAAGAGCAGAGGCATGGTTAAGCGTACCTGGGCATCTGACCTGCACGCTGTAAGATAGGATTTATTCCAGAAGCAATAGAAATCAAGTAGAATGTATAAATAAAAGAGAAGAGAAATAATTATAATTGCAGAAATAATTAAAATAGAAAATAACCAAAAGTGTTTAAAATGCCTCAAAAATGGGAAAACTAGGCTCTTTTAAAACGCCCATGAAAGAGAAAAACTTAGAGCAAGACCGATAAAGAAAACAAGAAACCTAAAAGATTTCAGAAAGTTAAGTATAACAATGCTAAAGACCAACGCTACTGGGTATCTAGATTTATTCAATATTATTATATTTAAGGCAGGATGATTTGGCATAAGTTTAGAAAAATAAACCATTGGGACAGAGTGGAGTCTATAAATAGACTCACACATAGGCCTGGTTTATAACAAAGACATCCACTGCAATTCATGGGGAAAGGATATTCTTTACCAAAATATTAGTGCACAGCCAAGTGAATATTCATAAAAAAAGGAAAAAGAAACTTTGAGCATTATTTCAAATAATTCATAAAAATTAATTTGATGTGGATTTTAGGTCTAAGTGTTAAAATTACAGCCCTGGCTGGCCTGGCTAAGTAGTTAGAGCATTGGCCTGCATACCAGAAGATGGCGGGTTGATTCCTAGTTAAGGGCATGTACCGAGGTTTCAGATTCTATCCCCAACCTGGGTCCAGGTGAGTGCAGAGGGCAACCAATCGATTTGTCTCACTCATAACGATGTTTTTCGCTCTTTCGCCTCTCCTTTCCAGTCTCTCTAGAAATCAATGGAAAAAATACCCTCACTCCTCGGGTGAGGGTTAAAGAAAAAAAATAAAAAGATGCAAACAAGTGGCTGCTAGAGGATAATCTAGGGCAATAAAATCTTAACCTTTGGATAGTAATAGGTTTTTTAAACAAGACACAGGAGGAACTACCATAAAGAAGCCTCTGTGCATTAAATTACAGTAATAAAAAGTGAAAGTCACAGACTTGCAATAAATATCCTTGAATAAATATATCCATAAATTATTCAGCATGCATATAGTAAAAATATGTGCAACATCATTAGTCATCAGAGAAATGCAAAGTAAAACCAGAAGACAATTATACCACATAAGAATGGCTATAATCAAAAGGGCAAATAATACCAAGAGTGTGCTAAGAAGGCAGACATCTAGAACTCTCATATATTTCTGGTAAGAGTTTAACTTGATTAAACCAGTTGGGAAATTGGCTGTATTTATATGTAAAAAAATCATCAAGTCATACACATATGATTAGTGTATATGCCATTTTTCACTAAAAGGTAAAATGAAGTAATGTAGAAATAAAAAAGATATAACTAAAAACAGGAGTTACAGGAAAGTACAATAAATTATATTCTACAATATATTTGAAAAAAATACTTGATTAACTAATCCAAAGTATTATATATTTTTAATCCTGAATCAAGAGGATATTTTTGTCAATGCCATTAATAAGAGAAAAAAATGAGGTTTAAGGATTGAAAAGAAAAAACAGAAATATAATTATTCACAGATGATCAATTTTTTTAGATGATAGATTTTAAACACAGAAATTCAAAAAACCAACTAACAAAAGTTATGAAAATTTCAGCAGTATTGTTAGCTCAAATATATATTATCAAATTTGTGTAATTTCATATACTGGAGACTAGTCAGAAAATACAATATTTTAAGTACTTTTTCAAATAGCTCAACTGCTATAGCATATCAAATATTTTCCAATATTTTAAAGGTTAAATTAATAAAACATCAAAATGTAAAAAAAAGACTCAATAAAGAATGAGAAATACCATGTTGCATAGAAAAATTGAACATTTAACAGCTATAAAAATATCAACACAATTTTAATAAAAATTACCAAGTTATCTAAAAAGCATGTAAAGGAATAAAAGAGTAGCCATGACAATTTTGAAAAGTAATAAATAATAGAAATTTATTAATAAGATTTGAAAATTTATTGACTAATTAAAACTATGTGGTTTCAATATAGTGTTAGCCAAATATATATTTACTAGAGGCCCGATGCATGAAATTCGTGCAAGAGTGGGCCTTCCTTCCCCCAGCTGCTGGCACCGGCTTCCCTCTGGCACCCAGGACCCAGACTTCCCTCCGGCCACCGACAGGCACCCGAGACCCGAGCTTCCCTCACAACCCCGGCTTCGTCTGGAAGGTCATCTTGAAGGACGTCTTATCTAATTAGCATATTAGACTTTTATTATCATAGATGCTACAAAATAGAGAAATGGAAATGTGGCATAAACAGATCTCTGACTATATTGGAAGGTGGTTTTGGAAGAAGAAATGCTAAGCAGCAGCAAGAGAAGAATGCATTCTTCCTATAAATGATGCTAGGACAACTGGCTCTCCATATGGAGAATGACAAACTAGATGCCTACCTCATACCACACTCAGAAATAAATTCCAGATGGGTTAAATAACTACATGTATAAAGCAAAACATTACAATATTTAAAATAAAATATATAAATATATAAAAGTATCTTTATGGCATCAATGTGAGAGATTAAAAATAAGACAAACAATATTTTCCCTATAGAGTTAAATAAGAGGAAATCCAGTCTGAGAAAAATATTTGCAATGCATATTACTAATGCAATTTTTATAGTCATTCTCTTTCTGGAAATGCATGCATACAAGAAGATCTGTGAAGGTTTTCAGGTGAAGCATTGTTAGAAATAGTGAAAAATAAGTAAATTTTGGAAATAATGTACATACACACATATATGTATATGTGTGTATACAGAAATATACATATATGTGCACATTTTATATGATGACAATTATAAATACAGTTTTAAGACACTGTATTTTCTACTTACAATAAAGTGCTTATAAAGTATAATGGTATTCCCCTTGCCTGTGCACATATTCCACATTTGAGTATGGAGAATGCCCAATTATTTACTACTAGAGGCTTGGTGCACAAAATCATGCATGGGTGGGGTCCAGCGGGCCCCATCCCCGATTGGGGTGAGGGGGCCGATCCGGGTGGGACTGGCCGGGAGGAGTGGCTGCAGGCTGTTGGCTGGCCAGCCCCACCCCAGATTGAAGTAGGGGGTCGATCAGGGGTGAGGCTGGCTAGGGGAAAGGGCCTCCGGTGGTTTGCCATCTGGCCCTGCCCCTTGGTCAAACTCCCAGTCGAATTCCTGTTTGAAGGGATAATTCGCATATTAGCCTTTTAGTTATTATTATAACTATAGCAGTTATGGCATTTGTTACAAATTTGGTTACTTCAGTGTTTTATCATGTGCAGCAATGTTAAATCTATGCTAAGGTTGGGTTAATCAACCTCCTCAATGGTGGGCCCCCAGGGAACACCACCAAATGTAGGGGCCTCAACGGTGGGAAGCTTCCAAGCATTTCTTCCCCATGCCTCCTGCATGCTGGAGCTTGGTAATATTGGGGCAGTGCCAGGCCAGTGGGTGCCAGTGGGCAGAGGGAAGGGACAGCGATCGGGGGGGCGGCGGCAACCAGCGGTGGCAGCAAGGTGATGGGGGGCAGGGCCAGAGCTGCCCCCTGGTGGTCAGTACATTCCCATATCTGTGAGGAGTGGGCCTAAGCCGTCAGTCGGATATCCCCTGAGGGCTCCTGGGCTATGAGAGGACGCAGGCCAGACTAAAAGAACCCCCTTCCCCCCGGCCGAGTGCACTAATTTTCATACACCAGGCCTCTAGTCTCTGTATATAAAAGCCTAAGCAAACAGTCACTATGACATGCACTCGCCACCGGGGGCAGATGCTCAAAGCGGAAGCTGCCCCCTGGTGGTCAGTGTGCTCCCACAGCCAACCTCTGGCAGTTCCTCCCCAGGCTGGCCAGCCAACCTCCTGAGGTTCCTCCCCACAGCCTGCAAGCCCCAATCAGCCCCAATCGTCAGCCAGGTCAAGGAACCCCACCATGCACGAATTCGTGCACCAGGCCTCTAGTCCTATATGATAAAGAAATAGTATGCAAATTGACCCTCACACCCTCACAAGATGGCTGCCTACAACCAGGCCGGCAGGGGGGTTACTGAGGGATGACCAAATGACTAAACAAGCAGGATGAATGGGGCAATCAGGCTGGCAGGGGGGTTAGTGAGGGACATCAAAACAACTGAACAAGCAGGCTGCATGGGGCAACCAGGCTGGCAGGGGGATTAGTGAGGGATGACCAAACAACTGAACAGCAGGCTGTGTGGGGTGACCAGGCCAGCAGAGGGGGGCAGTTGGGGGCTATTGGGCCAGCAGGGGAGGGCAGTTGGGGGTGATCAGGCCAGCAGGGGAGGGCAGTTGGGGGCAACCAGGGCAGTGGGGGGGGCAGTAAAAGCCTGTTTGGGGGTGCAGTTGGGGAAAACCAGGCCACGGGGGTGGGGGCAGTTGGGGACAATTAGGCTGGCAAGGGGGCAGTGAGGGGTGACTAGGCTGGTGGAAGGGGGCAGTTGGGGGTGGCCAGGCTGGCAGGAGGGGCAGTCAGGGGCGACCAGGCCAGCAGGGAGGGTGCAGTTAGGGGTGACCAGGCAATCAGTCAGGTGAGCGATTAGGAGCCAGTGGTCCAGTATTGTTAGAGGGATGTCTGACTACCAGTTTAGGCCCAATCCCAGGGCTGGGGCTGGGGCTGGGGACATTAACAGTTGATTCATTTATATTTTCTACATGAAATAAATTTAATCTTTATGATTAATTGTTTTTGGTTGGCCCCATAATGGGTATTTCTAGCTATTTCCTAAGGAGAGTGGTTCTGTTATCAATTTACTGTTCTCTAGCAGGCTCAGACTGTTGAAGAATGAGTTCAGGTTGGTCCAGAATGATGATCATGATTCTACCTTTAAATGATATAAATTCTTCCCAACTCTCCACTCCCCAAACCTCTTCTCATAAGAAATAAACTCTGTATCTCAATGGAAGTTTGATAATGTCCCAATTAATGGAGCTGGAGATTATTCCCAAATGGTAACATATGGCCGAGTTGGTAAATTGGGGTCACCTGCTGCGCTTGATTTTCAGATCTTTTGTTTTTCTTGGGATTTTCTGAGTTTATATCTGACACCCCTTGGGCTCTCAGAAGACCTCCCCCATAATCTTCTCAAATTCCTCCACTTTCCACTCTCTTTCTGGTTTACATTAGAAATAAATATTTTCTTCTTTTCATATAACTTTGACTCTACATCTTCTAAAAAAGCTATAAATACTTTTTCTCTGAAGCCATACTCTCTGGTTTGGAATATGAGTTCTGTTACTATCCATTTATCCTCTGGAAAGTCATTACATTCTTAGATTGATTGTTTCCTCAAGATAGTAAAAGATCAATTTCATAGTGTTTTTCTGAATATTAAGTGAATTAACACGTATTCAGCACTTATGATAGGGCCTAGCAGATGGTAAGTGTTCAGGATAATTAACTGCTTGCAGTTTTACTATCTGGTATTACTTCACATCTTTTCTGGTAACCTTTCACTGGTAACCTCTAGGGAGCACCATCAATATATATGCTGCTTAGAGTGTTAGATTGCTAATATTCATTGCTACTCTTGCTAATGATAACACCAATTAGAGGTTTTTACTGAGGAGCAGGCTAGTTATCTCAAAAATATATCCAATCCTGAATAAGAAGGAGGCCATTTTCTCACCACTCAGTGATAGTGGGTATATTAGGCATTGTTCTCATTTTAAACTCTAAGAAAACTTTTATGTCTCATTGTAGTTAATGAAACAAAAAGCAGGAATTTTATAAAATGGTATGTTGTTATCAGAGTCATGAATAATAAAGTACTGGGACTCTTCATAATTATTAAATTTCATGTTAGAAAAGGAGAGACAAGAAAATCTTAGTATAAAGAACTAGAAGAGGGACAATGTCTATGGAAAATCTACCCAAACTACAGAGAATCAGTGGATTCAACAAATTGATATGTGAAGAAAAGATTCAACAGAAAGGTGACCTTAAATGTGTGCCAGATTACTCCCTCGGTGAGCAGATTGCCTTGCTTAATACTTACAGGTTAGAAACATTTTTAACTCCTAATAGCCCCGCAAGTGTTTAATTGTAATAAAATGCATTTCAGATTTTCAAAAAAAATTGAGAAAAGTCTTTAGATTACACAATGTGACATTTCCTTGGCTTTTAACCTCACCTCAGCACTTTTCAGATGTGCTTGCAGAGAGAAATATTTTGACTTTGCTTTAAATCTTGGAATTAATATTCGGGTTAATATTGAAAGTTCAAAAAGAATCACATTTCACCTTCCTCTTATAAGAATAACAGTTAGTTCTGATTTATTTGCTTAATCTGATCTATATGTCAATGTGTAGTAAGCCTGAATTTTGCAGATTAATGCAAAATAGAAAAAATTATTTTAAATTAAATTTGGTTTTAGAGTATCCATTTCTTAAAAAAATCATTTTGTTCTTTAAATTTTAGAGTAACAGATGTTGGAAAGTTTTCTACCCCTTGTGTTGCTCAAATTAAAAAATAAGCCTAAAATTATAAAGCATTACAAAAGTAATTTTAAGAATCTTAAAAATGAAATACAAATGGCGATTTAAAAATTTAAATAACAAAATATGTATAGCATTACCACCTCAAAGCATTTATTACAACACTGATTATTTATGATATGATATGATATTAAGCCTTGATAATAATCAGGTGTCTTTAGTTACAATGACATCTGTTATATTGTGAGTTCCCAAAGGAAAGAAAATACACTGTCTATTTTCAGAATTCTCGGCAGTCTGAAATACCATTGGTGATTGGCTATAATCATAAATAAATTACAAGAAAGGTTATATCTAACTCAGTGATCATAAACCTCTTTCCCAATTTTATATGAACTATGGTTATTTTAATTTAATACATTTTAAGTCATATTCTTGAAGTTTAACTTACATATGATTTAAAAATATCTTTCTGTAAGCATACGGTGTGATAAGTTTTGCGAAATGAATACAGTAGTGAAACCACATCATAAGACATGTTTTTATTGCATCATGCACTTTGTAGTTGATTCCCATCACCAATCCCAGGTCCTTGGAAGTCACTGATCTAATGTCTGCCTTCACAGTTTTTTTTTTTCTTTTCCATAGTATCATATAAATGCCAGCATTAAATATGTAGCTTTATAAATCTGTGTTATTTCCCATGGTATAATGTTCTATTAATTAATCTATCTTGTTGTATACATCAGTAGCTCACTTCATTCAATTATTGAGACCTAGTCTATTGTATAGAAACACCACATTTGTTTTCCATGTACATGTTGATGGTCATGTGAATTATTGACCGTTTGGGGCAATTATGAAGGAAACTGCCATAACTACTTATGTACAGGTCTTTCTGTAGACATATGTTTTAATTTCTCTTGAGTAAATACCCAGATGTGGAATTATTGGTCCATGTGTTCAGTGTATAGGTAACTTTATAAGATATGCCAAACTGTTTTCTAAAGTGCTATCTCAAAATAAGCCAGCCAGAAAAAGACAGGTATCACATAATCTCACTCATATGTGGAATCTAAAGAACAAAATAAACTGATAAACAAAATAGATACAGAGACATAGAAGCATGGAAAAGACTGTTGAATCTCAGAGGGAAGGTGTGGGTGGGTGGGAGGGTGGGAAGAGATTAACCAAATAACTTATATGCATATATGCATAACCCATGGACACAGACAATAGGGTGGTGAAGGCCCGGGGGAGGGGGTAGGTGAGGGCTAGAAGGGGTCTATGGGGAAAAAAGGGGGATTCTGTAGTACTTCAACATAAAGATAAATTAAAACAATAACAAAAATGCTACCTCATACTGCATTCCCAAAACAATGTAGAAGTGTTCCACCTGTTCAGCAGCCTCATTAGGATTTGGGAATTATCGGTATTTCTAAATGTAAACATCATAGCAGGTGTGTAGAGGTACCTCTTTATGAGTTTCATTTGCATTTCCCTCATGACTAATGTGCATATTTTTTTCATAAGTTTATTTGCTCTCCATACATGCTCTTTGGTTCACATCCTTAGCGCTATAATTCAGTAAATTATTTTTATTCTTTATTATTGAGTTGCAAAAACTCTTCATATGATTTGGATACAAGTTATTATTCAGATATGTGTTTTGCAATTTTTTTTTCTGCCAGTTCATAGCTTACATTTTTATTTTTTACAATGTCTTTGGGAAAACAGACATCTTTAATTTGATGAAGTTTAATTAATTTTTTTTATTCGTGGCTCATGTTCTTTTTGTTCTAACAATTCTTTGCCTAATCCAAGGTACAAAATTTTCCTCTTATATTTTAACTAAAAATGTTACCTTTATATCTATTTCTTCAAGTTTCTTTTTACCTTTGTATCTATTTCTTCAAGTTAATTTTGTATATAATGTGACATAAGGTTAAAGGTATATTTCTTTTTACATATAAAAGTCCAATAATTGCAGCAGCCTTTGTTCAAAATATTATTTTTTGAGCCTTTGAATGAACTTGACCCCATTCACAAAAATAATAAATTTATATAGGTCAGTCTATTCTGGACTCTGCATTATGTTTCATTGATATTTATGTCTTCCCCCCCCCCCCAAACTAAACCACACTGTCTTGAACTCTCTCAGCTTTTGATTTTCTTAAAATGCTTTTACTTATAGCATGTCTTGAAATCTCATAGTCTCTGTTCTTCTTCAAAACTGCTTTGACTGTTCTGGAGCTTTTCCATATAAATTTTATAATTGAGTGCTCAGTTTCTAAAAAAACAAAAAATCAGGTGATTCACTGGGATCAAATGAGTTCATTTTGGAAAAAAATTTGATATCTAAACATATTTTTCTTCCAAACACCAAATATCATACATGTTTCCATTTACTTAGGTCAGATATACACATGTAGACAAACAAACAAACAAACAAACAAACAAACAAAGACCCACCCTCAATCGACACCTTATACTAACTGATTCAAAATGGATCATGGACACAAATTTTAAAACTTCTAGATAAAAACATAGCACAAAATCTTAGGCAGTGTTTTTTGACTTGTCATAAAAGTGGATCCATGAAAGAAATATTGATAAATAGACTTAATAAAAATTAAGAACTTTTGTTATGCAAAAGTCTATGGGAAAAGGGTGGAAAACTACATACAAAATATTGGTAAATCTCAATTTGAAGAAGGACTACTATGTAGTTTATATAAAGAACTCTACCCCTAGTTGTTTTGGCTCAGTGCTTAGAGCACCAGCCTGTGAACAGAAGGGTTTAGATTTGATTCCCGGACAAGGGCATGTACCTGGTTTGCAGGCCCAATCCTGGCCTGGGTCGGGTGTGTGCAGGAGGCAACAGATGTATCTCTCTTCATCCATGTTTCTCTCTCTCTATCTCTCTCTCTCCCTGCCCCCCCCCCTCCCTTCTACTCTCTCTGGAAAAATATCCTCTGATGAGATTTAATCAAAACAAAACAAAACAAAAACAAACCAAAAAAAAAAAAAAAACCCTCTCAAAGCTTAGCTGTCAAAAACAGAAGTGATTCAATTTGAAAATGACAATATGAAGAGACGATTTACTAAAGGGGATATACAAATGGCAAATAAGCACATGAAAACATATTTAACAGCATTAGCCATTAGGAAAATACAAATTGAATGCTCAATGAGACATCACTACACACCTATCAGTATGACTAAAATTTTTAAAAAGTGACAAATACAAATGCTGAGAAGAAACTCTAGATAACTCATACATTGCTGATGGGAACGTAAAAGACTACAACCACTTTGTAACCTCATTTAGCAGTGTTTTAAAAAACTAAACAGGCAACTACCAAATGACCCAAACATTTTAGCCCTGGGCAATTATCCCAGAGAAATAAGAAATTATGTTCATGCAGAAATGTGCACACAAGTTTTCATAGCAATTTTATTTATAATAGCTCAACACTGGGGACAACTCAGAAGTGCTTCAAGGAGTGAAAAGTTAAAGCATGTTATATACCAGTTCACAATAAAAGGAACAAACTTTTGATACATGCAACATCTTGAGTACATTTCCAGAGAATTCTGGATAAAAGAAAACCCCATTCCCAAAGATACATGCTCTATATTTTCATTTATATAACATGTTGTGATGAGCAAGTTGTAGAAATGAACAGATTCGTAGTTACCAGTGGTCAAGGGCAGGGTGGGCAGAGGCTCGTGAGTGTGACTCTAAAGGGCAGCAGGAGGATCCTTGTGCTGATAGAATGTTCTGCATCTTGACTGTATTAATGAAATTTGCTTTAAGCACTTGAAAATATACTAGTAAGATCCACTTATTAAATAAAGATATATGTTGATATATATTTTAATATATACATGTCAAATATAGACTGAACAAGTATAAATTTTATTAAACTGCAAATATATTCGCCTCGTTTTTGTAATGCTGGACGTTTACATGGTTAGCCTTTTGTATGGCATTGTTAATATTATCAATAGCATCCTATCTAGCAATGATAACTATTCAGTTTTAATAAACATTTAGTTCTTCCAACTACTGCTACTGATATTATTTATTTGATGAATAACCCTCTCCATATATATTCATGTTTTCTTCCAATTTTTCATTAGGCTTATTCCCACAAAGAAAATTGCTCTGGGGATAAGTATGTTTTAATTTTTAAAATTTATTGAAATATTTTCCTCCTCCTGGAAATATTTCACACCTTCCTATTGATACCAAATTTTTGGACTGGAACCCAGATTCTTCATCTGCCAGAATCAGAGAATGAATCCACGGACAGAAAGTGGTATAGCAAAGATGGAGATTTATTGAAGAACAAGTACAGACTCCACGTTGGGAGAGGGAAGAATGGACTCCAATAGGGAGGGGGAAAGGGTCCCACTGAGTTCCTGTTCCCATGGTTTATATAGGCTGCAGATCCTGGTACCTGATATCCCCTCTGATTGGTCAACATTCCCCTTCGAATTGGTTACTGTAGTGACTCCTAAGGCCCTCCTCCCTCATAGTCCTTCCATTCCTCTGGGCTTTCTTCTTTTCCATCTGAATGAAGGGCTTCCTTCTCTTTATTTTGTATATATAGACCTTTCCTAGCTACTTCCAGTTCCCTTGTCTTATGTAAATATACCTGTTGCTGCTCCCTTGTCTTATGGAGATGTAAGTGCACCTGGCTTCCTTGTCTTATGGAAATGTACCTTCTCCCAGTATGCAGCCCCACACTTTTCCATGGACCCCAATTCTAAAAAAATTCCTAAGCCTGCCTATGTCCCCCCAAAATTCCTGCTTCACTATCAAAAGGTTGTGCATGTTCCCATTTATCTAATACTAGAGTCCTGGTGCACAAATTTGTGCATGGGTAGGGTCTGGCTGGCCCACCCTGATGGGAGCCTATTGGGCTGGGCCGGCGGGGGATGGGCCACAAGAGGTTGTCCGTCTGGCTCCATCCCCAGCTGGAGTGTTGGGGGCCAATCGGTGGTGGGGCCAGTTGGGTAGAGGGGGCGCAGGAGGTTGGCTGACCAGCCCCACCCCCAATCGGGGTGTTGGGGGCCAATTGGGGGCTGGGCTGGCAGGAGGAGGTGGGAGGTGATCAGGGCCCAGATCAGGCTAGTTGGCTGCTGCAGTACATGTCATAGTCACCGGTCATTCCGGTCATTCTGGTCATTCCGCTGTTCTGGTAGCTGGGCTTTTACATATATAGATTAACTGAACCTGGAGGAATGATCACTAGCCAGAAAACCCTCACTTTGAGAAGCCAGTGCAGAATTTCTAGCTATTATTGTGATAGAGGCTAGGCGCAGGGGTGGGCAAACTTTTTGACTCGAGGGCCACAATGGGTTCTTAAACTGGACCGGAGGGCCGGAACAAAAGCATGGATGGAGTGTCTGTGTGAACTAATATAAATTCAAAGTAAACATCATTACATAAAAGGGTACGGTCTTTTTTTTCAATAGTTTTATTAATTTCAAACGGGCCAGATCCGGCCCACGGGCCGTAGTTTGCCCACAGCTGGGCTAGGGGGTATGGACGAAAGGGGCCACATGCTGACCTGACAAGCTCAGGGGAGGCCTGCATGGCAGTTTTGCAAACTCGGAGACCTAAAGTAACCACAAAGGATGGTCTGAAATTAAACTTTAACTAAAAGCAGTTATGGTGGGCAGTTACGTCCTAGGCCAGTATCTTCACTGACAAGGTCTGCCTTTACCGTAACTGAGACTGTCTTTTTGCATCTATGATAACATGTCCTTGGGATGTCTGAGTAACTTGTGACCTCTCTTTTTATGGAGCCCCTGGGGCACAGCCAGGGGTGCTGGGCCCAGGACAGATACCACAGATTCCTTCATTTATCATGTTAACTGTTCCTGTCCATCATTTTACTTTTTATCCAATCCCGGAGGTTTCCCTGCTTTGCTTTATCCCTCCTCCTTAATCTATCACCAGTGAATTTCATGTAACCCACCTATGTCCCTCCTTTGATTGCAATGTATAAATACAATTGTAACCTTGCCATTCTTCGGAGCACTATCTCAATTCGTTGAGGTTCTGCTTCCCGGCATATGTCGACAGTTTGGCTCAAATAAACTCACAAAAATTCTTTACAGGTTTCAATGGCTTTTTACGTTAACAGGGGTATTCAAGTAGTAAAAACTTGTTCAAGTTTGAATAACATGGAATGAAGCAGAAAGGTGGAAAGAGGGAATTTACTCTGTTTAAGCACCTAAGAAGGAATTCAAGCCCGAACGGGGCAAAGTCAATATACTTTAGGATAGTTTACTTTTCGCAAACACCCAATGTTTATGTTTCAGATATATTGATATAACAAAAACAAACTAGGTGTTATTGTCTCAAATTAGCAATGTATTATACATTCTCAGCCATAGTTTGGGGAACATAATCCTGGTGAATTTAATTTTAGTGCCAAATGACTCAGCTGCCAGTTTTTCTTGGCCATGCCCATCTTTAATCCTCCTTTGCTGTCTACAGTGTAGCTCTAGGGATTAGGCCTGCTTTTCTTCATGTTACACAGGAGGTATTTTCTAAAAGCCAAGAGATTTTAAAAGGGACAGACTTACTGTAGCTCATCAAATCCCAGTGACCACGGAAAGACATCAAAAGAAGTTCAATAGCTTCCCCCCAAATGTCATCAAGACAAAGCCTTTGATTCCTCAACTATAAAAGACAATTTTTGATAAGCAATCTAAAGGTATTGTTAGTTTTTATTTTGAATGATATGGCTATTTTAATGAATCAATTTTATGGAAATAATTTAGATAATCCTAGAAAATAAATTTAAAACATATAAGTTACCTGTATGCCCTTATGCTTCAAAACACAGACTCATGGAACGGACAGTGACGTGTAGCTCATGAGGTGGTAAGCACAGTCAGCTCGCTCTGGAATATAATCCTGACTCCATCCATCCTTTTGCAGCATAGACATTAACAAGTTATTACCTCATTACTCTTCCTTTTCCTTATCTAGCAAAGGCAAAAGAAAACCTGCTTTATACTGTTTTGTAATAATCAGAGATAATGTCACATAGTGCCTTCCACCAAAGAGCTGATCAATGATTGTAATATTTATGGTGACTATCATATTGTTGTTTCTCACATGTTATTTCACCTAACATACTGAGTTATAATTCTGTGCTGCATGATCTCTATCTGCCAGCTAAACTGTGAGTTCACTGTATACAGAGGCCATGTCTTATCTCTGTGCCCAACAATCTAACACAGGGTTGTTCCTCCATAAATATTTGCTGGGATCAACTGAAAAAAAGTCCCTGAAACAACCTTATGCCAGGTGTAGAAATTACCATAATTCATGTTAAGGATATGAATAAAGTGTTTATATAAGTAATTAAAGTAGCCTATATGAACTTGATGTAACTTGACTTAGATTTTTTATAAAGCTTTTATGAAGCTAATCAATGCATCCAAACGGTTCATTCTTTATCACCTATTCTTATTCTGTACTTATTAATATCCTGGAGCCTTATAAGCCAGAGTTTGATAAGTGTTTTTAAAATTAATTGTATATGTGTGGCCAAATTTATTCAAAAAATTCAATAATTTTCTGAAATACCTTTTATGTATCAAGAATAAGCTAAACTCTATATTAAAAATTATAAAGTGAAAATATTTAAAACTCTTTAAGTTATAGGAGAAAGGAAAAGAATGACTTGAGTATTGAGATTCACAGGAAAGAAATCAGCCTTGACCTTCTTGCATTTCTTTTTGGTGATAACCTAGCACAGTGGTTGGCAAACTCATTAGTGAACAGAGCCAAATATCAACAGTACAACGATTGAAATTTCTTTTGAGAGCCAAATTTTTTAAACTTAAACTATATAGGTAGGTACATTGTTACTAACTTAATTAGGGTACTCCTAAGGCTTAGGAAGAGCCACACTCAAGGGGCCAAAGAGCCACATGTGGCTCGCGAGCTGCAGTTTGCCGACCACGGACCTAGCAGATACAATGCTGTTGGCTGACAAACTGATGCCAATTGTAGTTAGTTCTTATGAACCTATTTACATTCTGTGTCTCTTTGTTACTATGATTTATCATATATTTATTATGTTTTGTAGTATATGTTATAACAGAACACATTATATATTTGTGTATTAAGATTACAGAACATTAATCTAGCTTATGTTTATTAGGTATATATTATTACTATTGTTACTATTACACATTGCTTACTATTCACTTGTCTAAATAATCAGCACAGACTCTAATCAAATATGAAAATTCTGAGATATCCTTGACCCTCATTTGCTTCCTTCTGAGTTTTAATTTAATCATTACATCTGCTATCAATTTATTCCTATCATTTCATAGTATCAGTGTATCTGTTGTATAGTCTCTTGCCTAGCTAATCTCCTCCTCAACTCTCCATTAGAACTTGTGGCTGTTCATGAATCAAGGCTCACACTTCTGTCTTCCAGACCTAAATGGGCCCATACGGTTTATACTTCCAAGGCCTTGCTCTCAAGATCATTTCAATGTGATGATTGATGTGATGGGCTCTATCAATGTGTTCTAACGTAGAAATGGCAGGTAACAATCCTCCTTCTGTAGGTCATTTCTGTGCATTTTTGAAGTGACCCTTTTAAAGATCATCCACAGGCTGAAAATTCCAGGCTGGAAGGGACGTTAGCGCTTTATGTCATTCCCACCATCTGCAGAACATCAGACTAGAAACACAGCAGTGGTTCTCTCTTCACGTGTCCACATTCACAGCACCTAGGCAATCACGAGGTTGAGACAATTCTCCCACTTGGGTATTTCTTAAACCCTTTTTCTTCTGTTCCATTTGCTTCCTTTTCACTCAACACCCCTTTCTGAACACCCGAAGCTGCCTCACTGGGTCCTATTACCTGAGTCTTAGTCATCACTTCTGTCAGGGAGACTCATCATGCAAATCACTTTGTGTCATGTCCTCGTTCAAAATTCTTCAGTGGTTCTCATCACCTGAAAGAAATTTTCATGAAAGGAATTTTCATGCCATGCAGGACCATTGTCATTTGGCCCCCTTTCCCACCACGGTCATCCCCAAACTCTGTGCTACAGGAATTTATAAGTATTTGCAGTCTCCAAAGCACAATTCACATTTGCTTTGCTTTTCTCTAAAGTAGTCAACCTGACTTATTTACCACGACAATCTTATTCCTCTTTCAAGTCTTAGATTATTGTTGCCTGTTCTGTGACACTCTGTGTGACTCTTACAAATCAACCTACTACTGTCTGCCATTTCCCCACACCATGCCATACATCCTACTTATTATTGTTCATGTCTTAATCTAAACTACATATGTTTTGAGGATGCGGGTTAATTACAGTCTTCATTGTGTTACTAGGTACTAGCATAGTCATAGCACATATTGGGAGCTCAATAAAAATTTGTTGAGTATATGAATGCATGAGGGCCCTGGGCTACCATTCACATCATGACTAGATATACTAATTGCTAGCTCATTTTGTTAACAGTCATCACAATAAATTCAATAAAAAGAATTTTTAATCTTTTAATATTATATAATACACTAGAGGCCCAGTGCATGAAATTCGTGCACTCATGGGGTGGGGGTGGGGGGTCCCTCAGCCTAGATTGCGAGAGGGCACAAGCCAGGCTGAAGGACCCCACTGGTGCACAATCAGGGCTGGGGAGGGACGCGGGAGGTTGGCCAGCCAGGGAGGGACCACAGGAGAGCTTCAGGGCATGTCCGGCCTGTCTCACTCAATTCTGATCGCCTGAACCTCAGCAGCAAGCTAACTTACCGGTTGGAGTGTCTGCCCCCGGTGGTCAGTGCACGTCATAGTGAGCGGTTGAGGGGCTTTAGCATATCATTAGCATATTATACTTTGATTGGTTGAACGGACAACTGGACAACCAGACGCTTAGCATATTAGACTTTTATTATATAGGATAGTATTTCTAATACTTACTATTATCTAGTACTCTGTCTTTGGAAATTTTCTAAAAACTTTACATGGGTTAATTCAATTAAACCTTAGGTGCTATCATTATCATCATTTTCTAAGTGAGACAGAGATATTTTGTAGGTTGTCAAAGATGTTACAGAAAGTAAGTGAAGGGGCAGGGATTCAAACAATGACAGTGTAGCTTTAAAGGTCTGTTTCCAACTGTAACAACTGTATCCCTTTATAACTGACTGGCACAAGATTTTGATTCAGCTTGTTTCTAGGCTTGTCTGATGAACAGTTGGTGAATCCACTAGGAGTTATTTGCAAGAGAAATTTTTTTAACCTGAAAAAATAAATTAGGGAAAACGTTTCTGTGAAGGTGCCTGGGAGAATTAGAAAGGACTGTGGAACATAGCGTGTTGCCTGCTTTGGGTAATAATTCTCCAGCAGGGGCAATGAACTGTGCCTGAGGCAAAAGGGGAGAGGAACTCTAGGCTGAATATAAAAAGCTGATTTTACAGGAGGCACAAGGCATAAACAGCTCTCAGAACTCCAGATGACAAACAGTGGTTAGATTAGCATGTATCTCACTTCCGCACAGAGCACAGCATGGACTTGGCCTCTTAGTTCTATAGGTCTGTGCTTCCAAAACTTTTAACATACATAGGATACACCTGTGCCATTATTAACATGCAGACCTGATCCAGTAGGTCTGGGGTGGACCCGGCATTGTGTGAATTCAGCCCCAAGCAATCAGTGAGAGCAATCAATGAAACCATACCTTTTATAAACTTTAAATTATTTCACAAAAGCAAACATCTAAATCACTGAGATCATGACAGAATTGTGTCTTAAGAGCTATCACCATACTTTGAGGTGTAACAACCCAGAATTAAAGTTATTGGTTACTGTTAAATTCAGCAATAGAAGGTAATCATCATTTCTCCGGGGCAGAGGCATTGATTTAGAGATCATTTTATTTACTACTGTCTTGTAAAGCCTGAATTTGGAAGGCTCACTTGCTTTTCTCTTCTTCTTTTTTTTTTTTCTTTTCTTTTCTCTTCTTTTTAATTGCAATGAGATGAGGTAATCTTTTATTTTTCTTTTGCTAAACAAAGATCATAAGTACTTTTCCTACAGTTATGAGCCATAAACATCATGAGTTGAATGCCATATGGTTTAATGCAAAATATTCTCTGGATACCAGCAATGATTAATAGCCCAATAGGCACAATGCCAATTAACCTCCATGACCTGAATGGAAAAGGAGTACATGCAACTGCTAGAACAACGCAAAAGACCGTGCTAGAATGCCAGGCCACAAGATGGCTACAGGAGGGAAAAAAGGTGCTAAAAAAAGCAAAGAAAACATATCATAATGGCCAGAGTCAAATGACAACACAATATGTTCTTGTACTAGACTGTTTAAATAAAGGTCATCTCTCAAGCAAGTAAATATGTATTTCTGTGCCCTCTTTCCCATCAGTAATTCATTATTATGAGAGCAATGCAGATATTGACCTTGGGCCTATTTCTGAAAACCCGTAATATGAGACTGCTGGATTTTTGCACAAAGCAGGTCAGAATGTGCCATGCTGGGATGCTGGAGAGAGAACTGCCCCACTACAGAAGTCTTCATCTACAATCTCCCGTTCCAGCTCCCGGCTTGACCCTTGGTCTTTCTTTTCACAGTGAAAAAAATGTTAATACTGTTACCTTGCCTCAGAGAACAGAGAGGACACACCATTCATTCCTTATTTACCCCCTTGTTTTCTTGTCGACGGGTGCTCTTCAGGGCTGAGACCCTCATCTACCGTAACATTGTTCACTTCAGAAAGAACCCTCTCCAACAATCACAGTCTGGAGACAAGAGAGATGAAAGAAGAAAAGAAAAAAAAAAAAAACGTAGGCAGATAGGTAAGTGGATGTGAGGTATAAGTGAGAGTAAATTGAAAGGTAAGAAATGAAGTAACTCGCTTCAAGAAATGGAAGATTAAAAAATAATGAAGCCATGAAAAATGTAAGGGCTACGGTTACGAAAGGCTTCTCCAAGACCTCGTGCCTGTTGCTTTGTCTTCCTGACTTAAACCTGAGCTCAACAAAACTCTTGTTCCACAAATCTTGTTACCCAAGAACTTTAGGAAGTATTCTCCTTGCTGTTAGATGGCTGCATCACTCACATGTTTGTCCATATATTTGTGTTTGATGATGATGACTTTAGTTTTGTAGAAAAAATACATCCTTTACCAGGCGCTATGCCGGGTCTCGGACCTGCTCCCTTTCTTTGACAGAAGCGGGTCTGGAGGCACCAGCCTCCACACCTGACGGCCAAATACTAGAAAACTGCATCACAGCTGCCAAATCCAGGGCCTGCCAGGGACCCGGCAGGACACCTCCGCTGTGCACACCCTCCACTCCCACCGCCCCCCCTCCCCCCGACCGAGGCCCTTTCCCTCCAGCTCCCACAGCGGAAAACACGCAACCCGCGCCCCTGCCCCACCTCCCAGTCCTGCAGCCTGAGCCCAGGCCAGCGCTGACCTCTACCCACCACTCCAGGGGACTTGCAGCCAGGGCCAACCTCTGGGCACCTCTCCCAACCCCTCCATCTCAGCCCGGCCCACCTCTCCCCACACACTGAAGCTCAGGCCTCCCCACTTCAGAGACCCTGTCTTGAGGAGGGCGGGGGAGGAAACACCTCCCCCAAACTCACCTTACCCCCTTCAAGTCCCCCTCCCCCCCAAAAAAACAGAATCTGGACTTCACTGTCCACCCCCTGCCCAGGCACATCTTCTCCCAACTTCCCTTTCCTCCCAACTAGCTCTTCACCAACACCACACCTCTTTTACCCCTGTCCCCATCCTATGCCCCAAACCCTCACTTCCTTCCTCTCCTCTTACAATTACTCTGTCTTCCCAACACCTGCTCCATCCTATTACCCCAAGGTCTACCCATCTCACCACTTCCAGTTCCCCCACCAGCAAAGAGAGAGAGAGAGAGAGAGAGAGAGAGAGAGAGAGAGAATACATCCAATGTAAGTTGGACAAATTCACAAAGTCAAACAAACATGAGGCTAATAAAGAAGTTTATTCACACCAAATTTACACATGATCTTTGCCATTTATATCCACAGCAATATAGTAAAATGCCCTAGCCACTATTTCTCTTTTATTTCCAGTTCTTATACTGTATTTCCATTTCTGACATTGTACACATTCTTCTTTTACTGACATTGTGGAACTTCCTATGGTTTATCCTCATTTTGTTGGCTGCTGCCATGGCCAACCTAAAAATGGACACCAATTGCAGGTTCAGCTCAGAACTATCAGCCCACTTCAGGTCAGCTAGAACAAGTTCTGTCAAAGAGAACTGACACCTTGTCCTGCCTCCATTAGAGTGAGCAGTGCACCAAACCCATGTCAGAGAAAAAGAACTTTAGTCCTTCAAATAAATCAACATAAAATAAATAAATGAATGAATAACCTTCTCTCCAAAACAGCCACCCATTTCTACTTAGTTACAGTTCCCTAAATAAGTGACACCCTGAGGTCTTCCTCAGCCCTCGCCCAATAAAAACAAATATTCCCCCCCCCTCCCATGTAGGGGGCTCATCAACAATAGCCTTGTTTTTCTCGTGTGTGTGTTTCCCCCCCTTTAAAACAATGAGATATTTTATTTGTTGACTTTTTAAAAAAACTATATATTTTTTTATTGATTTCAAAGAGGAAGGGTATGGGAAGGAGAGATAGAAACATCAATGGTGAGAGGCAATCATTGATTGGCTGTCTCCTATACGCCCCCTACTGGGGATCAAGCCTGCAACCTGGCTCTGACAGGGATTGGAACCCTGACCTACTGGTTTATAGATTGATGCTCAACCATTGAGCAACACCTGCCGGACCTCATTGACTTTTTGCAAGTAAACGTGTGTGTGTGTGTGTGTGTGTGTGTTTCTTTTATATCTTGACATTTATCATTTAGACGATGCTTTGGTGGGTGAGTTAGGGTTACAAAATATGTATAGACACTGGGATTTGTCATGTGTTGTGTTAAAATTATAAGGGTGATTTCATTCTATTATCCTAGGAAACCCTGTAAGTCAGCTGAGAGAATATTCAGAAGACAACCACCATACCCACAGCTGTCTCCCTGGTTCTTTTGTTAGCCTCTCTTGTCTGGCTTATTGCTAACACCTCCTGAATAGTGTCCCTGAATTGTCTGTGATCCATAACAATCTACTTTCAACACAGCAGCCAATGTGATCATGTGAAAATGTAAATGGGATTAATGCCATTTCTTTGAGCTCAACATTTTCTCAATAATTCCTCACTCTGTGGTAGTGAAGTCTAAAAGCATTAAAATATTCCACCCATCTTTACATATCCTCCACTCACCACCACCTCCTATTACCTCACTGCTTTCATCTCACCCTTCTCAGTCATCCCTCGCTAAGTTTCCCTTGTGTTTTTTTTAAAATATATTTTATTGATTTTTTACAGAGAGGAAGGGAGAGGGATAGAGAGTTAGAAACATCAATGAGAGAGAAACAGTGATCAGCTGCCTCCTGCACACCCCCTACTGGGGATATGCCTGCAACCAAGGTACATGCCCTTGACCAGAATCGAACCTGGGACCCTTCAGTCCCCAGGCTGACACTCTATCCACTGAGCCAAACTGGTTATGGCAATTTTCCTTGTTTTTTGAAATCAGATTTCTAAACATGTCTGCGCCTGTAGAATAGGCCCACTTTCTGGAATGTTCTGCTCTCAGAGAGCTTCTGGGAGCTCCTTCAGGTCATTATTCAAACATCACTATCTCTGTAAAGCCTTCCTGTGTCACCACTCCAGCACCACTTATACAGCAGTTGTCACTGTCTACATATCATATGTTTTACCTATTTGTTTTATTTATTTCTTATCTTTCCAACACTATAATATCAGCTCCAAGAAAACATATTTCTTTTTGTTTGGGGTGTTTTTGTCTCATGTCATATACATTTTTTAGGAGATATGTTCATTTCCTTCATTGAGCATGTACATCCCTGTGTTAGAAGAGCATTTGTCAAGCTACTCCCTGCCTTGATGTGTCAGTATCTTCATTTTTAATATAAGGGTGATAGTCACATTTATTTCATAGAATGTTTCTGACAGTGAAAAAGAAGAAAATACACATTCAAGAGTTGTCACTATGCTGGGCATCTAGTAAGGGTTCCATAAATAACAACTATGATGGTGATGATGATGATGAGTGATAATGGTTAGATATGTGATTCAGGGAATAATTGGTTTGATTTGGTCTCTTAAAATATAAAAATCAAAACAAAAAGTTTACTGATTAGTTTTTAAAGAGCTTAGACAACTAAAATTTAATTAGCAGAGAAGATTCATATTCTCAGAAGTCTATTAGTATTTTCCTGCCATCCTGTGTTCACCAGGGCAGGCCATTTCATATCTACAATCTCCTTCCCTGTCTTACTTCTTTACTTTATTATAATTCTCCTTACTTTACTATCAAAGCAAACAAATACCATCTTTTAAAACAAAGGACTCCCTTTTCACCTGTTCCATTTTTCAAGCTGTGCAGTTCAAAACATACAGGCAAACATTTGATCTTCCCAAGGCTTTAATTCTCAGTGGTAATTGCAGCTTCTGGCATCTGTTACCAAATGATTTCACTTTTTAATATAACTTCTATGTACATGTTTTCCATTTGAACAATAACAAATCACTGGCCCTTCTCCATTATTGGGATGTTACTTATATACTAGAGGCCTGGTGCATGACATTCATGCACTGAAGCGGGGGGGCACATCCTTCAGCCCAGCCTGCGCCCTTTTGCAGTCTGGGACCCCTTGGGGGATGTCTGCCTGTGGGGAGCCAGCCTGAGCCAGGTGGACATCCCCCAAGGGGTCCTTAGTGCTGCAGGGGAGGCAGGAGAGGCTCCCGCCACTGCCACAATGCTCGCCAGCCATGAGCCTGGCTTCTGGCTGACCAGCGTTCCCCCTGTGGGAGCACACTGACCACCAGGGGGCAGCTCCTGCATTGAGCATCTTCCCCCTGGTGGTCAGCGCATGTCATAGTGACCAGTTGTTCTGCCGTTTGGTTGATTTGCATATTAGGGTTTTGTTAAATAGGATATCTAGTTATTCCTGTTGTCACTTTCAATCACATGTTTTTACACTTTTGCTGCATTACCAACAACACCATTGTTAGAAAATTGAACACAATTGTCCCAGCAATTTAGTGATATTATTATTATTTCATCAAGTTTAAGAATGCAAATATTAAAATGATTAAGTATTATTACTATTCTGTGATCAGCTTCATCTAAAGATCTTAGTAATTTTGAGGTACATAAAGGCATTGTCTTAGAGTCCATATAAATTTTTCTGTTGAATGTTGCAAATTAAATTATCGATGTCAGATTTAAAAACTGATCTCAGTCCAGCTAGTGTTGCTTAGTGGTTGAGCATTGACCCCTGTACCAAGAGGTCACCGGTTTGGTTCCTGGTCAGGGCACATGTCCAGGTTGTGGCTAGATCCCCAGTGGGGACTGTGCAGGAGATGGCCAATCGATGTTTCTCTCTCATAGATGTTTCTATTTCTCTTTCCCTCTCCTTTTCTTGCTCTCTAAGAAAAATCAATAAAAACATATTGTAAAAACTAATCTCAGAAACTGGAATATGTAAATGGCTTATTTTTTCAACAATTTTCTCAACAAAATTTGAACACACACCCAAAAATAAAAATTACCTTGCTTTCACCCAGAAAAATTAAGATTTTTAAAGTCAAAAAAATTGGTTTGTTTTTAAAGAAAACAAAAACAAAAAACTTTAGTGAAATAAATGTTGATTCTATTTGTACTTTGAACATTAAATTGTACTTTGACTTTACACAAAAAGATATGTGTAGATAAGTTCACTTTAAAAGTGTTTGCTTTTTAAAAATAATTATTGAATTCAATGATTGAGTGGACTAATATGCACAG
The DNA here is from genome assembly GCF_963259705.1 of Myotis daubentonii. Classification (NCBI taxonomy): domain Eukaryota; kingdom Metazoa; phylum Chordata; class Mammalia; order Chiroptera; family Vespertilionidae; genus Myotis; species Myotis daubentonii. The sequence goes on from NC_081846.1 coordinate 60,187,404, forward strand.
GTTAAATAATTTAATTAAATGTTACAGTGCATAGGCTTATAATCATATTAGAATTATTTCTGTAGAAAAAGTTTTTAAGGAGAAATGGAAAGCCTAAAATATTGAAAAAATAATTCGTTGATACATTATTCCCTTTTAATAAAGGCATTATGAGAATCTAATTACTTACATAGAAATACCTCAAAAATTCAAAACACATTTTGCTTTTGGAAAGAGGATAATATTTAGTTTACAAATGTGTGCAAAAATCACCATCGTCTTGCAGGTCATTTTTATTGGAAATGCAATATCGCATTTCTTGCTGCATTTTATAAGTTGTTATCCAAATAAGTGTGTGGAAATTTTCAAAGTGTAGCTTGTGAGGTGTGGTGGTGGTGGCAGCGGATCTGTTTTGTTACTTACAGAGGGAAGGAAGCTACAAGATAAAGCTCCAGAAGCCTGCAAAGTGAACTCAAATTCTCAGCCCAATTAAAACATAATCTAAGACCATTTTAGTCATATATTTCTGTCTAATTTCCTTTTTCTTCCTTTCTTTCTTTTTCTTTTCTTGGTTTGGCCATAATTTTGTCTTTGACTTTTAAAATAATTTATTTAAATTTTACATATTTGAACACCTGGGGTGGGTGGGTAGGGGCTGGTAGGTTAGGGGGAAGGGGGGAAAGTAGGAGATATCTATAATACTATCAACAATAAAAAAAATATTAAAATAATAAATAAAAGCTACTTCAGATTTTTTTGTGGATGAGGATCTAAAAAGCAGAAAAATTAGTAAAATAAAAAATGAATAAATACATAAGGAAACAAAAGGTACATTTTTGTAACAGGTATTAGGAAAAAATATTAATTTAAGCATAAATAGAAAACTACTTTTCCTAATTACTGCTACACAGATTTTTTTCCTCATAAAAGTCTCACTTAATATCACAGATAAAATCTGATTCAGAGGTATACTCTTTTCATCATTTTAGAAATCTTAAAACATATGAAAACATGCTCAATGTTATTAATCAGAGAGATGTAAATCAGAATGACAATAATGTATCACCTCACACCTGTCGAAATGATTACCATCAATAAATCAACAAACTACAAGTGTTGGCGAGTGTGTAGAGAAAAAGGAACCCTAGCACATTGCTGGTGGGAATGCAGACTGGTGCAGCAGCTATGGAAAACAGTACGAAATTTCCTCAAAAAATTAAAACTGGAACTGCCATTTGACCCAGCGACCCCACTTCTAGGGATATATCTTAAGAATCCCAAAACACCAACCAAAAAGAATATATGCACCCCTATGTTCATAGTAGCATTATTTACAATAGCTAAGATCTGGAAATTTCTGGAGTGCCAATCAGCGGATGAGTAGATAAAAAAGCTGTGGTACATTTACACCATGGAATACTATGCAGCAGTAAAAAAGAAGGATCGATTTCCCTTTGAGACAGCAGGGAGGGACCTCGAGAGTATTATGCTAAATGAAATAAGGCAACTAGAGAAAGACATATTACATGTTCTCACTTATATGTGAAATCTAATAAACACAATAAACTAATACATAAAATAGAACCAGAGTCTTGGAAACATGGAATAGACTGACAAATCTCAGAGGAAAGGGGGGAGGGGCAGGAAGAGATTAACGAAAAAATTTATATGCATATATGGCTTGCCAAAGACACACACAATGGGGTGGTGAAGGATTGAGGAGTGTGGAAACCAGATGGAGGGGGACACTGGGGGGTAAAGGAAGACATCTGTAATACTCTCAACAATAAAGATGAAGGAAAAAAAACACTTTTGTAGGACTAAACAATGTAATTGGTGATTTACCTGGAGGTTTGTGTGGAATCCTACACATTTGGTATATTATAAAGATGCAGAGAGCATCAGGGGACATATTCTGACAATTTCCTGGTGAACTAGATTTGGGGGCTATCTCTATCTGTTCCAATTGTTAAATTGTACTTAGAATTGTCAAAGTCTCTAAGGCAGACAGAAAAAAAAATCCTTCTCATGATCCCCATCTCCTGGTGTTAATGCCTTTATGTAATTCCTACTCTTGAGTGTCCACAGGACCTGTGGCCTGCTTACATGGAATGATTGTGCAAAGGTGATGGGCTTTAGACAGTTACATATATATGATATATAAAAGTGTTGCACCTGTTTCTACTGCTGGCTTTAAGAAAACGAGTTGCCTTGAATCCTACAGCCACAAGGAATGGAATACTTCTTACTTATCTCTATCATATTGCTTCTGAGCAGTAGGGCAATTATAATGCAGGACTTAATCATTATTCAAAGATAAGCAGACCCATATATTTATCACTTAGTGGTGGGAGAACAAGAGTCGATTTAATTAGGCTTTATCAGGAAATAGCACTCAGCAACTATATTGCATATTTAATGTTAGAAGCTACCTTTGTGTTGGATATGAATGGAATGCACATTAAGGAAAGGTTTAATGGGCTTTTATTGAAAACCTTCTGCAGGATGGTTGGAACAGTAATTGCA